>NC_092144.1:33891445-34197139 GCF_043159975.1 Macaca nemestrina
TGAATTGGCAAAGTGATATTTCGAAGCCCCTAGAGGGCTATGGTGAAAAAGGAAATATCCTCAGATGAAATCTGGAAAGAAGCTTTCTGAGAAACTACTCTGTGATGTGTGACTTCCACTCACAGAGTTACATCAGTATTTCGTGGATCTCTTTACTAGCCTTATTTCTGTGGAATCTGAGAACAGATATTTCGGATCCCTTTGAAGACTATAGGGCCAAAGGAAATATCCTCCGATAACAAAGAGAAAGATGCTTCTTGAGAAACTTCTTAGTGTTCTGTGAAATCATCTCACAGAGTTACAGCTTTCCCCTCAAGAAGCCTTTCGCTAACACAGTTCTTGTGGAATTGGCAAAGTGATATTTGGAAGCGCATAGAGGGCTATGGTGTAAAAGGAAATATCCTCAGAAGAAATATGGAAAGAAGCTTTCTGAGAAACTGCTTAATGTTCTGTTAATTCATCTCACAGAGTTACATCTGTATTTCGTGGATGTCTTTGCTAGACTTATTTCTGTTGAATCTGAGAACAGATATTTCGGATCCCTTTTAAGACTATAGGGCCAAACGAAATATCCCTGAATAACAAAGAGGAAAGAAGCATTCTGAGAAACTTCTTTGTGTTCTGTGAAATCTTCTCACAGAGTTACAGATTTCCCCTCAAGAAGCCTTTGGCTAAGACAGTTCTTGTGGAATTGGCAAAGTGATACTTGGAAGCCCATAGAGGGCTATGGTGAAAAAGGAAATATCCTCAGATGAAATCTGGAAAGAATCTTTCTGAGAAACTGCTCTATCATGTGTGACTTCCACTCACAGAGTTACATCAGTATTTCCTGGATTTCGTGTGCTAGCCTTATTTCTGTGGAATCTGAGAACAGATATTTCGGATCCCTTTGAAGACTATAGACCAATGGAAATATAATCCGATAACAAAGAGAAAGAAGCTTTCTGAGAAACTTCTTTGTGTTCTGTGAAATCATCTCTCAGAGTTACAGCTTTCCCCTTAAGAAGCCTTTCGCTAAGACAGTTCTTGTGGAATTGGCAAAGTGATATTTGGAATCCCCTAGAGGGCTATGGTGAAAAAGGAAATATCCTCAGATGAATCTGGAAAGAAGCTTTCTTACAAACTGCTCTGTGATGTGTGACTTCCACTCACAGAGTTTATATCAGTATTTCGTGGATCTCTTTAGTAGCCTGATTTCTGTGGAATCTGAGAACAGATATATTCGGATCCTTGAAGACTATAGGGCCAAAGGAAATAACCACCGATAATAAAGAGAAAGAAGCTTTCGGAGAAACTTCTTGTGTTCTGCGAATCATCTCAAAGAGTTACAGCTTTCCCCTCAAGAAGCCTTTCGCTAAGACAGTTCTTGTGGAATTTGCAATGTGATATTTGGAAGCCATAGAGGGCTAAGGTGAAAAAGGAAATATCCTCAGATGAAATCTGGAAAGAAGCTTTCTGAGAAACTGCTTAGTGTTCTGTTAATTCATCTCACAGAATTACATCGATATTTTGTGGATCTCTTTGCTAGCCTTATTTCTGTGGAATCTGAGAACAGATATTTCGGATCCCATTGAAGACTATAGGGGCAAAGGAAATATCCTCCGATAACAAAGAGAAAAGAAGCTTTCTCAGAAACTTCTTTGTGTTCTGTGAAATCATCTCACAGAGTTACAGCTTTCACCTCAAGAAGCCTTTCGCTAAGACAGTGCTTGTGGAATTCGCAAAGTGATATTTGGAAGCCCCTAGAGGGCTATGGTGAAAAACGAAATATCCTCAGATGAAATCTGGAAAGAAGCTTTCTGAGAAACTTCTCTGTGATGTGTGACTTCCACTCACAGAGTTACATCAGTATTTCGTGGATCTCTTTACTAGCCTTATTTCTGTGGAATCTGAGAACAGATATTTCGAATCCCTTTGAAGACTATAGGGCCAAAGGAAATATCCTCCGATAACAAAGAGAAAGATGCTTTCTGAGAAACTTCATTGTGTTCTGTGAAATCATCTCACAGAGTTACAGCTTTCCCCTCAAGAAGCCTTTCGCTAACACAGTTCTTGTGGAATTGGCCAAGTGATATTTGGAAGCCCCTAGAGGTCTATGGTGGAAAAGGAAATATCCTCAGATGAAATCTGGAAAGAAGCTTTCTGAGAATCTGCTTAGTGTTCTGTTAATTCATCTCACAGAGTTACATCTGCATTTCGCGGATCCATTTGCTAGCCTTATTTCTGTGGAATCTGAGAACAGATATTTCGGATCCCTTTGAAGACTATAGGACCAAAGGAAATATCCTCCGATAACAAAGAGAAAGAAGCTTTCTGAGAATCTTCTTTGGTATTCTGTGAAATCATCTCACAGAGTTACAGCTTTCCCCTCAAGAAGACTTTCGCTAAGACAGTTCTTGTGGGAATAGGCAAAGTGATATTTGGAAGCCCATAGAGGGCTATGTTGAAAAAGGAAATATCCTCAGATGAAATCTGGAAAGAAGCTTTCTGAGAAACTGCTTAGTGTTCTGTTAATTCATCTCACAGAGTTACATCTGTATTTCGTGGATCTCTTTGCTAGCCTCATTTCTGTGGAATCTGAGAACAGGTATTTCGGATCCCTTTGAAGACTATAGGGCCAAAGGAAATATCCTCCGATAACAAAGAGAAAGAACCTTTCTGAGAAACTTCTTTGTGTTCTGTGAAATCATCTCACAGAGTTACAGCTTCCCCTCAAGAAGCCTTTCGCTAAGACAGTTCTTGTGCAATTGGCAAAGTGATATTTGGAAGCCCCTAGAGGGCTATGGTGAAAAAGGAAATATCCTCAGATGAAATCTGGAAAGAAGCTTTCTGAGAAACTTCTCTGTGATGTGTGACTTCCACTCACAGAGTACATCAGTATTTCGTGGATCTCTTTACTAGCCTTATTTCTGTGGAATCTGAGAACAGATATTTCAGATCCCTTTGAAGACTATAGGGCCAAAGGAAATATCCTCCGATAACAAAGAGAAAGATGCTTTCTGAGAAACTTCATTGTGTTCTGTGAAATCATCTCACAGAGTTACAGCTTTCCCCTCAAGAGCCTTTTGCTAACACAGTTCTTGTGGAATTGGCCAAGTGATATTTGGAAGCCCCTAGAGGTCTATGGTGGAAAAGGAAATATCCTCAGATGAAATCGGAAAGAAGCTTTCTGAGAAACTGCTTAGTGTTCTGTTAATTCATCTCACAGAGTTACATCTGCATTTCGCGGATCTGTTTGCTAGCCTTATTTCTGTGGAATCTGAGAACAGATATTTCGGATCCCTTTGAAGACTATAGGACCAAAGGAAATATCCTCCGATAACAAGAGAAAGAAGCTTTCTGAGAAACTCCTTTGTGTTCTGTGAAATCATCTCACAGAGATACAGCTTCCCTCAAGAAGACTTTCGCTAAGACAGTTCTTGTGGAATTAGCAAAGTGACATTTGGAAGCCCATAGAGGGCTATGGTGAAAAAGGAAATATCCTCAGATGAAATCTGGAAAGAAGCTTTCTGAGAAACTGCTTAGTGTTCTGTTAATTCATCTCACAGAATTACATCTATATTTTGTGGATCTCTTTGCTAGCCTTATTTCTGTGGAATCTGAGAACAGATATTTCGGATCCCTTTGAAGACTATAGGGCCAAAGGAAATATCCTCCGATAACAAAGAGAAAAAAGCTTTTTGAGAACTTCTTTGTGTTCTGTGAATCATCTCACACAGTTACAGCTTTCCCCTCAAGAAGCCTTTCGCTAACACAGTTCTTGTGGAATTGGCATAGTGATATTTGGAAGCCCATCGAGGGCTGTGGTGAAAAAGGAAATATCCTCAGATGAAATCTGGAAAGAAGTTTTCTGAGAAACTACTCTGTGATGTGTGACTTCCACTCACAGAGTTACATCTGTATTTCGTGGATCTCTTGCTAGACTTATTTATGTGGAATCTGAGAACAGATATTTCAGATCCCTTTGAAGACTATAGGGCCAAAGGAAATATCCTCCGATAACAAAGAGAAGAAGCTTTGTGAGAAACTTCTTGGTGTTCTGTGAATCATCTCACAGTGTTACATCTTTCCCTCAAGAAGCCTTCGCTAGACAGTTCTTGTGGAATTGGCAAAGTGATATTTGGAAGCCCATAGAGGCCTATGTTGAAAAAGGAAATATCCTCAGATGAAATCTGGAAAGAAGCTTTCTGAGAAACTGCTCTGTGATGTGTGACTTCCACTCACAGAGTTACATCTGTATTTCGTGGATCTCTTTGCTAGCCTTATTTCTGTGGAATCTGAGAACAGATATTTCGGATTCCATTGAAACTATAGGGCCAAAGGAAAAATCCTCCTGATAACAAAGAGAAAGAAGCTTTCTGAGAAACTTCTTTGTGTTCTGTGAAATCATCTCACAGAGTTACAGCTTTCCTTCAAGAGCCTTTCGCTAAGACAGTTCTTGTGGAATTGGCAAAGTGATATTTGGATGCCCATAGAGGTCTATGGTGAAAAAGGAACTATCCTCAAATGAAATCTGGAAAGAAGCTTTGTGAGAAACTGCTTAGTGTTCTGTTAGTTCATCTCACAGAGATACATCTGTATTTCGTGGATCTCTTTGCTAGACTTATTTCTGTGGAATCTGAGAACAGATATTTCGGATCCTTTGAAGACTATAGGGCCAAAGGAAATATACTCCGATAACAAAGAGAAAGAAGCTTTCTGTGAAACTTCTTCGTGTTCTGTGAATCATCTCACACAGTTACAGCTTTCCCTCAAGAAGCCTTTCGCTAAGACAGTTCTTGTGGAATTGGCAAAGTGATATTTCGAAGCCCCTAGAGGGTATGGTGAAAAAGGAAATATCCTCAGATGAAATCTGGAAAGAAGCTTTCTGAGAAACTACTCTGTGATGTGTGACTTCCACTCACAGAGTTACATCAGTATTTCGTGGATCTCTTTACTAGCCTTATTTCTGTGAATCTGAGAACAGATATTTCGGATCCCTATGAAGACTATAGGGGCAAAGGAAATATCCTCTGATAACAAAGAGAAAGAAGCTTTCTGAGAAACTTCTTTGTGTTCTGTGAAATCATCTCACAGAGTTACAGCTTCCCCTCAAGAAGCCTTTCGCTAAGACAGTTCTTGTGCAATTGGCAAAGTGATATTTGGAAGCCCCTAGAGGGCTATGGTGATAAAGGAAATATCCTCAGATGAAATCTGGAAAGAAGCTTTCTGAGAAACTGCTCTGTGATGTGTGACTTCCACTCACAGAGTTACATCAGTATTTCGTGGATCTCTTTACTAGCCTTATTTCTGTGGAATCTGAGAACAGATATTTCGGATCCCTTTGAAGACTATAGGGCCAAAGGAAATATCCTCCGATAACAAAGAGAAAGATGCTTCTTGAGAAACTTCTTTGTGTTCTGTGAAATCATCTCACAGAGTTACAGCTTTCCCCTCAAGAAGCCTTTCGCTAACACAGTTCTTGTGGAATTGGCAAAGTGATATTTGGAAGCCCATAGAGGGCTATGGTGTAAAAGGAAATATCCTCAGATGAAATCTGGAAAGAAGCTTTCTGAGAAACTGCTTAGTGTTCTGTTAATTCATCTCACAGAGTTACATCTGTATTTCGTGGATGTCTTTGCTAGACTTATTTCTGTGAATCTGAGAACAGATATTTCGGATCCCTTTGAAGACTATAGGGCCAAACGAAATATCCTCCGAATAACAAAGAGAAAGAAGCTTTCTGAGAAACTTCTTTGTGTTCTGTGAAATCATCTCACAGAGTTACAGATTTCCCTCAAGAAGCCTTTCGCTAAGACAGTTCTTGTGGAATTGGCAAAGTGATATTTGGAAGCCCATAGAGGGCTATGGTGAAAAAGGAAATATCCTCAGATGAAATCTGGAAAGAATCTTTCTGAGAAACTGCTCTATCATGTGTGACTTCCACTCACAGAGTTACATCTGTATTTCGTGGATTTCTTTGCTAGCCTTATTTCTGTGGAATCTGAGAACAGATATTTCTGATCCCTTTGAAGACTATAGGGCCATTGGAAATATAATCCGATAACAAAGAGAAAGAAGCTTTCTGAGAAACTTCTTTGTGTTCTGTGAAATCATCTCACAGAGTTACAGCTTTCCCCTTAAGAAGCCTTTCGCTAAGACAGTTCTTGAGGAATTGGCAAAGTGATATTTGGAAGCCCCTGGAGGGCTATGGTGAAAAAGGAAATATCCTCAGATGAAATCTGGAAAGAAGCTTTCTGACAAACTGCTCTGTGATGTGTGACTTCCACTCACAGAGTTACATCAGTATTTCTTGGATCTCTTTAGTAGCCTTATTTATGTGGAATCTGAGAACAGATATTTCGGATCCCTTTGAAGACTATAGGGCCAAAGGAAATAACCACCGATAATAAAGAGAAAGAAGCTTTTGAAGAAACTTCTTTGTGTTCTGCGAAATCATCTCAAAGAGTTACAGCTTTCCCCTCAAGATCCTTTCGCTAAGACAGTTCTTGTGGAATTGGCAAAGTGATATTTGGAAGCCCATAGAGGGCTATGGTGAAAAAGGAAATATCCTCAGATGAAATCTGGAAAGAAGCTTTCTGAGAAACTGCTTAGTGTTCTGTTAATCATCTCACAGAATTACATCGATATTTTGTGGATCTCTTTGCTATCCTTATTTCTGTGGAATCTGAGAACAGATATTTCGGATCCCATTGAAGACTATAGGGGCAAAGGAAATATCCTCCGATAACAAAGAGAAAGAAGCTTTCTCAGAACTTCTTTGTGTTCTGTGAAATCATCTCACAGAGTTACAGCTTTCCCCTCAAGAAGCCTTTCGCTAAGACACTTCTTGTGGAATTGGCAAAGTGATATTTGGAAGAACATAGAGGGCTATGGTGAAAAAGGAAATATCCTCAGATGAAATCTGGAAAGAATCTTTCTGAGAAACTGCTCTATCATGTGTGACTTCCACTCACAGAGTTACATCTGTATTTCGTGGATTTCTTTGCTAGCCTTATTTCTGTGGAATCTGAGAACAGATATTTCGGATCCCTTTGAAGACTATAGGGGCCAATGGAAATATAATCCGATAACAAAGAGAAAGAAACTTTCTGAGAAACTTCTTTGTGTTCTTTGAAATCATCTCACAGAGTTACAGCTTTCCCCTCAAGAAACCTTTCGCTAAGACAGTTCTTGTGGAATTTGCAATGTGATATTTGGAAGCCCGTAGAGGGCTATGGTGAAAAAGGAAATATCCTCAGATGAAATCTGGAAAGAAGCTTTCTGAGAAACTGCTTAGTGTTCTGTTAATTCATCTCACAGAGTTACATCTGTATTTCGTGGATCTCTTTGCTAGCCTTATTTCTGTGGAATCTGAGAACAGATATTTCGGATCCCTTTGAAGACTATAGGACCAAAGGAATATCCTCCGATAACAAAGAGAAAGAAGCTTTCTGAGAAACTTCTCTGTGTTCTGTGAAATCATCTCACAGAGTTACAGCTTTCCCCTCAAGAAGACTTTCGCTAAGACAGTTCTTGTGGAATTAGCAAAGTGATATTTGGAAGCCCTAGAGGGCTATGGTGAAAAAGGAAATATCCTCAGATGAAATCTGGAAAGAAGCTTTCTGAGAAACTGCTTAGTGTTCTGTTAATTCAATTCACAGAGTTACATCTGTATTTCGTGGATCTCTTTGCTAGACTTATTTCTGTGGAATCTGAGAACAGATATTTCGGATCCCATTGAAACTATAGGGCCAAAGGAAATATCCTAAGATAACAAAGAGAGAGAAGCTTTCTGAGAACCTTCTTTGTGTTCTGTGAAATCATCTCACAGAGTTACAGCTTTCCCCTCAAGAAGCCTTTCGCTAAGACAGTTCTTGTGGAATTGGCAAAGTGATATTTGGAAGAACATAGAGGGCTACGGTGAAAAAGGAAATATCCTCAGATGAAATCTGGAAAGAATCTTTCTGAGAAACTGCTCTATCATGTGTGACTTCCACTCACAGAGTTACATCTGTATTTCGTGGATTTCTTTGCTAGCCTTATTTCTGTGGAATCTGAGAACAGATATTTCGGATCCCTTTGAAGACTATAGGGCCAATGGAAATATAATCCGATAACAAAGAGAAAGAAGCTTTCTGAGAAACTTCTTTGTGTTCTTTGAAATCATCTCACAGAGTTACAGGCTTTCCCCTCAAGGAACCTTTCGCTAAGACAGTTCTTGTGGAATTTGCAATATGATATTTGGAAGCCCGTAGAGGGCTACGGTGAAAAAGGAAATATCCTCAGATGAAATCTGGAAAGAAGCTTTCTGAGAAACTGCTTAGTGTTCTGTTAATTCATCTCACAGAGTTACATCTGTATTTCGTGGATCTCTTTGCTAGCCTTATTTCTGTGGAATCTGAGAACAGATATTTCGGATCCCTTTGAAGACTATAGGGCCAAAGGAAATATCCTCCGATAACAAAGAGAAAGAACCTTTCTGAGAAACTTCTTTGTGTTCTGTGAAATCATCTCACAGAGTTACAGCTTCCCCTCAGGAAGCCTTTCGCTAAGACAGTTCTTGTGCAATTGGCAAAGTGATATTGGAAGCCCCTAGAGGGCTATGGTGAAAAAGGAAATATCCTCAGATGAAATCTGGAAAGAAGCTTTCTGAGAAACTTCTCTGTGATGTGTGACTTCCACTCACAGAGTTACTTCAGTATTTCGTGGATCTCTTTACTAGCCTTTTTTCTGTGGAATCTGAGAACAGATATTTCAGATCCCTTTGAAGACTATAGGGCCAAAGGAAATATCCTCCGATAACAAAGAGAAAGATGCTTTCTGAGAAACTTCATTGTGTTCTGTGATATCATCTCACAGAGTTACAGCTTTCCCCTCAAGAAGCTATTCGCTAACACAGTTCTTGTGGAATTGGCCAAGTGATATTTGGAAGCCCCTAGAGGTCTATGGTGGAAAAGGAAATATCCTCAGATGAAATCTGGAAAGAAGCTTTCTGAGAAACTGCTTAGTGTTCTGTTAATTCATCTCACAGAGTTACATCTGCATTTCGCGGGATCTGTTTGCTAGCCTTATTTCTGTGGATCTGAAAACAGATATTTCAGATCCCATTGAAGACTATAGGACCGAAGGAAATATCCTCCGATAACAAAGAGAAAGAAGCTTTCTGAGAAACTTCTTTGTGTTCTGTGAAATCATCTCACAGAGTTACAGCTTTCCCCTCAAGAAGACTTTCGCTAAGACAGTTCTTGTGGAATTAGCAAAGTGACATTTGGAAGCCCATAGAGGGCTATGGTGAAAAAGGAAATATCCTCAGATGAAATATGTAAAGAAGCTTTCTGAGAAACTGCTTAGTGTTCTGTTAATTCATCTCACAGAATTACATCTATATTTTGTGGATCTCTTTGCTAGCCTTATTTCTGTGGAATCTGAGAACAGATATTTCGGATCCCTTGAAGACTATGGGACCAAAGGAAATATCCTCCGATAACAAAGAGAAAAAAGCTTTCTGAGAACTTCTTTGTGTTCTGTGAAATCATCTCACACAGTTACTGCTTTCCCCTCAAGAAGCCTTTCGCTTAGACAGTTCTTGTGCAATTGGCAAAGTGATATTTGGAAGCCCTAGAGGGCTATGGTGAAAAAGGAAATATCCTCAGATGAAATCTGGAAAGAAGCTTTCTGAGAAACTTCTCTGTGATGTGTGACTTCCACTCACAGAGTTACTTCAGTATTTCGTGGATCTCTTTACTAGCCTTTTTTCTGTGGAATCTGAGAACAGATATTTCAGATCCCTTTGAAGACTATAGGCCAAAGGAAATATCCTCCGATAACAAAGAGAAAGATGCTTTCTGAGAAACTTCATTGTGTTCTGTGATATCATCTCACAGAGTTACAGCTTTCCCCTCAAGAAGCTATTCGCTAACACAGTTCTTGTGGAATTGGCCAAGTGATATTTGGAAGCCCCTAGAGGTCTATGGTGGAAAAGGAAATATCCTCAGATGAAATCTGGAAAGAAGCTTTCTGAGAAACTGCTTAGTGTTCTGTTAATTCATCTCACAGAGTTACATCTGCATTTCGCGGATCTGTTTGCTAGCCTTATTTCTGTGGAATCTGAAAACAGATATTTCAGATCCCTTTGAAGACTATAGGACCGAAGGAAATATCCTCCGATAACAAAGAGAAAGAAGCTTTCTGAGAAACTTCTTTGTGTTCTGTGAAATCATCTCACAGAGTTACAGCTTTCCCCTCAAGAAGACTTTCGCTAAGACAGTTCTTGTGGAATTAGCAAAGTGACATTTGGAAGCCCATAGAGGGCTATGGTGAAAAAGGAAATATCCTCAGATGAAATATGGAAAGAAGCTTTCTGAGAAACTGCTTAGTGTTCTGTTAATTCATCTCACAGAATTACATCTATATTTTGTGGATCTCTTTGCTAGCCTTATTTCTGTGGAATCTGAGAACAGATATTTCGGATCCCTTTGAAGACTATGGGACCAAAGGAAATATCCTCCGATAACAAAGAGAAAAAAGCTTTCTGAGAACTTCTTTGTGTTCTGTGAAATCATCTCACACAGTTACTGCTTTCCCCTCAAGAAGCCTTTCGCTAAGACAGTTCTTGTGGAATTGGCAAAGTGATATTTGGAAGCCCATAGAGGGCTATGGTGAAAAAGGAAAATATCCTCAGATGAAATCTGGAAAGAAGCTTTCTGAGAAACTGCTCTGTGATGTGTGACTTCCACTCACAGAGTTACATCTGTATTTCGTGGATCTCTTTGCTAGCCTTATTTCTGTGGAATCTGAGAACAGATATTTCGGATCCCTTTGAAGACTATAGGGGCAAAGGAAATATCCTCCGATAAAAAAGAGAAAGAAGCTTTCTGAGAAACTTCTTTGTGTTCTGTGAAATCATCTCACAGAGTTACAGCTTACCCCTCAAGAGGACTTTCGCTAAGACAGTTCTTGTGGAATAGGCAAAGTGATATTTGGAAGCCCATATAGGGCTATGGTGAAAAAGGAAATATCCTCAGATGAAATCTGGAAAGAAGCTTTCTGAGAAACTGCTGAGTGTTCTGTTAATTCAACTCACAGAGTTACATCTGTATTTCCTGGATCTCTTTGCTAGCCTTATTTCTCTGGAATCTGAGAACAGATATTTCGGTTCTATCGAAAGACTATAGGGCCAAAGGAAATAACCTCCGATAACAAAGAGAAAGAAGCTTCTGAGAAACTTCTTTGTGTTCTCTGAAATCATCTCACAGAGTTACAGCTTTCCCCTCAGGAAGCCTTTCGCTAAGATAGTTCTTGTGCTATTGGCAAAGTGATATTTGGAAGCCCATAGAGGGCTATGGTGAAAAAGGAAATATCCTCAGATGAAATCTAGAAAGAAGCTTTCTGAGAAAATTGCTGAATGTTCTGTTAATTCATCTCACAGAATTACATCTGTATTTCGTGGATCTCTTTGCTAGCCTTATTTCTGTGGAATCTGAGAACAGATATTTCGGATTCCTTTGAAGACTATAGGGGCAAAGGAAATATCCTCTGATAACAAAGAGAAAGAAGCTTTCTGAGAAACTTCTTTGTGTTCTGTGAAATCATCTCACAGAGTTACAGCTTTCCCCTCAAGAAGCCCTTCGCTAAGACAGTTCTTGTGGAATTGGCAAAGTGATATTTGGAAGCCCCTAGAGGGCTATATTGAAAAAGGAAATATCCTCAGATGAAATCTGGTAAGAAGCTTACTGAGAAACTGCTCTGTGATGTGTGACTTCCACTCACAGAGTTACATCTGTATTTCGTGGATCTCTTTAGTAGCCTTATTTCTGTGGAATCTGAGAACAGATATTTCGGATCCCTTTGAAGACTATAGGACCAAAGGAAATATCCTCCGATAACAAAGAGAAAGAAGCTTTCTGAGAAACTTCTTTGTGTTCTGTGAAATCATCACACAGAGTTACAGCTTTCCCCTCAAGAAGCCTTTCGCTAACACAGTTCTTGTGGAATTGGCCAAGTGATATTTGGATGCCCCTAGAGGGCTATGGTGAGAAAGGAAATATCCTCAGATGAAATCTGGAAAGAAGCTTTCTGAGAAACTGCTTAGTGTTCTGTTAATTCATCTCACAGAGTTACATCTCTATTTCGTGGATCTCTTTGCTAGACTTATTTCTGTGAAGTCTGAGAACAGATATTTCGGATCCCATTGAAACTATAGGGCCAAAGGAAATATCCTCCGATAACAAAGAGAAAGAAGCTTTCTGAGAAACTTCTTTGTGTTCTGCGAAATCATCTCACAGAGTTACAGCTTTCCCCTCAAGAAGCCTTTCGCTAAGACAGTTCTTGTGGAATTGGCAAAGTGATATTTGGAAGCCCATAGAGGGCTATGGTGAAAAAGGAAATATCCTCAGATGAAATCTGGAAAGAAGCTTTCTGAGAAACTACTCTGTGATGTGTGACTTCCACTCACAGAGTTTCATCTGTATTTCGTGGATCTCTTTGCTAGCCTTATTTCTGTGGAATCTGAGAACAGATATTTCGGATCCCTTTGAAGACTATAGGGCCAAAGGAAATATCCTCCGATAACAAAGAGAAAGAAGCTTTCTGAGAAACTTCTTTGTGTTCTGTGAAATCATCTCACAGAGTTACATCTTTCCCCTCAAGAAGCCTTTCGATAAGACAGTTCTTGTGGAATTGGCAAAGTGATATTTGGAAGCCCATAGAGGGCTATGTTGAAAAAGGAAATATCCTCAGATGAAATCTGGAAAGAAGCTTTCTGAGAAACTGCTCTGTGATGTGTGACTTCCACTCACAGAGTTACATCTGTATTTCGTGGATCTCTTTGCTAGCCTTATTTCTGTGGAATCTGAGAACAGATATTTCGGATTCCATTGAAACTATAGGGCCAAAGGAAAAATCCTCCGATAACAAAGAGAAAGAAGCTTTCTGAGAAACTTCTTTGTGTTCTGTGAAATCATCTCACAGAGTTACAGCTTTCCCTTCAAGAAGCCTTTCGCTAAGACAGTTCTTGTGGAATTGGCAAAGTGATATTTGGATGCCCATAGAGGTCTATGGTGAAAAAGGAACTATCCTCAAATGAAATCTGGAAAGAAGCTTTGTGAGAAACTGCTTAGTGTTCTGTTAGTTCATCTCACAGAGATACATCTGTATTTCGTGGATCTCTTTGCTAGACTTATTTCTGTGGAATCTGAGAACAGATATTTCGGATCCCTTTGAAGACTATAGGGCCAAAGGAAATATACTCCGATAACAAAGAGAAAGAAGCTTTCTGTGAAACTTCTTCGTGTTCTGTGAAATCATCTCACACAGTTACAGCTTTCCCCTCAAGAAGCCTTTCGCTAAGACAGTTCTTGTGGAATTGGCAAAGTGATATTTCGAAGCCCCTAGAGGGCTATGGTGAAAAAGGAAATATCCTCAGATGAAATCTGGAAAGAAGCTTTCTGAGAAACTACTCTGTGATGTGTGACTTCCACTCACAGAGTTACATCAGTATTTCGTGGATCTCTTTACTAGCCTTATTTCTGTGGAATCTGAGAACAGATATTTCGGATCCCTTTGAAGACTATAGGGCCAAAGGAAATATCCTCCGATAACAAAGAGAAAGATGCTTCTTGAGAAACTTCTTAGTGTTCTGTGAAATCATCTCACAGAGTTACAGCTTTCCCCTCAAGAAGCCTTTCGCTAACACAGTTCTTGTGGAATTGGCAAAGTGATATTTGGAAGCGCATAGAGGGCTATGGTGTAAAAGGAAATATCCTCAGAAGAAATATGGAAAGAAGCTTTCTGAGAAACTGCTTAATGTTCTGTTAATTCATCTCACAGAGTTACATCTGTATTTCGTGGATGTCTTTGCTAGACTTATTTCTGTGGAATCTGAGAACAGATATTTCGGATCCCTTTTAAGACTATAGGGCCAAACGAAATATCCTCTGAATAACAAAGAGAAAGAAGCATTCTGAGAAACTTCTTTGTGTTCTGTGAAATCTTCTCACAGAGTTACAGATTTCCCCTCAAGAAGCCTTTGGCTAAGACAGTTCTTGTGGAATTGGCAAAGTGATACTTGGAAGCCCATAGAGGGCTATGGTGAAAAAGGAAATATCCTCAGATGAAATCTGGAAAGAATCTTTCTGAGAAACTGCTCTATCATGTGTGACTTCCACTCACAGAGTTACATCAGTATTTCCTGGATTTCTGTGCTAGCCTTATTTCTGTGGAATCTGAGAACAGATATTTCGGATCCCTTTGAAGACTATAGGACCAATGGAAATATAATCCGATAACAAAGAGAAAGAAGCTTTCTGAGAAACTTCTTTGTGTTCTGTGAAATCATCTCTCAGAGTTACAGCTTTCCCCTTAAGAAGCCTTTCGCTAAGACAGTTCTTGTGGAATTGGCAAAGTGATATTTGGAATCCCCTAGAGGGCTATGGTGAAAAAGGAAATATCCTCAGATGAAATCTGGAAAGAAGCTTTCTGACAAACTGCTCTGTGATGTGTGACTTCCACTCACAGAGTTATATCAGTATTTCGTGGATCTCTTTAGTAGCCTGATTTCTGTGGAATCTGAGAACAGATATTTCGGATCCCTTTGAAGACTATAGGGCCAAAGGAAATAACCACCGATAATAAAGAGAAAGAAGCTTTCGGAGAAACTTCTTTGTGTTCTGAGAAATCATCTCAAAGAGTTACAGCTTTCCCTCAAGAAGCCTTTCGCTAAGACAGTTCTTGTGGAATTTGCAATGTGATATTTGGAAGCCCATAGAGGGCTAAGGTGAAAAAGGAAATATCCTCAGATGAAATCTGGAAAGAAGCTTTCTGAGAAACTGCTTAGTGTTCTGTTAATTCATCTCACAGAATTACATCGATATTTTGTGGATCTCTTTGCTAGCCTTATTTCTGTGGAATCTGAGAACAGATATTTCGGATCCCATTGAAGACTATAGGGGCAAAGGAAATATCCTCCGATAACAAAGAGAAAGAAGCTTTCTCAGAAACTTCTTTGTGTTCTGTGAAATCATCTCACAGAGTTACAGCTTTCACCTCAAGAAGCCTTTCGCTAAGACAGTGCTTGTGGAATTCGCAAAGTGATATTTGGAAGCCCCTAGAGGGCTATGGTGAAAAACGAAATATCCTCAGATGAAATCTGGAAAGAAGCTTTCTGAGAAACTTCTCTGTGATGTGTGACTTCCACTCACAGAGTTACATCAGTATTTCGTGGATCTCTTTACTAGCCTTATTTCTGTGGAATCTGAGAACAGATATTTCGAATCCCTTTGAAGACTATAGGTCCAAAGGAAATATCCTCCGATAACAAAGAGAAAGATGCTTTCTGAGAAACTTCATTGTGTTCTGTGAAATCATCTCACAGAGTTACAGCTTTCCCCTCAAGAAGCCTTTCGCTAACACAGTTCTTGTGGAATTGGCCAAGTGATATTTGGAAGCCCCTAGAGGTCTATGGTGGAAAAGGAAATATCCTCAGATGAAATCTGGAAAGAAGCTTTCTGAGAATCTGCTTAGTGTTCTGTTAATTCATCTCACAGAGTTACATCTGCATTTCGCGGATCCATTTGCTAGCCTTATTTCTGTGGAATCTGAGAACAGATATTTCGGATCCCTTTGAAGACTATAGGACCAAAGGAAATATCCTCCGATAACAAAGAGAAAGAAGCTTTCTGAGAATCTTCTTTGTATTCTGTGAAATCATCTCACAGAGTTACAGCTTTCCCCTCAAGAAGACTTTCGCTAAGACAGTTCTTGTGGAATAGGCAAAGTGATATTTGGAAGCCCATAGAGGGCTATGTTGAAAAAGGAAATATCCTCAGATGAAATCTGGAAAGAAGCTTTCTGAGAAACTGCTTAGTGTTCTGTTAATTCATCTCACAGAGTTACATCTGTATTTCGTGGATCTCTTTGCTAGACTTATTTCTGTGGAATCTGAGAACAGATATTTCGGATCCCATTGAAACTATAGGGCCAAAGGAAATATCCTCCGATAACAAAGAGAAAGAAGCTTTCTGAGAAACTTCTTTGTGTTCTGTGAAATCATCTCACAGAGTTACAGCTTTCCCCTCAAGAAGCCTTTCGCTAAGACAGTTCTTGTGGAATTGGCAAAGTGATATTTGGAAGAACATAGAGGGCTATGGTGAAAAAGGAAATATCCTCAGATGAAATCTGGAAAGAATCTTTCTGAGAAACTGCTCTATCATGTGTGACTTCCACTCACAGAGTTACATCTGTATTTCGTGGATTTCTTTGCTAGCCTTATTTCTGTGGAATCTGAGAACAGATATTTCGGATCCCTTTGAAGACTATAGGGCCAATGGAAATATAATCCGATAACAAAGAGAAAGAAGCTTTCTGAGAAACTTCTTTGTGTTCTTTGAAATCATCTCACAGAGTTACAGCTTTCCCCTCAAGGAACCTTTCGCTAAGACAGTTCTTGTGGAATTTGCAGTGTGATATTTGGAAGCCCGTAGAGGGCTATGGTGAAAAAGGAAATATCCTCAGATGAAATCTGGAAAGAAGCTTTCTGAGAAACTGCTTAGTGTTCTGTTAATTCATCTCACAGACTTACATCTGTATTTCGTGGATCTCTTTGCTAGCCTCATTTCTGTGGAATCTGAGAACAGGTATTTCGGATCCCTTTGAAGACTATAGGGCCAAAGGAAATATCCTCCGATAACAAAGAGAAAGAACCTTTCTGAGAAACTTCGTTGTGTTCTGTGAAATCATCTCACAGAGTTACAGCTTCCCCTCAAGAAGCCTTTCGCTTAGACAGTTCTTGTGCAATTGGCAAAGTGATATTTGGAAGCCCCTAGAGGGCTATGGTGAAAAAGGAAATATCCTCAGATGAAATCTGGAAAGAAGCTTTCTGAGAAACTTCTCTGTGATGTGTGACTTCCACTCACAGAGTTACATCAGTATTTCGTGGATCTCTTTACTAGCCTTATTTCTGTGGAATCTGAGAACAGATATTTCAGATCCCTTTGAAGACTATAGGGCCAAAGGAAATATCCTCCGATAACAAAGAGAAAGATGCTTTCTGAGAAACTTCATTGTGTTCTGTGAAATCATCTCACAGAGTTACAGCTTTCCCCTCAAGAAGCCTTTTGCTAACACAGTTCTTGTGGAATTGGCCAAGTGATATTTGGAAGCCCCTAGAGGTCTATGGTGGAAAAGGAAATATCCTCAGATGAAATCTGGAAAGAAGCTTTCTGAGAAACTGCTTAGTGTTCTGTTAATTCATCTCACAGAGTTACATCTGCATTTCGCGGATCTGTTTGCTAGCCTTATTTCTGTGGAATCTGAGAACAGATATTTCGGATCCCTTTGAAGACTATAGGACCAAAGGAAATATCCTCCGATAACAAAGAGAAAGAAGCTTTCTGAGAAACTCCTTTGTGTTCTGTGAAATCATCTCACAGAGATACAGCTTTCCCCTCAAGAAGACTTTCGCTAAGACAGTTCTTGTGGAATTAGCAAAGTGACATTTGGAAGCCCATAGAGGGCTATGGTGAAAAAGGAAATATCCTCAGATGAAATCTGGAAAGAAGCTTTCTGAGAAACTGCTTAGTGTTCTGTTAATTCATCTCACAGAATTACATCTATATTTTGTGGATCTCTTTGCTAGCCTTATTTCTGTGGAATCTGAGAACAGATATTTCGGATCCCTTTGAAGACTATAGGGCCAAAGGAAATATCCTCCGATAACAAAGAGAAAAAAGCTTTTTGAGAACTTCTTTGTGTTCTGTGAAATCATCTCACACAGTTACAGCTTTCCCCTCAAGAAGCCTTTCGCTAACACAGTTCTTGTGGAATTGGCATAGTGATATTTGGAAGCCCATCGAGGGCTATGGTGAAAAAGGAAATATCCTCAGATGAAATCTGGAAAGAAGTTTTCTGAGAAACTACTCTGTGATGTGTGACTTCCACTCAGAGAGTTACATCTGTATTTCGTGGATCTCTTTGCTAGACTTATTTATGTGGAATCTGAGAACAGATATTTCAGATCCCTTTGAAGACTATAGGGCCAAAGGAAATATCCTCCGATAACAAAGAGAAAGAAGCTTTGTGAGAAACTTCTTGGTGTTCTGTGAAATCATCTCACAGTGTTACATCTTTCCCCTCAAGAAGCCTTTCGCTAAGACAGTTCTTGTGGAATTGGCAAAGTGATATTTGGAAGCCCATAGAGGCCTATGTTGAAAAAGGAAATATCCTCAGATGAAATCTGGAAAGAAGCTTTCTGAGAAACTGCTCTGTGATGTGTGACTTCCACTCACAGAGTTACATCTGTATTTCGTGGATCTCTTTGCTAGCCTTATTTCTGTGGAATCTGAGAACAGATATTTCGGATTCCATTGAAACTATAGGTCCAAAGGAAAAATCCTCCGATAACAAAGAGAAAGAAGCTTTCTGAGAAACTTCTTTGTGTTCTGTGAAATCATCTCACAGAGTTACAGCTTTCCCTTCAAGAAGCCTTTCGCTAAGACAGTTCTTGTGGAATTGGCAAAGTGATATTTGGATGCCCATAGAGGTCTATGGTGAAAAAGGAACTATCCTCAAATGAAATCTGGAAAGAAGCTTTGTGAGAAACTGCTTAGTGTTCTGTTAATTCATCTCACAGAGATACATCTGTATTTCGTGGATCTCTTTGCTAGACTTATTTCTGTGGAATCTGAGAACAGATATTTCGGATCCCTTTGAAGACTATAGGGCCAAAGGAAATATACTCCGATAACAAAGAGAAAGAAGCTTTCTGTGAAACTTCTTCGTGTTCTGTGAAATCATCTCACACAGTTACAGCTTTCCCCTCAAGAAGCCTTTCGCTAAGACAGTTCTTGTGGAATTGGCAAAGTGATATTTCGAAGCCCCTAGAGGGGTATGGTGAAAAAGGAAATATCCTCAGATGAAATCTGGAAAGAAGATTTCTGAGAAACTACTCTGTGATGTGTGACTTCCACTCACAGAGTTACATCAGTATTTCGTGGATCTCTTTACTAGCCTTATTTCTGTGGAATCTGAGAACAGATATTTCGGATCCCTATGAAGACTATAGGGGCAAAGGAAATATCCTCTGATAACAAAGAGAAAGAAGCTTTCTGAGAAACTTCTTTGTGTTCTGTGAAATCATCTCACAGAGTTACAGCTTCCCCTCAAGAAGCCTTTCGCTAAGACAGTTCTTGTGCAATTGGCAAAGTGATATTTGGAAGCCCCTAGAGGGCTATGGTGATAAAGGAAATATCCTCAGATGAAATCTGGAAAGAAGCTTTCTGAGAAACTGCTCTGTGATGTGTGACTTCCACTCACAGAGTTACATCAGTATTTCGTGGATCTCTTTACTAGCCTTATTTCTGTGGAATCTGAGAACAGATATTTCGGATCCCTTTGAAGACTATAGGGCCAAAGGAAATATCCTCCGATAACAAAGAGAAAGATGCTTCTTGAGAAACTTCTTTGTGTTCTGTGAAATCATCTCACAGAGTTACAGCTTTCCCCTCAAGAAGCCTTTCGCTAACACAGTTCTTGTGGAATTGGCAAAGTGATATTTGGAAGCCCATAGAGGGCTATGGTGTAAAAGGAAATATCCTCAGATGAAATCTGGAAAGAAGCTTTCTGAGAAACTGCTTAGTGTTCTGTTAATTCATCTCACAGAGTTACATCTGTATTTCGTGGATGTCTTTGCTAGACTTATTTCTGTGGAATCTGAGAACAGATATTTCGGATCCCTTTGAAGACTATAGGGCCAAACGAAATATCCTCCGAATAACAAAGAGAAAGAAGCTTTCTGAGAAACTTCTTTGTGTTCTGTGAAATCATCTCACAGAGTTACAGATTTCCCCTCAAGAAGCCTTTCGCTAAGACAGTTCTTGTGGAATTGGCAAAGTGATATTTGGAAGCCCATAGAGGGCTATGGTGAAAAAGGAAATATCCTCAGATGAAATCTGGAAAGAATCTTTCTGAGAAACTGCTCTATCATGTGTGACTTCCACTCACAGAGTTACATCTGTATTTCGTGGATTTCTTTGCTAGCCTTATTTCTGTGGAATCTGAGAACAGATATTTCTGATCCCTTTGAAGACTATAGGGCCATTGGAAATATAATCCGATAACAAAGAGAAAGAAGCTTTCTGAGAAACTTCTTTGTGTTCTGTGAAATCATCTCACAGAGTTACAGCTTTCTCCTTAAGAAGCCTTTCGCTAAGACAGTTCTTGAGGAATTGGCAAAGTGATATTTGGAAGCCCCTGGAGGGCTATGGTGAAAAAGGAAATATCCTCAGATGAAATCTGGAAAGAAGCTTTCTGACAAACTGCTCTGTGATGTGTGACTTCCACTCACAGAGTTACATCAGTATTTCGTGGATCTCTTTAGTAGCCTTATTTATGTGGAATCTGAGAACAGATATTTCGGATCCCTTTGAAGACTATAGGGCCAAAGGAAATAACCACCGATAATAAAGAGAAAGAAGCTTTTGAAGAAACTTGTTTGTGTTCTGCGAAATCATCTCAAAGAGTTACAGCTTTCCCCTCAAGATCCTTTCGCTAAGACAGTTCTTGTGGAATTGGCAAAGTGATATTTGGAAGCCCATAGAGGGCTATGGTGAAAAAGGAAATATCCTCAGATGAAATCTGGAAAGAAGCTTTCTGAGAAACTGCTTAGTGTTCTGTTAATTCATCTCACAGAATTACATCGATATTTTGTGGATCTCTTTGCTAGCCTTATTTCTGTGGAATCTGAGAACAGATATTTCGGATCCCATTGAAGACTATAGGGGCAAAGGAAATATCCTCCGATAACAAAGAGAAAGAAGCTTTCTCAGAAACCTCTTTGTGTTCTGTGAAATCATCTCACAGAGTTACAGCTTTCCCCTCAAGAAGCCTTTCGCTAAGACACTTCTTGTGGAATTGGCAAAGTGATATTTGGAAGAACATAGAGGGCTATGGTGAAAAAGGAAATATCCTCAGATGAAATCTGGAAAGAATCTTTCTGAGAAACTGCTCTATCATGTGTGACTTCCACTCACAGAGTTACATCTGTATTTCGTGGATTTCTTTGCTAGCCTTATTTCTGTGGAATCTGAGAACAGATATTTCGGATCCCTTTGAAGACTATAGGGCCAATGGAAATATAATCCGATAACAAAGAGAAAGAAACTTTCTGAGAAACTTCTTTGTGTTCTTTGAAATCATCTCACAGAGTTACAGCTTTCCCCTCAAGAAACCTTTCGCTAAGACAGTTCTTGTGGAATTTGCAATGTGATATTTGGAAGCCCGTAGAGGGCTATGGTGAAAAAGGAAATATCCTCAGATGAAATCTGGAAAGAAGCTTTCTGAGAAACTGCTTAGTGTTCTGTTAATACATCTCACAGAGTTACATCTGTATTTCGTGGATCTCTTTGCTAGCCTTATTTCTGTGGAATCTGAGAACAGATAATTCGGATCCCTTTGAAGACTATAGGACCAAAGGAATATCCTCCGATAACAAAGAGAAAGAAGCTTTCTGAGAAACTTCTCTGTGTTCTGTGAAATCATCTCACAGAGTTACAGCTTTCCCCTCAAGAAGACTTTCGCTAAGACAGTTCTTGTGGAATTAGCAAAGTGATATTTGGAAGCCCATAGAGGGCTATGGTGAAAAAGGAAATATCCTCAGATGAAATCTGGAAAGAAGCTTTCTGAGAAACTGCTTAGTGTTCTGTTAATTCATCTCACAGAGTTACATCTGTATTTCGTGGATCTCTTTGCTAGACTTATTTCTGTGGAATCTGAGAACAGATATTTCGGATCCCATTGAAACTATAGGGCCAAAGGAAATATCCTAAGATAACAAAGAGAGAGAAGCTTTCTGAGAACCTTCTTTGTGTTCTGTGAAATCATCTCACAGAGTTACAGCTTTCCCCTCAAGAAGCCTTTCGCTAAGACAGTTCTTGTGGAATTGGCAAAGTGATATTTGGAAGAACATAGAGGGCTACGGTGAAAAAGGAAATATCCTCAGATGAAATCTGGAAAGAATCTTTCTGAGAAACTGCTCTATCATGTGTGACTTCCACTCACAGAGTTACATCTGTATTTCGTGGATTTCTTTGCTAGCCTTATTTCTGTGGAATCTGAGAACAGATATTTCGGATCCCTTTGAAGACTATAGGGCCAATGGAAATATAATCCGATAACAAAGAGAAAGAAGCTTTCTGAGAAACTTCTTTGTGTTCTTTGAAATCATCTCACAGAGTTACAGCTTTCCCCTCAAGGAACCTTTCGCTAAGACAGTTCTTGTGGAATTTGCAATATGATATTTGGAAGCCCGTAGAGGGCTATGGTGAAAAAGGAAATATCCTCAGATGAAATCTGGAAAGAAGCTTTCTGAGAAACTGCTTAGTGTTCTGTTAATTCATCTCACAGAGTTACATCTGTATTTCGTGGATCTCTTTGCTAGCCTTATTTCTGTGGAATCTGAGAACAGATATTTCGGATCCCTTTGAAGACTATAGGGCCAAAGGAAATATCCTCCGATAACAAAGAGAAAGAACCTTTCTGAGAAACTTCTTTGTGTTCTGTGAAATCATCTCACAGAGTTACAGCTTCCCCTCAGGAAGCCTTTCGCTAAGACAGTTCTTGTGCAATTGGCAAGGTGATATTTGGAAGCCCCTAGAGGGCTATGGTGAAAAAGGAAATATCCTCAGATGAAATCTGGAAAGAAGCTTTCTGAGAAACTTCTCTGTGATGTGTGACTTCCACTCACAGAGTTACTTCAGTATTTCTTGGATCTCTTTACTAGCCTTTTTTCTGTGGAATCTGAGAACAGATATTTCAGATCCCTTTGAAGACTATAGGGCCAAAGGAAATATCCTCCGATAACAAAGAGAAAGATGCTTTCTGAGAAACTTCATTGTGTTCTGTGATATCATCTCACAGAGTTACAGCTTTCCCCTCAAGAAGCTATTCGCTAACACAGTTCTTGTGGAATTGGCCAAGTGATATTTGGAAGCCCCTAGAGGTCTATGGTGGAAAAGGAAATATCCTCAGATGAAATCTGGAAAGAAGCTTTCTGAGAAACTGCTTAGTGTTCTGTTAATTCATCTCACAGAGTTACATCTGCATTTCGCGGATCTGTTTGCTAGCCTTATTTCTGTGGAATCTGAAAACAGATATTTCAGATCCCTTTGAAGACTATAGGACCGAAGGAAATATCCTCCGATAACAAAGAGAATGAAGCTTTCTGAGAAACTTCTTTGTGTTCTGTGAAATCATCTCACAGAGTTACAGCTTTCCCCTCAAGAAGACTTTCGCTAAGACAGTTCTTGTGGAATTAGCAAAGTGACATTTGGAAGCCCATAGAGGGCTATGGTGAAAAAGGAAATATCCTCAGATGAAATATGGAAAGAAGCTTTCTGAGAAACTGCTTAGTGTTCTGTTAATTCATCTCACAGAATTACATCTATATTTTGTGGATCTCTTTGCTAGCCTTATTTCTGTGGAATCTGAGAACAGATATTTCGGATCCCTTTGAAGACTATGGGACCAAAGGAAATATCCTCCGATAACAAAGAGAAAAAAGCTTTCTGAGAACTTCTTTGTGTTCTGTGAAATCATCTCACACAGTTACTGCTTTCCCCTCAAGAAGCCTTTCGCTAACACAGTTCTTGTGGAATTGGCATAGTGATATTTGGAAGCCCATCGAGGGCTATGGTGAAAAAGGAAATATCCTCAGATGAAATCTGGAAAGAAGCTTTCTGAGAAACTACTCTGTGATGTGTGACTTCCACTCACAGAGTTACATCTGTATTTCGTGGATCTCTTTGCTAGACTTATTTCTGTGGAATCTGAGAACAGATATTTCGGATCACTTTGAAGACTATAGGGCCAAAGGAAATATCCTCCGATAACAAAGAGAAAGAAGCTTTCTGAGAAACTTCCTCGTGGTCTGTGAAATCATCTCACAGAGTTACAGCTTTCCCCTCAAGAAGCCTTTCGCTAAGACAGTTCTTGTGGGATTGGCAAAGTGATATTTGGAAGCCCATAGAGGGCTATGGTTAAAAGGAAATATCCTCAGATGAAATTTGGAAAGAAGCTTTCTAAGAAACTGCTCTGTCATGTGTGACTTCCACTCACAGAGTTATATCTGTATTTCGTGGATTTCTTTGCTAGCCTTATTTCTGTGGAATCTGAGAACAGATATTTCGGATCCCTTTGAAGACTATAGGGCCAAAGGAAATATCATCGGATAACAAAGAGAAAGAAGCTTTCTGAGAAACTTCTTTGTGTTCTGTGAAATCATCTCACAGAGTTACAGCTTTCCCCTCAAGAAGCCTTTCGCTAACACAGTTCTTGTGGAATTGGCAATGTCATATTTGGAAGCCCATAGAGGGCTATGGTGAAAAAGGAAATATCCTCAGATGAAATCTGGAAAGAAGCTTTTTGAGAAACTGCTTAGTGTTCTGTTAATTCATCTCACAGAATTACATCGATATTTTGTGGATCTCTTTGCTAGCCTTATTTCTGTGGAATCTGAGAACAGATATTTCGGATCCCTATGAAGACTATAGGGGCAAAGGAAATATCCTCGGATAACAAAGAGAA
Source organism: Macaca nemestrina (assembly GCF_043159975.1). Classification (NCBI taxonomy): domain Eukaryota; kingdom Metazoa; phylum Chordata; class Mammalia; order Primates; family Cercopithecidae; genus Macaca; species Macaca nemestrina. The sequence goes on from NC_092144.1 coordinate 33,916,001, forward strand.
AGAAGCTTTCTGAGAAACTTCTTTGTGTTCTGTGAAATCATCTCACATAGTTACAGCTTTCCCCTCAAGAAGCCTTTCGCTAAGACTGTTTTTGTGGAATTGGCATAGTGATATTGGAAGCCCATAGAGGGCAATGGTGAAAAAGGAAATATCTTCAGATGAAATCTGGAAAGAAGCTTTCTGAGAAATTGATGAGTGTTCTGTTAATTCATCTCACAGAGTTACATCTGTGTTTCGTGGATCTCTTTGCTAGCCTTATTTCTGTGGAATCTGAGAACAGATATTTCGGATTCCTTTGAAGACTACAGGGCCAAAGGAAATATCCTCCGATAACAAAGAGAAAAAAGCTTTCTGAGAAACTTCTTTGTGTTCTGTAAAATCATCTCACAGAGTTACAGCGTTCCCCTCAAGAAGCCTTTCGCTAAGACAGTTCTTGTGGAATTGGCAAAGTGATATTTCGAAGAACATAGAGGGCTAGGGTGAAAAAGGAAATATCCTCAGATGAAATCTGGAAAGAATCTTTCTGAGAAACTGCTCTATCATGTGTGACTTCCACTCACAGAGTTACATCTGTATTTCGTGGATTTCTTTGCTAGCCTTATTTCTGTGGAATCTGAGAACAGATATTTCGGATCCCTTTGAAGACTATAGGGCCAATGGAAATATAATCCGATAACAAAGAGAAAGAAGCTTTCTGAGAAACTTCTTTGTGTTCTTTGAAATCATCTCACAGAGTTACAGCTTTCCCCTCAGAGGAACCTTTCGCTAAGACAGTTCTTGTGGAATTTGCAATGTGATATTTGGAAGCCCATAGAGGGCTATGGTGAAAAAGGAAATATCCTCAGATGAAATCTGGAAAGAAGCTTTCTGAGAAACTGCTTAGTGTTCTGTTAATTCATCTCACAGACTTACATCTGTATTTCGTGGATCTCTTTGCTAGCCTTATTTCTGTGGAATCTGAGAACAGATATTTCGGATCCCTTTGAAGACTATAGGGCCAAAGGAAATGTCCTCCGACAACAAAGAGAAAGAAGCTTTCTGAGAAACTTCTTCGTGGTCTGTGAAATCATCTAACAGAGTTACAGCTTTCCCCTCAAGAAGCCTTTCGCTGAGACTGTTCTTCTGGGATTGGCAAAGTGATATTTGGAAGCCCATAGTGGGCTATGTTTAAAAGGAAATATCCTCAGATGAAATCTGGAAAGAAGCTTTCTGAGAAACTGCTCTGTCATGTGTGACTTCCACTCACAGAGTTATATCTGTATTTCGTGGATTTCTTTGCTAGCCTTATTTCTGTGGAATCTGAGAACAGATATTTCGGATCCGTTTGAAGACTATAGGGCCAAAGGACATATCATCGGATAACAAAGAGAAAGAAGCTTTCTGAGAAACTTCTTTGTGTTCTGTGAAATCATCTCACAGAGTTACAGCTTTCCCCTCAAGAAGCCTTTCGCTAAGACAGTTCTTGTGGAATTGGCAAAGTGACATTTGGAAGCCCATAGAGGGCTATGGTGAAAAAGGAAATATCCTCAGATGAAATCTGGAAAGAAGCTTTCTGAGAAACTGCTTAGTGTTCTGTTAATTCATCTCACAGAATTACATCTATATTTTGTGGATCTCTTTGCTAGCCTTATTTCTGTGGAATCTGAGAACAGATATTTCGGATCCCTTTGAAGACTATGGGGCCAAAGGAAATATCCTCCGATAACAAAGAGAAAAAAGCTTTCTGAGAACTTCTTTGTGTTCTGTGAAATCATCTCACACAGTTACAGCTTTCCCCTCAAGAAGCCTTTCGCTAACACAGTTCTTGTGGAATTGGCATAGTGATATTTGGAAGCCCATCGAGGGCTATTGTGAAAAAGGAAATATCCTCAGATGAAATCTGCAAAGAAGCTTTCTGAGAAACTACTCTGTGATGTGTGACTTCCACTCACAGAGTTACATCTGTATTTCGTGGATCTCTTTGCTAGACTTATTTCTGTGGAATCTGAGAACAGATATTTCAGATCCCTTTGAAGACTATAGGGCCAAAGGAAATATCCTCCGATAACAAAGAGAAAGAAGCTTTGTGAGAAACTTCTTGGTGTTCTGTGAAATCATCTCACAGTGTTACATCTTTCCCCTCAAGAAGCCTTTCGCTAAGACAGTTCTTGTGGGATTGGCAAAGTGATATTTCGAAGCCCATAGAGGGCAATGGTTAAAAGGAAATATCCTCAGATGAAATCTGGAAAGAAGCTTTCTGAGAAACTGCTCTGTCATGTGTGACTTCCACTCACAGAGTTATATCTGTATTTCGTGGATTTCTTTGCTAGCCTTATTTCTGTGGAATCTGAGAACAGATATTTCGGATCCGTTTGAAGACTATAGGGTCAAAGGAAATATCATCGGATAACAAAGAGAAAGAACCTTTCTGAGAAACTTCTTTGTGTTCTGTGAAATCATCTCACAGAGTTACAGCTTTCCCCTCAAGAAGCCTTTCGCTAAGACAGTTTTTGTGGAATTGGCTAAGTGATATTTGGAAGCCCATAGAGGGCTATGGTGAAAAAGGAAATATCCTCAGATGAAATCTGGAAAGAAGCTTTCTGAGAAACTGCTTAGTGTTCTGTTAATTCATCTCACAGAATTACATCGATATTTTGTGGATCTCTTTGCTAGCCTTATTTCTGTGGAATCTGAGAACAGATATTTCGGATCCCTATGAAGACTATAGGGGCAAAGGAAATATCCTCCGATAACAAAGAGAAAGAAGCTTTCTGAGAAACTTCTTTGTGTTCTGTGAAATCATCTCAGATAGTTACAGCTTTCCCCTCAAGAAGCCTTTCGCTAAGACTGTTTTTGTGGAATTGGCATAGTGATATTTGGAAGCCCATAGAGGGCAATGGTGAAAAAGGAAATATCCTCAGATGAAATCTGGAAAGAAGCTTTCTGAGAAATTGATGAGTGTTCTGTTAATTCATCTCACAGAGTTACATCTGTGTTTTGTGGATCTCTTTGCTAGCCTTATTTCTGTGGAATCTGAGAACAGATATTTCGGATTCCTTTGAAGACTATAGGGCCAAAGGAAATATCCTCCGATAACAAAGAGAAAAAAGCTTTCTGAGAAACTTCTTTGTGTTCTGTAAAATCATCTCACAGAGTTACAGCGTTCCCCTCAAGAAGCCTTTCGCTAAGACAGTTCTTGTGGAATTGGCAAAGTGATATTTCGAAGAACATAGAGGGCTAGGGTGAAAAAGGAAATATCCTCAGATGAAATCTGGAAAGAATATTTCTGAGAAACTGCTCTATCATGTGTGACTTCCACTCACAGAGTTACATCTGTATTTCGTGGATTTCTTTGCTAGCCTTATTTCTGTGGAATCTGAGAACAGATATTTCGGATCCCTTTGAAGACTATAGGGCCAATGGAAATATAATCCGATAACAAAGAGAAAGAAGCTTTCTGAGAAACTTCTTTGTGTTCTTTGAAATCATCTCACAGAGTTACAGCTTTCCCCTCAGAGGAACCTTTCGCTAAGACAGTTCTTGTGGAATTTGCAATGTGATATTTGGAAGCCCATAGAGGGCTATGGTGAAAAAGGAAATATCCTCAGATGAAATCTGGAAAGAAGCTTTCTGAGAAACTGCTCTGTTATGTGTGACTTCCACTCACAGAGTTACATCTGTATTTCGTGGATCTCTTTGCTAGCCTTATTTCTGTGGAATCTGAGAACAGATATTTCGGATCCCTTTGAAGACTATAGGGCCAAAGTAAATATCCTCCGACAACAAAGAGAAAGAAGCTTTCTGAGAAACTTCTTCGTGGTCTGTGAAATCATCTAACAGAGTTACAGCTTTCCCCTCAAGAAGCCTTTCGCTAAGACTGTTCTTGTGGGATTGGCAAAGTGATATTTGGAAGCCCATAGAGGGCTATGGTTAAAAGGAAATATCCTCAGATGAAATCTGGAAAGAAGCTTTCTGAGAAACTGCTCTGTCATGTGTGACTTCCACTCACAGAGTTATATCTGTATTTCGTGGATTTCTTTGCTAGCCTTATTTCTGTGGAATCTGAGAACAGATATTTCGGATCCGTTTGAAGACTATAGGGCCAAAGGAAATATCATCGGATAACAAAGAGAAAGAAGCTTTCTGAGAAACTTCTTTGTGTTCTGTGAAATCATCTCACAGAGTTACAGCTTTCCCCTCAATAAGCCTTTCGCTAAGACAGTTCTTGTGGAATTGGCAAAGTGATATTTGGAAGCCCATAGAGGGCTATGGTGAAAAAGGAAATATCCTCAGATGAAATCTGGAAAGAAGCTTTCTGAGAAACTGCTTAGTGTTCTGTTAATTCATCTCACAGAATTACATCGATATTTTGTGGATCTCTTTGCTAGCCTTATTTCTGTGGAATCTGAGAGCAGATATTTCAGATCCCTATGAAGACTATAGGGGCAAAGGAAATATCCTCCGATAACAAAGAGAAAGAAGCTTTCTGAGAAACTTCTTTGTGTTCTGTGAAATCATCTCACATAGTTACAGCTTTCCCCTCAAGAAGCCTTTCGCTAAGACTGTTTTTGTGGAATTGGCATAGTGATATTTGGAAGCCCATAGGGGGCAATGGTGAAAAAGGAAATATCCTCAGATGAAATCTGGAAAGAAGCTTTCTGAGAAATTGATGAGTGTTCTGTTAATTCATCTCACAGAGTTACATCTGTTTTTCGTGGATCTCTTTGCCAGCCTTATTTCTGTGGAATCTCAGAACAGATATTTCGGATTCCTTTGAAGACTATAGGGCCAAAGGAAATATCCTCCGATAACAAAGAGAAAAAAGCTTTCTGGGAAACTTCTTTGTGTTCTGTAAAATCATCTCACAGAGGTACAGCGTTCCCCTCAAGAAGCCTTTCGCTGAGACAGTTCTTGTGGAATTGCAAAGTGTTATTTGGAAGCTCATCGAGGGCTATGATGATAAAGGAAATATCCTCAGATGAAATCTGGAAAAAAGCTATCTGAGAAACTGCTCTGTGATGTGTGAATTCCACTCACGGAGTTACATCTGTATTTCGTGGATCTCTTTGCTAGACTTATTTCTGTGGAATCTGAGAACAGATATTTCGGATCCCTTTTAAGACTATAGGGCCAAAAGAAATATCCTCCGAATAACAAAGAGAAAGAAGCTTTCTGAGAAACTTCTTTGTGTTCTGTGAAATCATCTCACAGAGTTACAGCTTTCCCCTCAAGAAGCCTTTCGCTAAGACAGTTCTTGTGGAATTGGCATAGTTTTATTTGGAAGCCCATCGAGGGCTATGGTGAAAAAGGAAATATCCTCTGATGAAATTAGGAAAGAAGCTTTCTGAGAAACTACTCTGTGATGTGTGACTTCCACTCACAGAGTTACATCTGTATTTCGTGGATCTCTTTGCTAGACTTATTTCTGTGGAATCTGAGAACAGATATTTCAGATCCCTTTGAAGACTATAGGGCCAAAGGAAATATCCTCCGATAACAAAGAGAAAGAAGCTTTGTGAGAAACTTCTTGGTGTTCTGTGAAATCATCTCACAGTGTTACATCTTTCCCTTCAAGAAGCCTTTCGCTAAGACAGTTCTTGTGGAATTGGCAAAGTGATATTTGGAAGCCCATAGAGGGCTAAGGTGAAAAAGGAAATATACTCAGATGAAATCTGGAAAGAAACTTTCTGAGAAACTCCTTAGTGTTCTGTTAATTCATCTCACAGAGTTACATCTGTATTTCGTGGATCTCTTTGCGAGACTTATTTCTGTGGAATCTGAGAACAGATATTTCGGATCCCATTGAAACTATAGGGCCAAACGAAATATCCTCCGATAACAAAGAGAAAGAAGCTTTCTGAGAAACTTCTTTGTGTTCTGTGAAATCATCTCACAGAGTTACAGCTTTCCCCTCAAGAAGCCTTTCGCTAAGACAGTTCTTGTGGAATTGGGAAAGGATATTTGGAAGCCCCTAGAGGGCTACGGTGAAACAGGAAATATCCTCAGATGAAATCTGGAAGGAAGCTTTCTGAGAAACTGCTTAGTTTTCTCTTAATTCATCTCACAGAATTACATCTATATTTTGTCGATCTCATTGCTAGCCTTATTTCTGTGGAATCTGAGAACAGATATTTCGGATCCCTTTGAAGACTATAGGGGCAAAGGAAATATCCTCCGATAACAAAGAGAAAGAAGCTTTCTGAGAAACTTCTTTTTGTTCTGTGAAATCATCTCACAGAGTTACAGCTTTCCCCTCAAGAAGCCTTTCGCTAAGACAGTTCTTGTGGAATTGGCAAAGTGATATTTGGAGGCCCATAGAGGGCTATGGTGAAAAAGGAAATATCCTCAGATGAAATCTGGAAAGAAGCTTTCTGAGAAACTGCTCTGTCATGTGTGACTTCCACTCACAGAGTTACATCTGTATTTCGTGGACCTCTTTGCTAGCCTCATTTCTCTGGAATCTGAGAACAGATATTTCGGATCCCTTTGAAGACTATAGGACCAAAGGAAATATCATCCGATAACAAAGAGAAAGAAGCTTTCTGAGAAACTTCTTTGTGTTCTGTGAAATCATCTCACAGAGTTACAGCTTTCCCCTCAAGAAGCCTTTCGCTAAGACAGTTCTTGTGGAATTTGCAATGTGATATTTGGAAGCCCGTAGAGGGCTATGGTGAAAAAGGAAATATCCTCAGATGAAATCTGGAAAGAAGCTTTCTGAGAAACTGCTTAGTGTTCTGTTAATTCATCTCACAGAGTTACAGCTGTATTTCGTGGATCTCTTTGCTAGCCTTATTTCTGTGGAATCTGAGAACAGATATTTCGGATCCCTTTGAAGACTATAGGGCCAAAGGAAATATCCTCCGATAACAAAGAGAAAGAAGCTTTCTGAGAAACTTCTTTGTGTTCTGTGAAATCATCTCACAGAGTTACAGCTTCCCATCAAGAAACCTTTAGCTAAGACAGTTCTTGTGGAATTAGCAAAGTGATATTTGGAAGCCCATAGAGGGCTATGTTGAAAAAGGAAATATCCTCAGATGAAATCTGGAAAGAAGCTTTCTGAGAAACTGCTTAGTGTTCTGGTAATTCATCTCACGGTGTTACATCTGTATTTCGTGGATCTCTTTGCTAGACTTATTTCTGTGGAATCTGAGAACAGATATTTCGGATCCCTTTTAAGACTATAGGGCCAAAAGAAATATCCTCCGAATAACAAAGAGAAAGAAGCTTTCTGAGAAACTTCTTTGTGTTCTGTGAAATCATCTCACAGAGTTACAGCTTTCCCCTCAAGAAGCCTTTCGCTAAGACAGTTCTTGTGGAATTGGCATAGTGATATTTGGAAGCCCATCGAGGGCTATGGTGAAAAAGGAAATATCCTCTGATGAAATTTGGAAAGAAGCTTTGTGAGAAACTACTCTGTGATGTGTGACTTCCACTCACAGAGTTACATCGGTATTTCGTGGATCTCTTTGCTAGACTTATTTCTGTGGAATTTGAGAACAGATATTTCAGATCCCTTTGAAGACTATAGGGCCAAAGGAAATATCCTCCGATAACAAAGAGAAAGAAGCTTTGTGAGAAACTTCTTGGTGTTCTGTGAAATCATCTCACAGTGTTACATCTTTCCCCTCAAGAAGCCTTTCGCTAAGACAGTTCTTGTGGAATTGGCAAGGTGATATTTGGAAGCCCATAGAGGGCTATGTTGAAAAAGGAAATATCCTCAGATGAAATCTGGAAAGAAGCTTTCTGAGAAACTGCTTAGTGTTCTGTTAATTCATCTCACAGAGTTACATCTGTATTTCGTGGATCTCTTTGCTAGCCTTTTTTCTGTGGAATATGAGAGCCGATACTTCGGATCCCTTTGAAGACTATAGGGCCAAAGTAAATATCCTCCGATAACAAAGAGAAAGAAGCTTTCTGAGAAACTTCTTTGTGTTCTGTGAAATCATCTCACAGAGTTACAGCTTTCTCCTCAAGAAGCCTTTCGCTAAGACAGTTCTTGTGGAATTGGCAAAGTGATATTTGGAAGCCCATAGAGGGCTATGGTGAAAAAGGAAATATCCTCAGATGAAATCTGGAAAGAAGCTTTCTGAGAAACTGCTTAGTGTTCTGTTAATTCATCTCACAGAATTACATCGATATTTTGTGTATCTCTTTGATAGCCTTATTTCTGTGGAATATGAGAACAGATATTTTGGATCCCTATGAAGACTATAGGGGCAAAGGAAATATCCTCCGATAACAAAGAGAAAGAAGCTTTCTGAGAAACTTCTTTGTGTACTGTGAAATCATCTCACAGAGTTACAGCTTTCCCCTCAAGAAGCCTTTCGCTAAGACAGTTCTTGTGGAATTGGCAAAGTGATATTTGGAAGCCCCTAGAGAGCTATGGTGAAAAAGGAAATATCCTCAGATGAAATCTGGAAAGAAGCTTTCTGAGAAACTGCTCTGTGATGTGTGACTTCCACTCACAGAGTTATATCTGTATTTCGTGGATTTCTTTGCTAGCCTTATTTCTGTGGAATCTGAGAAGAGATATTTCGGATCCCTTTGAAGACTATAGTGCCAAAGGAAATATCATCGGATAACAAAGAGAAAGATACTTTCTGAGAAACTTCTTTGTGTTCTGTGAAATCATCTCACAGAGTTACAGCGTTCCCCTCAAGAAGCCTTTCGCTGAGACAGTTCATGTGGAATTGCAAAGTGATATTTGGAAGCCCATCGAGGGCTATGGTGAAAAAGGAAATATCCTCAGATGAAATCTGGAAAAAAGCTATGTGAGAAACTGCTCTGTGATGTGTGACTTCCACTCACGGAGTTACATATGTATTTCTTGGATCTCTTTGCTAGCCTTATTTCTGTGGAATCTGAGAACAGATATTTCGGATCCCTTTGAAGACTATAGGGCCAAAGGAAACATCCTCCGATAACAAAGAGAAATAAGCTTTCCGAGAAACTTCTTTGTGTTCTGTGAAATCATCTCACAGAGTTACAGCTTTCCCCTCAAGAAGCCTTTCGCTAAGAGAGGTCTTGTGGAATTGACAAAGTGATATTTGGAAGCCCATAGAGGTCTATGGTGAAAAAGGAAATATCCTCAGATGAAATCTGGAAAGAAGCTTTCTGAGAAACTCCTCTGTGATGTGTGACTTCCACACACAGAGTTACATCTGTATTTCGTGGATCTCTTTGCTAGCCTTATTTCTGTGGAATCTGAGAACAGATATTTCGGATCCCTTTGAAGACTATAGGGCCAAAGTAAATATCATCGGATAACAAAGAGAAAGAAGCTTTCTGAGAAACTTCTTTGTGTTCTGTGAAATCATCTCACAGAGTTACAGCTTTCCCCTCAAGAAGCCTTTCGCTAAGACAGTTCTTGTGGAATTGGCAAAGTGATATTTGGAAGCCCATAGAGGGCAATGGTGAAAAGGGAAATATCCTCAGATGAAATCTGGAAAGAAGCTTTTTGAGAAACTGCTTAGTGTTCTGTTAATTCATATCACAGAATTACATCTGTATTTTGTGGATCTCTTTGCTAGCCTTATTTCTGTGGAATCTGAGAACAGATATTTCGGATCCCTTTGAAGACTATAGGGCCAAAGGAAATATCCTCCGATAACAAAGAGAAAGAAGCTTTCTGAGAAACATCTTTTTGTACTGTGAAATCATCTCACAGAGTTACAGCTTTCTCCTCAGGAAGACTTTCGCTAAGACAGTTCTTGTGGAATTGGCAAAGTGATATTTGGACGACCATAGAGGGCTATGATGAAAAAGGAAATATCCTCCGATGAAATCTGGAAAGAAGCTTTCTGAGAAACTGCTTAGTGTTCTGTTAATTCATCTCACAGTGTTACATCTGTATTTCGTGGATGTCTTTGCTAGCCTGATTTCTGTGGAATCTGAGAACAGATATTTCGGATCCCTTTGAAGACTATAGGGCCAAAGGAAATATCCTCCGATAACAAAGAGAAAGAAGCTTTCTGAGAAACTTCTTTGTGTTCTGTGAAATCAACGCACAGAGTTACAGCTTTCCCTCAAGAAGCCGTTCGCTAAGACAGGTCTTGTGGATTGGCAAAGTGATATTTGGAAGCCTATAGAGGGCTATGTTGAAAAAGGAAATATCCTCAAATGAAATCTGCAAAGAAGCTTTCTGAGAAACTGTTTAGTGTTCTCTTAATTCATCTCACAGAGTTACATCTGTATTTCGTGGATCTCTTTGCTAGCCTTATTTCTGTGGATTCTGAGAGCAGATATTTCGGATCCCTTTGAAGACTATAGGGCCATAGGAAATATCCTCCGATAACAAAGAGAAAGAAGCTTTCTGAGAAACTTCTTTGTGTTCTGTGAAATCATCTCACAGAGTTACAGCTTTCCCCTCAAGAAGCCTTTCGCTAAGACAGTTCTTGTGGAATTGGCAAAGTGATATTTGGAAGCCCATAGAGGGCTATGGTGAAAAAGGAAATATCCTCAGATGAAATCTGGAAAGAAGCTTTCTGAGAAACTGCTCTGTGATGTGTGACTTCCACTCACAGAGTTACATCTGTATTTCGTGGATCTCTTTGCTAGCCTTATTTCTGTGGAATCTGAAAACCGATATTTCGGATCCCTTTGAAGACTATAGGGCCAAAGGAAATATCCTCCGATAACAAAGAGAAAGAAGCTTTCTGAGAAACTTCTTTGTGTTCTGTGAAATCATCTCACAGAGTTACAGCTTTCTCCTCAAGAAGCCTTTTGCTAAGACAGTTCTTGTGGAATTGGCATAGTGATATTTGGAAGCCCCTAGAGGGCTACGGTGAAAAAGGAAATATCCTAAGATGAAACCTGGAAAGAAGCTTTCTGAGAAACTACTCTGTCATGTGAGATTTCCACTCACAGAGTTACATCTGTATTTCGTGGATGTCTTTGCTAGCCTTATTTCTTTGGAATCTGAGAACAGATATTTCGGATCCATTTGAAGACTATAGGGCCAAAGGAAATATCCTCCGATAACAAAGAGAAAGAAGCTTTCTGAGAAACTTCTTTGTGTTCTGTGAAATCATCTCACAGAGTTACAGCTTTCCCCTCAAGAAGCCTTTCGCTAAGACAGTTCTTGTGGAATTGTCAATGTGATATTTGGAAGCCCATAGAGGGCTATGGTGAAAAAGGAAATATCCTCAGATGAAATCTGGAAAGAAGCTTTCTGAGAAACTGCTTAGTGTTCTGTTAATTCATCTCACAGAGTTACATCTGTATTTCGTGGATCTCTTTGCTAGCCTTATTTCTGTGGAATCTGAGAACAGATATTTCGGATCCTATGAAGACTATAGGGGCAAAGGAAATATCCTCCGATAACAAAGAGAAAGAAGCTTTCTGAGAAACTTCTTTGTGTTCTGTGAAATCATCTCACAGAGTTACAGCTTTCCCCTGAAGAAGCCTTTCGCTAAGACAGTTCTTGTGGAATTGGCAATGTGATATTTGGAAGCCCCTAGAGGGCTATGGTGAAAAAGGAATTATCCTCAGATGAAATCTGGAAAGAAGCTTTTTGAGAAACTGCTCTGTCATGTGTGACTTCCACTCACAGAGTTATATCTGTATTTCGTGGATTTCTTTGCTAGCCTTATTTCTGTGGAATCTGAGAACAGATATTTCGGATCCCTTTGAAGACTATAGGGCCAAAGGAAATATCATCCGATAACAAAGAGAAAGAAGCTTTCTGAGAAACTTCTTTGTGTTCTGTGAAATCATCTCACAGAGTTACAGCTTTACCCTCAAGAAGCCTTTCGCTAAGACAGTTCTTGTGGAATTGTCAATGTGATATTTGGAAGCCCTTAGAGGGCTATGGTGAAAAAGGAAATATCCTCAGATGAAATCTGGAAAGAAACTTTCTGAGACACTGCTTAGTGTTCTGTTAATTCATCTCACAGAATTATATCTATATTTTGTGGATCTCATTGCTAGCCTTATTTCTGTGGAATCTGAGAACAGATTTTTCGGATCCTTATGAGGCTCTAGGGGCAAAGGAAATATCCTCCGATAACAAAGAGAAAGAAGCTTTCTGAGAAACTTCTTTGTGTTCTGTGAAATCATCTCACACAGTTACAGCTTTCCCCTCAAGAAGCCTTTCGCTAAGACAGTTCTTGTGGAATTGGCAAAGTGATATTTGGAAGCCCATAGAGGGCTATGGTGAAAAAGGAAATATCCTCAGATGAAATCTGGAAAGAAGCTTTCTGAGAAACTGCTCTGTGATGTGTGACTTCCACACACAGAGTTACATCTGTATTTCGTGGACCTCTTTGCTAGCCTTATTTCTGTGGAATCTGAGAACAGATATTTCGGATCCCTTTGAAGACTATACGGCCAAAGGAAATATCCTCCGATAACAAAGAGAAAGAAGCTTTCTGAGAAACTACTTTGTGTTCTGTGAAATCATCTCACACAGTTTCAGCTTTCCCCTCAAGAAGCCTTTCGCTAAGACAGTTCTTGTGGAATTGGCAAAGTGATATTTGGAAGCCCCTAAAGGGCTATGGTGAAAAAGGAAATATCCTCAGATGAAATCTGGAAAGAAGCTTTCTGAGAAACGGCTCTGTCATGTGTGACTTCCACTAACCGAGTTATATCTGTATTTCGTGGATTTCTTTGCTAGCCTTATTTCTGTGGAATCTGAGAACAGATATTTCGGATCCCTTTGAAGACTATAGGGCCAAAGGAAATATCATCCGATAACAAAGAGAAAGAAGCTTTCTGAGAAACTTCTTTGTGTTCTGTGAAATCATCTCACAGAGTTACAGCTTTCCCCTCAAGAAGCCTTTCGCTAAGACAGTTCTTGTGGAATTGGCAATGTGATATTTGGAAGCCCTTAGAGGGCTATGGTGAAAAAGGAAATATCCTCAGATGAAATCTGGAAAGAAGCTTTCTGAGCAAATGCTTAGTGTTCTGTTAATTCATCTCACATAGTTACATCTGTATTTCGTGGATCTCTTTGCTAGCCTTATTTCTGTGAAATCTGAGAACAGATATTTCGGATCCCTTTGAAGACTATAGGGCCAAAGGAAATATCCTCAGATAACAAAGAGAAAGAAGCTTTCTGAGAAACTTCTTTGTGTTCTGTGAAATCATCTCACAGAGTTACAGCTTTCCCCTCAAGAAGCCTTTCGCTAAGATAGTTCATGTGGAATAGGCAAAGTGATATTTGGAGGCCTTTAGAGGGCTATGGTGAAAAAGGAAATATACTCAGATGAAATCTGGAAAGAAGCTTTCTGGGAAACTGCTCTGTGATGTGTGACTTCCAATCACAAAGTTACATCTGTATTTCGTGGATCTCTTTGCTAATCTTATTTCTGTGGAATCTGAGAACAGATATTTCGGATCCCTTTGAAGACTATAGGGCCAACGGAAATATTCTCAGATAACAAAGAGAAAGAAGCTTTCTGAGAAACTTCTTTGTGTTCTGTGAAATCATCTCACAGAGTTGCAGCTTTCCCCTCAAGAAGCCTTTCGTTAAGACAGTTCTTGTGGAATTGGCAAAGTGATATTTGGAAGCCCATAGAGGGCTATGTTGAAAAAGGAAATATCCTCAGATGAAATCTGGAAAGAAGCTTTCTTAGAAACTGCTTAGTGTTCTGTTAATTCATCTCACAGAGTTACATCTGTATTTCGTGAATCTCTTTGCTAGCCTTATTTCTGTGGAATCTGAGAACAGATATTTCGGATCCCTTTGAAGACTATAGGGCCAAAGAAAATATCCTCCGATAACAAAGAGAAAGAAGCTTTCTGAGAAACTTCTTTGTGTTCTGTGAAATCATCTCACAGAGTTACAGCTTTCCCTCAAGAAGCCTTTCGCTAAGACAGTTCCTGTGGAATTGGCAAAGTGATATTTGGAAGCCCATAGAGGACTATGGTGAAAAAGGAAATATCCTCAGATGAAATCTGGAAAGAAGCTTTCTGAGAAACTGCTTAGTGTTCTGTTAATTCATCTCACAGAATTACATCTATATTTTGTGGATCTCTTTGCTTGCCTTATTTCTGTGGAATCTGAGAACAGATATTTCGGATCCCTATGAAGACTATAGGGGCAAAGGAAATATCCTCCGATAACAAAGAGAAAGAAGCTTTCTGAGAAACTTCTTTGTATTCTGTGAAATCATCTCACAGAGTTACAGCTTTCCCCTCAAGAAGCCTTTCGCTAAGACAGTTCTTGTGGAATTGGAAAAGTGATATTTGGAAGCCCAAAGAGGGCTATGGTGAAAAAGGAAATATCCTCAGATGAAATCTGGACGGAAGCTTTCTGAAAAACTGCTCTGTGATGTGTGACTTCCACTCACAGAGTTACATCTGTATTTCGTGGATCTCTTTGCTAGCCTTATTTCTGTGGAATCTGAAAACAGATATTTCGGATCCCTTTGAAGACTATAGGGCCAAAGGAAATATCCTCCGATAACAAAGAGAAAGAAGATTTCTGAGAAACTTCTTTGTGTTCTGTGAAATCATCTCACACAGTTACAGCTTTCCCCTCAAGAAGCCTTTCGCTAAGACAGTTCTTGTGGAATTGTCAATGTGATATTTGGAAGCCCATAGAGGGCTATGGTGAAAAAGGAAATATCCTCAGATGAAATCTGGAAAGAAGCTTTCTTAGAAACTGCTTAGTGTTCTGTTAATTCATCTCACAGAGTTACATCTGTATTTCGTGGATCTCTTTGCTAGCCTTATTTCTGTGGAATCTGAGAACAGATATTTCAGATCTCTATGATGACTATAGGGGCAAAGGAAATATCCTCCGATAACAAAGAGAAAGAAGCTTTCTGAGAAACTTCTTTGTGTTCTGTTAAATCATCTCACAGAGTTACAGCTTTCCCCTCAAGAAGCCTTTCGCTAAGACAGTTCTTGTGGAATTGGCAAAGTGATATTTGGAAGCCCCTAGAGGTCTATGGTGAAAAAGGAAATATCTTCAGATGAAATCTGAAAAGAAGCTTTTTGAGAAACTGCTCTGTCATGTGTGACTTCCACTCACAGAGTTATATCTGTATTTCGTGGATTTCTTTACTAGCCTTATTTCTGTGGATTCTGAGAGCAGATATTTCGGTTCCCTTTGAAGACTATAGGGCCAAAGGAAATATCATCGGATAACAAAGAGAAAGAAGCTTTGTGAGAAACTTCTTTGTGTTCTGTGAAATCATCTCACAGAGTTACAGCTTTCCCCTCAAGAAGCCTTTCGCTAAGACAGTTCTTGTGGAATTGGCAAAGTGATATTTGGAAGGCTTAGAGGGCTATGGTCAAAAGGGAAATATCCTCAGATGAAATCTGGAAAGAAGCTTTCTGAGAAACTGCTTAGTGTTCTGTTAATTCATCTCACAGAGTTACATCTGTATTTCGTGGACCTCTTTGCTAGCCTTATTTCTGTGGAATCTGAGAACAGATATTTCGGATCCCTTTGAAGACTATAGGACCAAAGAAAATATCCTCCGATAACAAAGAGAAAGAAGCTTTCTGAGAAACTTCTTAGTGTTCTGTGAAATCATCTCACAGAGTTACAGCTTTCCCTCAAGAAGCCTTTCGCTAACACAGTTCTTGTGGAATTGGCAAAGTGATATTTGGAAGCCCATCGAGGGCTATGGTGAAAAAGGAAATATCCTCTGATGAAATTTGGAAAGAAGCTTTCTGAGAAACTACTCTGTGATGTGTGACTTCCACTCACAGAGTTACATCTGTATTTCGTGGATCTCTTTGCTAGACTTATTTCTGTGGAATTTGAGAACAGATATTTCAGATCCCTTTGAAGACTATAGGGCCAAAGGAAATATCCTCCGATAACAAAGAGAAAGAAGCTTTGTGAGAAACTTCTTGGTGTTCTGTGAAATCATCTCACAGTGTTACATCTTTCCCCTCAAGAAGCCTTTCGCTAAGACAGTTCTTGTGGAATTGGCAAGGTGATATTGGAAGCCCATAGAGGGCTATGTTGAAAAAGGAAATATCCTCAGATGAAATCTGGAAAGAAGCTTTCTGAGAAACTGCTTAGTGTTCTGTTAATTCATCTCACAGAGTTACATCTGTATTTCGTGGATCTCTTTGCTAGCCTTTTTTCTGTGGAATATGAGAGCCGATACTTCGGATCCCTTTGAAGACTATAGGGCCAAAGTAAATATCCTCCGATAACAAAGAGAAAGAAGCTTTCTGAGAAACTTCTTTGTGTTCTGTGAAATCATCTCACAGAGTTACAGCTTTCTCCTCAAGAAGCCTTTCGCTAAGACAGTTCTTGTGGAATTGGCAAAGTGATATTTGGAAGCCCATAGAGGGCTATGGTGAAAAAGGAAATATCCTCAGATGAAATCTGGAAAGAAGCTTTCTGAGAAACTGCTTAGTGTTCTGTTAATTCATCTCACAGAATTACATCGATATTTTGTGTATCTCTTTGATAGCCTTATTTCTGTGGAATATGAGAACAGATATTTTGGATCCCTATGAAGACTATAGGGGCAAAGGAAATATCCTCCGATAACAAAGAGAAAGAAGCTTTCTGAGAAACTTCTTTGTGTACTGTGAAATCATCTCACAGAGTTACAGCTTTCCCCTCAAGAAGCCTTTCGCTAAGACAGTTCTTGTGGAATTGGCAAAGTGATATTTGGAAGCCCCTAGAGAGCTATGGTGAAAAAGGAAATATCCTCAGATGAAATCTGGAAAGAAGCTTTCTGAGAAACTGCTCTGTGATGTGTGACTTCCACTCACAGAGTTATATCTGTATTTCGTGGATTTCTTTGCTAGCCTTATTTCTGTGGAATCTGAGAAGAGATATTTCGGATCCCTTTGAAGACTATAGTGCCAAAGGAAATATCATCGGATAACAAAGAGAAAGATACTTTCTGAGAAACTTCTTTGTGTTCTGTGAAAACATCTCACAGAGTTACAGCGTTCCCCTCAAGAAGCCTTTCGCTGAGACAGTTCATGTGGAATTGCAAAGTGATATTTGGAAGCCCATCGAGGGCTATGGTGAAAAAGGAAATATCCTCAGATGAAATCTGGAAAAAAGCTATGTGAGAAACTGCTCTGTGATGTGTGACTTCCACTCACGGAGTTACATATGTATTTCTTGGATCTCTTTGCTAGCCTTATTTCTGTGGAATCTGAGAACAGATATTTCGGATCCCTTTGAAGACTATAGGGCCAAAGGAAACATCCTCCGATAACAAAGAGAAATAAGCTTTCTGAGAAACTTCTTTGTGTTCTGTGAAATCATCTCACAGAGTTACAGCTTTCCCCTCAAGAAGCCTTTCGCTAAGAGAGTTCTTGTGGAATTGGCAAAGTGATATTTGGAAGCCCATAGAGGGCTATGGTGAAAAAGGAAATATCCTCAGATGAAATCTGGAAAGAAGCTTTCTGAGAAACTCCTCTGTGATGTGTGACTTCCACACACAGAGTTACATCTGTATTTCGTGGATCTCTTTGCTAGCCTTATTTCTGTGGAATCTGAGAACAGATATTTCGGATCCCTTTGAAGACTATAGGGCCAAAGGAAATATCATCGGATAACAAAGAGAAAGAAGCTTTCTGAGAAACTTCTTTGTGTTCTGTGAAATCATCTCACAGAGTTACAGCTTTCCCCTCAAGAAGCCTTTCGCTAAGACAGTTCTTGTGGAATTGGCAAAGTGATATTTGGAAGCCCTTAGAGGGCTATGGTGAAATGGGAAATATCCTCAGATGAAAGCTGGAAAGAAGCTTTCTGAGAAACTGCTTAGTGTTCTGTTAATTCATATCACAGAATTACATCTGTATTTTGTGGATCTCTTTGCTAGCCTTATTTCTGTGGAATCTGAGAACAGATATTTCGCATCCCTATGAAGACTATAGGGGCAAAGGAAATATCCTCCGATAACAAAGAGAAAGAAGCTTTCTGAGAAACTTCTTTGCGTTCTGTGAAATCATCTCACGGAGTTACAGCTTTCCCTTCAAGAAGCCTTTCGCTAAGACAGTCCTTGTGGAATTGGCAAAGTGATATTTGGAAGCCCATAGAGGGCTATGGTGAAAAAGGAAATATCCTCAGATGAAATCTGGAAAGAAGCTTTCTGAGAAACTGCTCTGTGATGTGTGACTTCCACTCACAGAGTTACATCTGTATTTCGTGGACCTCTTTGCTAGCCTTATTTCTGTGGAATCTGAGAACAGATATTTCGGATCCCTTTGAAGACAATACGGCCAAAGGAAATATCCTCCGATAACAAAGAGAAAGAAGGTTTCTGAGAAACTTCTTTGTGTTCTGTGAAATCATCTCACACACTTACAGCTTTCCCCTAAAGAAGCCTTTCGCTAAGACAGTTCTTGTGGAATTGGCAAAGTGATATTTGGAAGCCCCTAGAGGGCTATGGTGAAAAAGGAAATATCCTCAGATGAAATCTGGAAAGAAGCTTTCTGAAAAACTGCTCTGTCATGTGTGACTACCACTCACAGAGTTATATCTGTATTTCGTGGATTTCTTTGCTAGCCTTATTTCTGTGGAATCTGAGAACAGATATTTCGGATCCCTTTGAAGACTATAGGGCCAAAGGAAATATCATCGGATAACAAAGAGAAAGAAGCTTTCTGAGAAACTTCTTTGTGTTCTGTGAAATCATCTCACAGAGTTACAGCTTTCCCCTCAAGAAGCCTTTCGCTAAGACAGTTCTTGTGGAATTGGCAAAGTGATATTTGGAAGCCCTTAGAGGGCTATGGTGAAAAGGGAAATATCCTCAGATGAAATCTGGAAGAAGCTTTTTGAGAAACTGCTTAGTGTTCTGTTAATTCATATCACAGAATTACATCTGTATTTTGTGGATCTCTTTGCTAGCCTTATTTCTGTGGAATCTGAGAACAGATATTTCGGATCCCTTTGAAGACTATAGGGCCAAAGGAAATATCCTCCGATAACAAAGAGAAAGAAGCTTTCTGAGAAACATCTTTGTGTACTGTGAAATCATCTCACAGAGTTACAGCTTTCTCCTCAGGAAGACTTTCGCTAAGACAGTTCTTGTGGAATTGGCAAAGTGATATTTGGACGCCCACAGAGGGCTATGGTGAAAAAGGAAATATCCTCCGATGAAATCTGGAAAGAAGCTTTCTGAGAAACTGCTTAGTGTTCTGTTAATTCATCTCACAGTGTTACATCTGTATTTCGTGGATGTCTTTGCTAGCCTGATTTCTGTGGAATCTGAGAACAGATATTTCGGATCCCTTTGAAGACTATAGGGCCAAAGGAAACATCCTCCGATAACAAAGAGAAAGAAGCTTTCTGAGAAACTTCTTTGTGTTCTGTGAAATCAACGCACAGAGTTACAGCTTTCCCTCAAGAAGCCGTTCGCTAAGACAGGTCTTGTGGATTGGCAAAGTGATATTTGGAAGCCTATAGAGGGCTATATTGAAAAAGGAAATATCCTCAAATGAAATCTGCAAAGAAGCTTTCTGAGAAACTGCTTAGTGTTCTCTTAATTCATCTCACAGAGTTACATCTGTATTTCGTGGATCTCTTTGCTAGCCTTATTTCTGTGGATTCTGAGAGCAGATATTTCGGATCCCTTTGAAGACTATAGGGCCATAGGAAATATCCTCCGATAACAAAGAGAAAGAAGCTTTCTGAGAAACTTCTTTGTGTTCTGTGAAATCATCTCACAGAGTTACAGCTTTCCCCTCAAGAAGCCTTTCGCTAAGACAGTTCTTGTGGAATTGGCAAAGTGATATTTGGAAGCCCATAGAGGGCTATGGTGAAAAAGGAAATATCCTCAGATGAAATCTGGAAAGAAGCTTTCTGAGAAACTGCTCTGTGATGTGTGACTTCCACTCACAGAGTTACATCTGTATTTCGTGGATCTCTTTGCTAGCCTTATTTCTGTGGAATCTGAAAACCGATATTTCGGATCCCTTTGAAGACTATAGGGCCAAAGGAAATATCCTCCGATAACAAAGAGAAAGAAGCTTTCTGAGAAACTTCTTTGTGTTCTGTGAAATCATCTCACAGAGTTACAGCTTTCTCCTCAAGAAGCCTTTTGCTAAGACAGTTCTTGTGGAATTGGCATAGTGATATTTGGAAGCCCCTAGAGGGCTACGGTGAAAAAGGAAATATCCTAAGATGAAACCTGGAAAGAAGCTTTCTGAGAAACTACTCTGTCATGTGAGATTTCCACTCACAGAGTTACATCTGTATTTCGTGGATGTCTTTGCTAGCCTTATTTCTTTGGAATCTGAGAACAGATATTTCGGATCCATTTGAAGACTATAGGGCCAAAGGAAATATCCTCCGATAACAAAGAGAAAGAAGCTTTCTGAGAAACTTCTTTGTGTTCTGTGAAATCATCTCACAGAGTTACAGCTTTCCCCTCAAGAAGCCTTTCGCTAAGACAGTTCTTGTGGAATTGTCAATGTGATATTTGGAAGCCCATAGAGGGCTATGGTGAAAAAGGAAATATCCTCAGATGAAATCTGGAAAGAAGCTTTCTGAGAAACTGCTTAGTGTTCTGTTAATTCATCTCACAGAGTTACATCTGTATTTCGTGGATCTCTTTGCTAGCCTTATTTCTGTGGAATCTGAGAACAGATATTTCGGATCCTATGAAGACTATAGGGGCAAAGGAAATATCCTCCGATAACAAAGAGAAAGAAGCTTTCTGAGAAACTTCTTTGTGTTCTGTGAAATCATCTCACAGAGTTACAGCTTTCCCCTGAAGAAGCCTTTCGCTAAGACAGTTCTTGTGGAATTGGCAATGTGATATTTGGAAGCCCCTAGAGGGCTATGGTGAAAAAGGAATTATCCTCAGATGAAATCTGGAAAGAAGCTTTTTGAGAAACTGCTCTGTCATGTGTGACTTCCACTCACAGAGTTATATCTGTATTTCGTGGATTTCTTTGCTAGCCTTATTTCTGTGGAATCTGAGAACAGATATTTCGGATCCCTTTGAAGACTATAGGGCCAAAGGAAATATCATCCGATAACAAAGAGAAAGAAGCTTTCTGAGAAACTTCTTTGTGTTCTGTGAAATCATCTCACAGAGTTACAGCTTTACCCTCAAGATGCCTTTCGCTACGACAGTTCTTGTGGAATTGTCAATGTGATATTTGGAAGCCCTTAGAGGGCTATGGTGAAAAAGGAAATATCCTCAGATGAAATCTGGAAAGAAACTTTCTGAGAAACTGCTTAGTGTTCTGTTAATTCATCTCACAGAATTACATCTATATTTTGTGGATCTCATTGCTAGCCTTATTTCTGTGGAATCTGAGAACAGATTTTTCGGATCCTTATGAGGCTCTAGGGGCAAAGGAAATATCCTCCGATAACAAAGAGAAAGAAGCTTTCTGAGAAACTTCTTTGTGTTCTGTGAAATCATCTCACACAGTTACAGCTTTCCCCTCAAGAAGCCTTTCGCTAAGACAGTTCTTGTGGAATTGGCAAAGTGATATTTGGAAGCCCATAGAGGGCTATGGTGAAAAAGCAAATATCCTCAGATGAAATCTGGAAAGAAGCTTTCTGAGAAACTGCTCTGTGATGTGTGACTTCCACACACAGAGTTACATCTGTATTTCGTGGACCTCTTTGCTAGCCTTATTTCTGTGGAATCTGAGAACAGATATTTCGGATCCCTTTGAAGACTATACGGCCAAAGGAAATATCCTCCGATAACAAAGAGAAAGAAGCTTTCTGAGAAACTACTTTGTGTTCTGTGAAATCATCTCACACAGTTTCAGCTTTCCCCTCAAGAAGCCTTTCGCTAAGACAGTTCTTGTGGAATTGGCAAAGTGATATTTGGAAGCCCCTAAAGGGCTATGGTGAAAAAGGAAATATCCTCAGATGAAATCTGGAAAGAAGCTTTCTGAGAAACGGCTCTGTCATGTGTGACTTCCACTAACCGAGTTATATCTGTATTTCGTGGATTTCTTTGCTAGCCTTATTTCTGTGGAATCTGAGAACAGATATTTCGGATCCCTTTGAAGACTATAGGGCCAAAGGAAATATCCTCCGATAACAAAGAGAAAGAAGCTTTCTGAGAAACTTCTTTGTGTTCTGTGAAATCATCTCACAGAGTTACAGCTTTCCCCTCAAGAAGTCTTTTGCTAAGACAGTTCTTGTGGAATTGGCAAAGTGATATTTGGAAGCCCCTAGAGGGCTACGGTGAAAAAGGAAATATCCTAAGATGAAACCTGGAAAGAAGCTTTCTGAGAAACTACTCTGTCATGTGAGACTTCCACTCACAGAGTTACATCTGTATTTCGTGGATGTCTTTGCTAGCCTTATTTCTGTGGAATCTGAGAACAGATTTTTCGGATCCCTTTGAAGACTATAGGGCCAAAGGAAATATCCTCCGATAACAAAGAGAAAGAAGATTTCTGAGAAACTTCTTTGTGTTCTGTGAAATCATCTCACACAGTTACAGCTTTCCCCTCAAGAAGCCTTTCGCTAAGACAGTTCTTGTGGAATTGTCAATGTGATATTTGGAAGCCCATAGAGGGCTATGGTGAAAAAGGAAATATCCTCAGATGAAATCTGGAAAGAAGCTTTCTTAGAAACTGCTTAGTGTTCTGTTAATTCATCTCACAGAGTTACATCTGTATTTCGTGGATCTCTTTGCTAGCCTTATTTCTGTGGAATCTGAGAACAGATATTTCAGATCTCTATGATGACTATAGGGGCAAAGGAAATATCCTCCGATAACAAAGAGAAAGAAGCTTTCTGAGAAACTTCTTTGTGTTCTGTTAAATCATCTCACAGAGTTACAGCTTTCCCCTCAAGAAGCCTTTCGCTAAGACAGTTCTTGTGGAATTGGCAAAGTGATATTTGGAAGCCCCTAGAGGTCTATGGTGAAAAAGGAAATATCTTCAGATGAAATCTGAAAAGAAGCTTTTTGAGAAACTGCTCTGTCATGTGTGACTTCCACTCACAGAGTTACATCTGTATTTCGTGGATCTCTTTGCTAGCCTTATTTCTGTGGAATCTGAAAACAGATATTTCGGATCCCTTTGAAGACTATAGGGCCAAAGCAAATATCCTCCGATAACAAAGAGAAAGAAGCTTTCTGAGAAACTTGTTTGTGTTCTGTGAAATCATCTCACAGGGTTACAGCTTTCCCCTCAAGAAGCCTTTTGCTAAGACAGTTCTTATGGAATTGGCAAAGTGATATGTGGAAGCCCCTAGAGGGCTACGGTGAAAAAGGAAATATCCTCAAATGAAATCTGGAAAGAAGCTTTCTGAGAAACTGCTTAGTGTTCTCCTAATTCATCTCACAGAGTTACATCTGTATTTCGTGGATCTCTTTGCTAGCCTTATTTCTGTGGATTCTGAGAACAGATATTTCGGATCCCTTTGAAGACTATAGGGCCATAGGAAATATCCTCCGATACCAAAGAGAAAGAAGCTTTCTGAGAAACTTCTTTGTGTTCTGTGAAATCATCTCACAGAGTTACAGCTTTCCCCTCAAGAAGCCTTTCGCTAAGACAGTTCTTGTGGAATTGGCAAAGTGATATTTGCAAGCCCATAGAGGGCTATGGTGAAAAAGGAAATATCCTCAGATGAAATCTGGAAAGAAGCTTTCTGAGAAACTGCTTAGTGTTCTGTTAATTCATCTCACAGAATTACATCTATATTTTGTGGATCTCATTGCTAGCCTTATTTCTGTGGAATCTGAGAACAGATTTTTCGGATCCTTATGAGGCTATAGGGGCAAAGGAAATATCCTCCGATAACAAAGAGAAAGAAGCTTTCTGAGAAACTTCTTTGTGTTCTGTGAAATCATCTCACAGAGTTACAGCGTTCCCCTCAAGAAGCCTTTCGCTGAGACAGTTCTTGTGGAATTGCAAAGTGATATTTGGAAGCCGATCGAGGGCTATTGTGAAAAAGGAAATATCCTCAGATGAAATCTGGAAAGAAGCTGTCTGAGAAACTGCTCTGTGATGTGTGACTTCCACTCACGGAGTTACATCTGTATTTCGTGGATCTCTTTGCTAGCCTTATTTCTGTGGAATCTGAGAACAGATATTTCGGATCCCTTTGAAGACTATAGGGCCAAAGGAAATATCCTCCGATAACAAAGAGAAAGAAGCTTTCTGAGAAACACCTTTGCATACTGTGAAATCATCTCACAGAGTTACAGCTTTCCCCTCAGGAAGACATTCGCTAAGACAGATCTTGTGGAATTGGCAAAGTGATATTTGGAAGCCCATAGAGGGCTATGGTGAAAAAGGAAATATCCTCAGATGAAATCTGGAAAGAAGCTTTCTGAGAAACTGCTTAGTGTTCTGTTAATTCATCTCACAGTGTTACATCTGTATTTCGTGGATCTCTTTGCTAGCCTTATTTCTGTGGAATCTGAGAACAGATATTTCGGATCCCTTTGAAGACTATAGGGCCCAAGGAAATATCCTCCGATAACAAAGAGAAAGAAGCTTTCTGAGACACTTCTTTGTGTTCTGTGAAATCATCTCACAGAGTTACAGCTTTCCCCTAAAGAAGCCTTTCGCTAAGACAGGTCTTGTGGATTCGCAAAGTGATATTTGGAAGCCCATAGAGGGCTATGTTGAAAAAGGAAATATACTCAGATGAAATCTGGAAAGAAGCTTTCTGAGAAACTGCTTAGTGTTCTCTTAATTCATCTCACAGAGTTACATCTGTATTTCGTGGATCTCTTTGCTAGCCTTATTTCTGTGGATTCTGAGAGCAGATATTTCGGATCCCTTTGAAGACTATAGGGCCATAGGAAATATCCTCCGATACCAAAGAGAAAGAAGCTTTCTGAGAAACTTCTTTGTGTTCTGTGAAATCATCTCACAGAGTTACAGCTTTCCCCTCAAGAAACCTTTCGCTAAGACAGTTCTTGTGGAATTGGCAAAGTGATATTTGCAAGCCCATAGAGGGCTATGGTGAAAAAGGAAATATCCTCAGATGAAATCTGGAAAGAAGCTTTCTGAGAAACTGCTTAGTGTTCTGTTAATTCATCTCACAGAATTACATCTATATTTTGTGGATCTCATTGCTAGCCTTATTTCTGTGGAATCTGAGAACAGATTTTTCGGATCCTTATGAGGCTATAGGGGCAAAGGAAATATCTTCCGATAACAAAGAGAAAGAAGCTTTCTGAGAAACTTCTTTGTGTTCTGTGAAATCATCTCACAGAGTTACAGCGTTCCCCTCAAGAAGCCTTTGCTGAGACAGTTCTTGTGGAATTGCAAAGTGATATTTGGAAGCCGATCGAGGGCTATGGTGAAAAAGGAAATATCCTCAGATGAAATCTGGAAAGAAGCTGTCTGAGAAACTGCTCTGTGATGTGTGACTTCCACTCACGGAGTTACATCTGTATTTCGTGGATCTCTTTGCTAGCCTTATTTCTGTGGAATCTGAGAACAGATATTTCGGATCCCTTTGAAGACTATAGGGCCAAAGGAAATATCCTCCGATAACAAAGAGAAAGAAGCTTTCTGAGAAACATCTTTGCATACTGTGAAATCATCTCACAGAGTTACAGCTTTCCCCTCAGGAAGACATTCGCTAAGACAGTTCTTGTGGAATTGGCAAAGTGATATTTGGAAGCCCATAGTGGGCTATGGTGAAAAAGGAAATATCCTCAGATGAAATCTGGAAAGAAGCTTTATGAGAAACTGCTCTGTGATGTGTGACTTCCACTCACAGAGTTACATCTGTATTTCGTGGATCTCTTTGCTAGCCTTATTTCTGTGGAATCTGAAAACAGATATTTCGGATCCCTTTGAAGACTATAGGGCCAAAGGAAATATCTTCCGATAACAAAGAGAAAGAAGCTTTCTGAGAAACTTCTTTGTGTTCTGTGAAATCATCTCACAGGGTTACAGCTTTCCCCTCAAGAAGCCTTTTGCTAAGACAGTTCTTATGGAATTGGTAAAGTGATATGTGGAAGCCCCTAGAGGGCTACGTTGAAAAAGGAAATACCCTAAGATGAAACCTTGAAAGAAGTTTCTGAGAAACTACTGTGTCATGTGAGACTTCCACTCACAGAGTTATATCTGTATTTCGTGGATGTCTTTGCTAGCCTTATTTCGTGGAATCTGAGAACAGATATTTCGGATCCCTTTGAAGACTATAGGGCCAAAGGAAATATCCTCCGATAACAAAGAGAACGAAGCTTTCTGAGAAACTTCTTTGTGTTCTGTGAAATCATCTCACACAGTTACAGCTTTCCCCTCAAGAAGCCTTTCGCTAAGACAGTTCTTGTGGAATTGTCAATGTGATATTTGGAAGCCCATAGAGGGCTATGGTGAAAAAGGAAATATCCTCAGATGAAATCTGGAAAGAAGTTTTCTGAGAAACTGCTTAGTGTTCTGTTAATTCATCTAACAGCGTTACATCTGTATTTCGTGGAACTTTTTGCTAGCCTTATTTCTGTGGAATCTGAGAACAGATATTTCGGATCCCTATGAAGATTATAGGGGCAAAGGAAATATCCTCCGATAACAAAGAGAAAGAAGCTTTCTGAGAAACTTCTTTGTGTTCTGTGAAATCATCTCACAGAATTACAGCTTTCCCCTCAAGAAGCCTTTCGCTAAGACAGTTATTGTGGAATTGGCAAAGTGATATTTGGAAGCCCATAGAGGGCTACGTTGAAAAAGGAAATATCCTCAGATGAAATCTGGAAAGAAGCTTTCTGAGAAACTGCTTAGTGTTCTCTTAATTCATCTCACAGAGTTACATCTGTATTTCGTGGATCTCTTTGCTAGCCTTATTTCTGTGGATTCTGAGAGCAGATATTTCGGATCCCTTTGAAGACTATAGGGCCATAGGAAATATCCTCCGATACCAAAGAGAAAGAAGCTTTCTGAGAAACTTCTTTGTGTTCTGTGAAATCATCTCACAGAGTTACAGCTTTCCCCTCAAGAAGCCTTTCGCTAAGACAGTTCTTGTGGAATTGGCAAAGTGATATTTGCAAGCCCATAGAGGGCTATGGTGAAAAAGGAAATATCCTCAGATGAAATCTGGAAAGAAGCTTTCTGAGAAACTGCTTAGTGTTCTGTTAATTCATCTCACAGAATTACATCTATATTTTGTGGATCTCATTGCTAGCCTTATTTCTGTGGAATCTGAGAACAGATTTTTCGGATCCTTATGAGGCTATAGGGGCAAAGGAAATATCCTCCGATAACAAAGAGAAAGAAGCTTTCTGAGAAACTTCTTTGTGTTCTGTGAAATCATCTCACAGAGTTACAGCGTTCCCCTCAAGAAGCCTTTCGCTGAGACAGTTCTTGTGGAATTGCAAAGTGATATATGGAAGCCGATCGAGGGCTATGGTGAAAAAGGAAATATCCTCAGATGAAATCTGGAAAGAAGCTGTCTGAGAAACTGCTCTGTGATGTGTGACTTCCACTCACGGAGTTACATCTGTATTTCGTGGATCTCTTTGCTAGCCTTATTTCTGAGGAATCTGAGAACAGATATTTCGGATCC
Organism: Macaca nemestrina; assembly: GCF_043159975.1. Classification (NCBI taxonomy): domain Eukaryota; kingdom Metazoa; phylum Chordata; class Mammalia; order Primates; family Cercopithecidae; genus Macaca; species Macaca nemestrina. The sequence continues at coordinate 33,943,362 of NC_092144.1, forward strand.
CTTTGAAGACTATAGGGCCAAAGGAAATATCCTCCGATAACAAAGAGAAAGAAGCTTTCTGAGAAACATCTTTGCATACTGTGAAATCATCTCACAGAGTTACAGCTTTCCCCTCAGGAAGACATTCGCTAAGACAGATCTTGTGGAATTGGCAAAGTGATATTTGGAAGCCCATAGAGGGCTATGGTGAAAAAGGAAATATCCTCAGATGAAATCTGGAAAGAAGCTTTCTGAGAAACTGCTTAGTGTTCTGTTAATTCATCTCACAGTGTTACATCTGTATTTCGTGGATCTCTTTGCTAGCCTTATTTCTGTGGAATCTGAGAACAGATATTTCGGATCCCTTTGAAGACTATAGGGCCCAAGGAAATATCCTCCGATAACAAAGAGAAAGAAGCTTTCTGAGACACTTCTTTGTGTTCTGTGAAATCATCTCACAGAGTTACAGCTTTCCCCTAAAGAAGCCTTTCGCTAAGACAGGTCTTGTGGATTGGCAAAGTGATATTTGGAAGCCCATAGAGGGCTATGTTGAAAAAGGAAATATACTCAGATGAAATCTGGAAAGAAGCTTTCTGAGAAACTGCTTAGTGTTCTGTTAATTCATCTCACAGAGTTACATCTGTATTTCGTGGACCTCTTTGCTAGCCTTATTTCTGTGGAATCTGAGAACAGATATTTCGGATCCCTTTGAAGACTATAGGACCAAAGAAAATATCCTCCGATAACAAAGAGAAAGAAGCTTTCTGAGAAACTTCTTAGTGTTCTGTGAAATCATCTCACAGAGTTACAGCTTTCCCTCAAGAAGCCTTTCGCTAACACAGTTCTTGTGGAATTGGCAAAGTGATATTTGGAAGCCCATAGAGGACTATGGTGAAAAAGGAAATATCCTCAGATGAAATCTGGAAAGAAGCTTTCTGAGAAATTGCTTAGTGTTCTGTTAATTCATCTCACAGAATTACATCTATATTTTGTGGATCTCTTTGCTAGCCTTATTTCTGTGGAATCTGGGAACAGATATTTCGGATCACTATGAAGACTATAGGGGCAAAGGAAATATCCTCCGATAACAAAGAGAAAGAAGCTTTCTGAGAAACTTCTTTGTATTCTGTGAAATCATCTCACAGAGTTACAGATTTCCCCTCAAGAAGCCTTTCGCTCAGACAGTTCTTGTGGAATTGGCAAAGTGATATTTGGAAGCCCAAAGAGGGCTATGGTGAAAAAGGAAATATCCTCAGATGAAATCTGGAAGGAAGCTTTCTGAGAAACTGCTCTGTGATGTGTGACTTCCACTCACAGAGTTACATCTGTATTTCGTGGAACTCTTTGCTAGCCTTATTTCTGTGGAATCTGAAAACAGATATTTCGGATCCCTTTGAAGACTATAGGGCCAAAGCAAATATCCTCCGATAACAAAGAGAAAGAAGCTTTCTGAGAAACTTGTTTGTGTTCTGTGAAATCATCTCACAGGGTTACAGCTTTCCCCTCAAGAAGCCTTTTGCTAAGACAGTTCTTATGGAATTGGCAAAGTGATATGTGGAAGCCCCTAGAGGGCTACGGTGAAAAAGGAAATATCCTCAAATGAAATCTGGAAAGAAGCTTTCTGAGAAACTGCTTAGTGTTCTCCTAATTCATCTCACAGAGTTACATCTGTATTTCGTGGATCTCTTTGCTAGCCTTATTTCTGTGGATTCTGAGAACAGATATTTCGGATCCCTTTGAAGACTATAGGGCCATAGGAAATATCCTCCGATACCAAAGAGAAAGAAGCTTTCTGAGAAACTTCTTTGTGTTCTGTGAAATCATCTCACAGAGTTACAGCTTTCCCCTCAAGAAGCCTTTCGCTAAGACAGTTCTTGTGGAATTGGCAAAGTGATATTTGCAAGCCCATAGAGGGCTATGGTGAAAAAGGAAATATCCTCAGATGAAATCTGGAAAGAAGCTTTCTGAGAAACTGCTTAGTGTTCTGTTAATTCATCTCACAGAATTACATCTATATTTTGTGGATCTCATTGCTAGCCTTATTTCTGTGGAAGCTGAGAACAGATTTTTCGGATCCTTATGAGGCTATAGGGGCAAAGGAAATATCCTCCGATAACAAAGAGAAAGAAGCTTTCTGAGAAACTTCTTTGTGTTCTGTGAAATCATCTCACAGAGTTACAGCGTTCCCCTCAAGAAGCCTTTCGCTGAGACAGTTCTTGTGGAATTGCAAAGTGATATTTGGAAGCCGATCGAGGGCTATGGTGAAAAAGGAAATATCCTCAGATGAAATCTGGAAAGAAGCTGTCTGAGAAACTGCTCTGTGATGTGTGACTTCCACTCACGGAGTTACATCTGTATTTCGTGGATCTCTTTGCTAGCCTTATTTCTGTGGAATCTGAGAACAGATATTTCGGATCCCTTTGAAGACTATAGGGCCAAAGGAAATATCCTCCGATAACAAAGAGAAAGAAGCTTTCTGAGAAACATCTTTGCATACTGTGAAATCATCTCACAGAGTTACAGCTTTCCCCTCAGGAAGACATTCGCTAAGACAGATCTTGTGGAATTGGCAAAGTGATATTTGGAAGCCCATAGAGGGCTATGGTGAAAAAGGAAATATCCTCAGATGAAATCTGGAAAGAAGCTTTCTGAGAAACTGCTTAGTGTTCTGTTAATTCATCTCACAGTGTTACATCTGTATTTCGTGGATCTCTTTGCTAGCCTTATTTCTGTGGAATCTGAGAACAGATATTTCGGATCCCTTTGAAGACTATAGGGCCCAAGGAAATATCCTCCGATAACAAAGAGAAAGAAGCTTTCTGAGACACTTCTTTGTGTTCTGTGAAATCATCTCACAGAGTTACAGCTTTCCCCTAAAGAAGCCTTTCGCTAAGACAGGTCTTGTGGATTGGCAAAGTGATATTTGGAAGCCCATAGAGGGCTATGTTGAAAAAGGAAATATACTCAGATGAAATCTGGAAAGAAGCTTTCTGAGAAACTGCTTAGTGTTCTCTTAATTCATCTCACAGAGTTACATCTGTATTTCGTGGATCTCTTTGCTAGCCTTATTTCTGTGGATTCTGAGAGCAGATATTTCGGATCCCTTTGAAGACTATAGGGCCATAGGAAATATCCTCCGATACCAAAGAGAAAGAAGCTTTCTGAGAAACTTCTTTGTGTTCTGTGAAATCATCTCACAGAGTTACAGCTTTCCCCTCAAGAAACCTTTCGCTAAGACAGTTCTTGTGGAATTGGCAAAGTGATATTTGCAAGCCCATAGAGGGCTATGGTGAAAAAGGAAATATCCTCAGATGAAATCTGGAAAAAAGCTTTCTGAGAAACTGCTTAGTGTTCTGTTAATTCATCTCACAGAATTACATCTATATTTTGTGGATCTCATTGCTAGCCTTATTTCTGTGGAATCTGAGAACAGATTTTTCGGATCCTTATGAGGCTATAGGGGCAAAGGAAATATCCTCCGATAACAAAGAGAAAGAAGCTTTCTGAGAAACTTCTTTGTGTTCTGTGAAATCATCTCACAGAGTTACAGCTTTCCCCTCAAGAAGGCTTTCGCTAAGACAGTTCTTGTGGAATTGGCAAAGTGATATTTGGAAGCCCATAGTGGGCTATGGTGAAAAAGGAAATATCCTCAGATGAAATCTGGAAAGAAGCTTTATGAGAAACTGCTCTGTCATGTGTGACTTCCACTCACAGAGTTACATCTGTATTTCGTGGATCTCTTTGCTAGCGTTATTTCTGTGGAATCTGAAAACAGATATTTCGGATCCCTTTGAAGACTATAGGGCCAAAGGAAATATCCTCCGATAACAAAGAGAAAGAAGCTTTCTGAGAAACTTCTTTGTGTTCTGTGAAATCATCTCACAGGGTTACAGCTTTCCCCTCAAGAAGCCTTTTGCTAAGACAGTTCTTATGGAATTGGTAAAGTGATATGTGGAAGCCCCTAGAGGGCTACGGTGAAAAAGGAAATATCCTAAGATGAAACCTTGAAAGAAGTTTCTGAGAAACTACTGTGTCATGTGAGACTTCCACTCACAGAGTTATATCTGTATTTCGTGGATGTCTTTGCTAGCCTTATTTCGTGGAATCTGAGAACAGATATTTCGGATCCCTTTGAAGACTATAGGGCCAAAGGAAATATCCTCCGATAACAAAGAGAACGAAGCTTTCTGAGAAACTTCTTTGTGTTCTGTGAAATCATCTCACACAGTTACAGCTTTCCCCTCAAGAAGCCTTTCGCTAAGACAGTTCTTGTGGAATTGTCAATGTGATATTTGGAAGCCCATAGAGGGCTATGGTGAAAAAGGAAATATCCTCAGATGAAATCTGGAAAGAAGTTTTCTGAGAAACTGCTTAGTGTTCTGTTAATTCATCTAACAGCGTTACATCTGTATTTCGTGGAACTTTTTGCTAGCCTTATTTCTGTGGAATCTGAGAACAGATATTTCGGATCCCTATGAAGATTATAGGGGCAAAGGAAATATCCTCCGATAACAAAGAGAAAGAAGCTTTCTGAGAAACTTCTTTGTGTTCTGTGAAATCATCTCACAGAATAACAGCTTTCCCCTCAAGAAGCCTTTCGCTAAGACAGTTATTGTGGAATTGGCAAAGTGATATTTGGAAGCCCATAGAGGGCTACGTTGAAAAAGGAAATATCCTCAGATGAAATCTGGAAAGAAGCTTTCTGAGAAACTGCTTAGTGTTCTCTTAATTCATCTCACAGAGTTACATCTGTATTTCGTGGATCTCTTTGCTAGCCTTATTTCTGTGGATTCTGAGAGCAGATATTTCGGATCCCTTTGAAGACTATAGGGCCATAGGAAATATCCTCCGATACCAAAGAGAAAGAAGCTTTCTGAGAAACTTCTTTGTGTTCTGTGAAATCATCTCACAGAGTTACAGCTTTCCCCTCAAGAAGCCTTTCGCTAAGACAGTTCTTGTGGAATTGGCAAAGTGATATTTGCAAGCCCATAGAGGGCTATGGTGAAAAAGGAAATATCCTCAGATGAAATCTGGAAAGAAGCTTTCTGAGAAACTGCTTAGTGTTCTGTTAATTCATCTCACAGAATTACATCTATATTTTGTGGATCTCATTGCTAGCCTTATTTCTGTGGAAGCTAAGAACAGATTTTTCGGATCCTTATGAGGCTATAGGGGCAAAGGAAATATCCTCCGATAACAAAGAGAAAGAAGCTTTCTGAGAAACTTCTTTGTGTTCTGTGAAATCATCTCACAGAGTTACAGCGTTCCCCTCAAGAAGCCTTTCGCTGAGACAGTTCTTGTGGAATTGCAAAGTGATATTTGGAAGCCGATCGAGGGCTATGGTGAAAAAGGAAATATCCTCAGATGAAATCTGGAAAGAAGCTGTCTGAGAAACTGCTCTGTGATGTGTGACTTCCACTCACGGAGTTACATCTGTATTTCTTGGATCTCTTTGCTAGCCTTATTTCTGTGGAATCTGAGAACAGATATTTCGGATCCCTTTGAAGACTATAGGGCCAAAGGAAATATCCTCCGATCACAAAGAGAAAGAAGCTTTCTGAGAAACATCTTTGCATACTGTGAAATCATCTCACAGAGTTACAGCTTTCCCCTCAGGAAGACATTCGCTAAGACAGATCTTGTGGAATTGGCAAAGTGATATTTGGAAGCCCATAGAGGGCTATGGTGAAAAAGGAAATATCCTCAGATGAAATCTGGAAAGAAGCTTTCTGAGAAACTGCTTAGTGTTCTGTTAATTCATCTCACAGTGTTACATCTGTATTTCGTGGATCTCTTTGCTAGCCTTATTTCTGTGGAATCTGAGAACAGATATTTCGGATCCCTTTGAAGACTATAGGGCCCAAGGAAATATCCTCCGATAACAAAGAGAAAGAAGCTTTCTGAGACACTTCTTTGTGTTCTGTGAAATCATCTCACAGAGTTACAGCTTTCCCCTAAAGAAGCCTTTCGCTAAGACAGGTCTTGTGGATTGGCAAAGTGATATTTGGAAGCCCATAGAGGGCTATGTTGAAAAAGGAAATATACTCAGATGAAATCTGGAAAGAAGCTTTCTGAGAAACTGCTTAGTGTTCTCTTAATTCATCTCACAGAGTTACATCTGTATTTCGTGGATCTCTTTGCTAGCCTTATTTCTGTGGATTCTGAGAGCAGATATTTCGGATCCCTTTGAAGACTATAGGGCCATAGGAAATATCCTCCGATACCAAAGAGAAAGAAGCTTTCTGAGAAACTTCTTTGTGTTCTGTGAAATCATCTCACAGAGTTACAGCTTTCCCCTCAAGAAACCTTTCGCTAAGACAGTTCTTGTGGAATTGGCAAAGTGATATTTGCAAGCCCATAGAGGGCTAGGGTGAAAAAGGAAATATCCTCAGATGAAATCTGGAAAAAAGCTTTCTGAGAAACTGCTTAGTGTTCTGTTAATTCATCTCACAGAATTACATCTATATTTTGTGGATCTCATTGCTAGCCTTATTTCTGTGGAATCTGAGAACAGATTTTTCGGATCCTTATGAGGCTATAGGGGCAAAGGAAATATCCTCCGATAACAAAGAGAAAGAAGCTTTCTGAGAAACTTCTTTGTGTTCTGTGAAATCATCTCACAGAGTTACAGCTTTCCCCTCAAGAAGGCTTTCGCTAAGACAGTTCTTGTGGAATTGGCAAAGTGATATTTGGAAGCCCATAGTGGGCTATGGTGAAAAAGGAAATATCCTCAGATGAAATCTGGAAAGAAGCTTTATGAGAAACTGCTCTGTGATGTGTGACTTCCACACACAGAGTTACATCTGTATTTCGTGGACCTCTTTGCTAGCCTTATTTCTGTGGAATCTGAGAACTGATATTTCGGATCCCTTTGAAGACTATTCGGCCAAAGGAAATATCCTCCGATAACAAAGAGAAAGAAGCTTTCTGAGAAACTTCTTTGTGTTCTGTGAAATCATCTCACACAGTTACAGCTTTCCCCTCAAGAAGCCTTTCGCTAAGACAGTTCTTGTGGAATTGGCAAAGTGATATTTGGAAGCCCCTACAGGGCTATGGTGAAAAAGGAAATATCCTCAGATGAAATCTGGAAAGAAGCTTTCTGAGAAACTGCTCTGTCATGTGTGACTTCCACTCACAGAGTTATATCTGTATTTGTGGATTTCTTTGCTAGCCTTATTTCTGTGGAATCTGAGAACAGATATTTCGGATCCATTTGAAGACTATAGGGCCAAAGGAAATATCATCGGATAACAAAGAGAAAGAAGCTTTCTGAGAAACTTCTTTGTGTTCTGTGAAATCATCTCACAGAGTTACAGCTTTCCCCTCAAGAAGCCTTTCGCTAAGACAGCTCTTGTGGAATTGTCAAAGTGATATTTGGAAGCCCTTAGAGGGCTATGGTGAAAAGGGAAATATCCTCAGATGAAATCTGGAAAGAAGCTTTCTGAGAAACTGCTTAGTGTTCTGTTAATTCATATCACAGAATTACATCTGTATTTTGTGGATCTCTTTGCTAGCCTTATTTCTGTGGAATCTGAGAACAGATATTTCGGATCCCTATGAAGACTATAGGGGCAAAGGAAATATCCTCCGATAACAAAGAGAAAGAAGCTTTCTGAGAAACTTCTTTGTGTTTTGTGAAATCATCTCACAGAGTTACAGCTTTCCCTCAAGAAGCCTTTCGCTAAGACAGTTCTTGTGGAATTGGCAAAGTGATATTTGGAGGCCCATAGAGGACTATGGTGAAAAAGGAAATATCCTCAGATGAAATCTGGAAAGAAGCTTTCTGAGAAACTGCTTAGTGTTCTGTTAATTCATCTCACAGAATTACAACTATATTTTGTGGATCTCTTTGCTAGCCTTATTTCTGTGGAATCTGAGAACAGATATTTCGGATCCCTATGAAGACTATAGGGGCAAAGGAAATATCCTCCGATAACAAAGAGAAAGAAGCTTTCTGAGAAACTTCTTTGTGTTCTGTGAAATCATCTCACAGAGTTACAGCGTTCCCCTCAAGAAGCCTTTCGCTGAGACAGTTCTTGTGGAATTGCCAAAGTGATATTTGGAAGCCCATAGAGGGCTATGGTGAAAAAGGAAATATCCTCCGATGAAATCTGGAAAAAAGCTATCTGAGAAACTGCTCTGTGATGTGTGACTTCCACTCACGGAGTTACATCTGTATTTCGTGGATCTCTTTGCTAGCCTTATTTCTGTGGAATCTGAGAACAGATATTTCTGATCCCTTTGAAGTCTATAGGGCCAAAGGAAATATCCTCCGATAACAAAGAGAAAGAAGCTTTCTGAGAAACATCTTTGTGTACTGTGAAATCATCTCACAGAGTTAGAGCTTTCCCCTCCGGAAGACTTTCGCTAAGACAGTTCTTGTGGAATTGGCAAAGTGATATTTGGAAGCCCATAGAGGGCTATGGTGAAAAAGGAAATATCCTCAGATGAAATCTGGAAAGAAGCTTTCTGAGAAACTGCTTAGTGTTCTGTTAATTCATCTCACAGTGTTACATCTGTATTTCGTGGATCTCTTTCCTAGCCTTATTTCTGTGGAATCTGAGAACAGATATTTCGGATCCCTTTGAAGACTATAGGGCCAAAGGAAATATTCTCAGATAACAAAGAGAAAGAAGCTTTCTGAGAAACTTCTTTATGTTCTGTGAAATCATCTCACAGAGTTACAGCTTTCCCCTCAAGAAGCCTTTCGCTAAGACAGGTCTTGTGGATTGGCAAAGTGATATTTGGAAGCCCATAGAGGGCTATGTTGAAAAAGGAAATATCCTCAGATGAAATCTGGAAAGAAGCTTTCTGAGAATCTGCTTAGTGTTCTCTTAATTCATCTCACAGAGTTACATCTGTATTTCGTGGATCTCTTTGCTAGCCTTATTTCTGTGGATTCTGAGAGCAGATATTTCGGATCCCTTTGAAGACTATAGGGCCATAGGAAATATCCTCCGATACCAAAGAGAAAGAAGCTTTCTGAGAAACTTCTTTGTGTTCTGTGAAATCATCTCACAGAGTTACAGCTTTCCCCTCAAGAAGCCTTTCGCTAAGACAGTTCTTGTGGAATTGGCAAAGTGATATTTGCAAGCCCATAGAGGGCTATGGTGAAAAAGGAAATATCCTCAGATGAAATCTGGAAAGAAGCTTTCTGAGAAACTCCTTAGTGTTCTGTTAATTCATCTCACAGAATTACATCTATATTTTGTGGATCTCATTGCTAGCCTTATTTCTGTGGAATCTGAGAACAGATTTTTCGGATCCTTATGAGGCTATAGGGGCAAAGGAAATATCCTCCGATAACAAAGAGAAAGAAGCTTTCTGAGAAACTTCTTTGTGTTCTGTGAAATCATCTCACAGAGTTACAGCTTTCCCCTCAAGAAGGCTTTCGCTAAGACAGTTCTTGTGGAATTGGCAAAGTGATATTTGGAAGCCCATAGTGGGCTATGGTGAAAAAGGAAATATCCTCAGATGAAATCTGGAAAGAAGCTTTATGAGAAACTGCTCTGTGATGTGTGACTTCCACTCACAGAGTTACATCTGTATTTCGTGGATCTCTTTGCTAGCCTTATTTCTGTGGAATCTGAAAACAGATATTTCGGATCCCTTTGAAGACTATAGGGCCAAAGGAAATATCTTCCGATAACAAAGAGAAAGAAGCTTTCTGAGAAACTTCTTTGTGTTCTGTGAAATCATCTCACAGGGTTACAGCTTTCCCCTCAAGAAGCCTTTTGCTAAGACAGTTCTTATGGAATTGGTAAAGTGATATGTGGAAGCCCCTAGAGGGCTACGTTGAAAAAGGAAATACCCTAAGATGAAACCTTGAAAGAAGTTTCTGAGAAACTACTGTGTCATGTGAGACTTCCACTCACAGAGTTATATCTGTATTTCGTGGATGTCTTTGCTAGCCTTATTTCGTGGAATCTGAGAACAGATATTTCGGATCCCTTTGAAGACTATAGGGCCAAAGGAAATATCCTCCGATAACAAAGAGAACGAAGCTTTCTGAGAAACTTCTTTGTGTTCTGTGAAATCATCTCACACAGTTACAGCTTTCCCCTCAAGAAGCCTTTCGCTAAGACAGTTCTTGTGGAATTGTCAATGTGATATTTGGAAGCCCATAGAGGGCTATGGTGAAAAAGGAAATATCCTCAGATGAAATCTGGAAAGAAGTTTTCTGAGAAACTGCTTAGTGTTCTGTTAATTCATCTAACAGCGTTACATCTGTATTTCGTGGAACTTTTTGCTAGCCTTATTTCTGTGGAATCTGAGAACAGATATTTCGGATCCCTATGAAGATTATAGGGGCAAAGGAAATATCCTCCGATAACAAAGAGAAAGAAGCTTTCTGAGAAACTTCTTTGTGTTCTGTGAAATCATCTCACAGAATTACAGCTTTCCCCTCAAGAAGCCTTTCGCTAAGACAGTTATTGTGGAATTGGCAAAGTGATATTTGGAAGCCCATAGAGGGCTACGTTGAAAAAGGAAATATCCTCAGATGAAATCTGGAAAGAAGCTTTCTGAGAAACTGCTTAGTGTTCTCTTAATTCATCTCACAGAGTTACATCTGTATTTCGTGGATCTCTTTGCTAGCCTTATTTCTGTGGATTCTGAGAGCAGATATTTCGGATCCCTTTGAAGACTATAGGGCCATAGGAAATATCCTCCGATACCAAAGAGAAAGAAGCTTTCTGAGAAACTTCTTTGTGTTCTGTGAAATCATCTCACAGAGTTACAGCTTTCCCCTCAAGAAGCCTTTCGCTAAGACAGTTCTTGTGGAATTGGCAAAGTGATATTTGCAAGCCCATAGAGGGCTATGGTGAAAAAGGAAATATCCTCAGATGAAATCTGGAAAGAAGCTTTCTGAGAAACTGCTTAGTGTTCTGTTAATTCATCTCACAGAATTACATCTATATTTTGTGGATCTCATTGCTAGCCTTATTTCTGTGGAATCTGAGAACAGATTTTTCGGATCCTTATGAGGCTATAGGGGCAAAGGAAATATCCTCCGATAACAAAGAGAAAGAAGCTTTCTGAGAAACTTCTTTGTGTTCTGTGAAATCATCTCACAGAGTTACAGCGTTCCCCTCAAGAAGCCTTTCGCTGAGACAGTTCTTGTGGAATTGCAAAGTGATATATGGAAGCCGATCGAGGGCTATGGTGAAAAAGGAAATATCCTCAGATGAAATCTGGAAAGAAGCTGTCTGAGAAACTGCTCTGTGATGTGTGACTTCCACTCACGGAGTTACATCTGTATTTCGTGGATCTCTTTGCTAGCCTTATTTCTGAGGAATCTGAGAACAGATATTTCGGATCCCTTTGAAGACTATAGGGCCAAAGGAAATATCCTCCGATAACAAAGAGAAAGAAGCTTTCTGAGAAACATCTTTGCATACTGTGAAATCATCTCACAGAGTTACAGCTTTCCCCTCAGGAAGACATTCGCTAAGACAGATCTTGTGGAATTGGCAAAGTGATATTTGGAAGCCCATAGAGGGCTATGGTGAAAAAGGAAATATCCTCAGATGAAATCTGGAAAGAAGCTTTCTGAGAAACTGCTTAGTGTTCTGTTAATTCATCTCACAGTGTTACATCTGTATTTCGTGGATCTCTTTGCTAGCCTTATTTCTGTGGAATCTGAGAACAGATATTTCGGATCCCTTTGAAGACTATAGGGCCCAAGGAAATATCCTCCGATAACAAAGAGAAAGAAGCTTTCTGAGACACTTCTTTGTGTTCTGTGAAATCATCTCACAGAGTTACAGCTTTCCCCTAAAGAAGCCTTTCGCTAAGACAGGTCTTGTGGATTGGCAAAGTGATATTTGGAAGCCCATAGAGGGCTATGTTGAAAAAGGAAATATACTCAGATGAAATCTGGAAAGAAGCTTTCTGAGAAACTGCTTAGTGTTCTGTTAATTCATCTCACAGAGTTACATCTGTATTTCGTGGACCTCTTTGCTAGCCTTATTTCTGTGGAATCTGAGAACAGATATTTCGGATCCCTTTGAAGACTATAGGACCAAAGAAAATATCCTCCGATAACAAAGAGAAAGAAGCTTTCTGAGAAACTTCTTAGTGTTCTGTGAAATCATCTCACAGAGTTACAGCTTTCCCTCAAGAAGCCTTTCGCTAACACAGTTCTTGTGGAATTGGCAAAGTGATATTTGGAAGCCCATAGAGGACTATGGTGAAAAAGGAAATATCCTCAGATGAAATCTGGAAAGAAGCTTTCTGAGAAATTGCTTAGTGTTCTGTTAATTCATCTCACAGAATTACATCTATATTTTGTGGATCTCTTTGCTAGCCTTATTTCTGTGGAATCTGGGAACAGATATTTCGGATCACTATGAAGACTATAGGGGCAAAGGAAATATCCTCCGATAACAAAGAGAAAGAAGCTTTCTGAGAAACTTCTTTGTATTCTGTGAAATCATCTCACAGAGTTACAGATTTCCCCTCAAGAAGCCTTTCGCTCAGACAGTTCTTGTGGAATTGGCAAAGTGATATTTGGAAGCCCAAAGAGGGCTATGGTGAAAAAGGAAATATCCTCAGATGAAATCTGGAAGGAAGCTTTCTGAGAAACTGCTCTGTGATGTGTGACTTCCACTCACAGAGTTACATCTGTATTTCGTGGAACTCTTTGCTAGCCTTATTTCTGTGGAATCTGAAAACAGATATTTCGGATCCCTTTGAAGACTATAGGGCCAAAGCAAATATCCTCCGATAACAAAGAGAAAGAAGCTTTCTGAGAAACTTGTTTGTGTTCTGTGAAATCATCTCACAGGGTTACAGCTTTCCCCTCAAGAAGCCTTTTGCTAAGACAGTTCTTATGGAATTGGCAAAGTGATATGTGGAAGCCCCTAGAGGGCTACGGTGAAAAAGGAAATATCCTCAAATGAAATCTGGAAAGAAGCTTTCTGAGAAACTGCTTAGTGTTCTCCTAATTCATCTCACAGAGTTACATCTGTATTTCGTGGATCTCTTTGCTAGCCTTATTTCTGTGGATTCTGAGAACAGATATTTCGGATCCCTTTGAAGACTATAGGGCCATAGGAAATATCCTCCGATACCAAAGAGAAAGAAGCTTTCTGAGAAACTTCTTTGTGTTCTGTGAAATCATCTCACAGAGTTACAGCTTTCCCCTCAAGAAGCCTTTCGCTAAGACAGTTCTTGTGGAATTGGCAAAGTGATATTTGCAAGCCCATAGAGGGCTATGGTGAAAAAGGAAATATCCTCAGATGAAATCTGGAAAGAAGCTTTCTGAGAAACTGCTTAGTGTTCTGTTAATTCATCTCACAGAATTACATCTATATTTTGTGGATCTCATTGCTAGCCTTATTTCTGTGGAAGCTGAGAACAGATTTTTCGGATCCTTATGAGGCTATAGGGGCAAAGGAAATATCCTCCGATAACAAAGAGAAAGAAGCTTTCTGAGAAACTTCTTTGTGTTCTGTGAAATCATCTCACAGAGTTACAGCGTTCCCCTCAAGAAGCCTTTCGCTGAGACAGTTCTTGTGGAATTGCAAAGTGATATTTGGAAGCCGATCGAGGGCTATGGTGAAAAAGGAAATATCCTCAGATGAAATCTGGAAAGAAGCTGTCTGAGAAACTGCTCTGTGATGTGTGACTTCCACTCACGGAGTTACATCTGTATTTCGTGGATCTCTTTGCTAGCCTTATTTCTGTGGAATCTGAGAACAGATATTTCGGATCCCTTTGAAGACTATAGGGCCAAAGGAAATATCCTCCGATAACAAAGAGAAAGAAGCTTTCTGAGAAACATCTTTGCATACTGTGAAATCATCTCACAGAGTTACAGCTTTCCCCTCAGGAAGACATTCGCTAAGACAGATCTTGTGGAATTGGCAAAGTGATATTTGGAAGCCCATAGAGGGCTATGGTGAAAAAGGAAATATCCTCAGATGAAATCTGGAAAGAAGCTTTCTGAGAAACTGCTTAGTGTTCTGTTAATTCATCTCACAGTGTTACATCTGTATTTCGTGGATCTCTTTGCTAGCCTTATTTCTGTGGAATCTGAGAACAGATATTTCGGATCCCTTTGAAGACTATAGGGCCCAAGGAAATATCCTCCGATAACAAAGAGAAAGAAGCTTTCTGAGACACTTCTTTGTGTTCTGTGAAATCATCTCACAGAGTTACAGCTTTCCCCTAAAGAAGCCTTTCGCTAAGACAGGTCTTGTGGATTGGCAAAGTGATATTTGGAAGCCCATAGAGGGCTATGTTGAAAAAGGAAATATACTCAGATGAAATCTGGAAAGAAGCTTTCTGAGAAACTGCTTAGTGTTCTCTTAATTCATCTCACAGAGTTACATCTGTATTTCGTGGATCTCTTTGCTAGCCTTATTTCTGTGGATTCTGAGAGCAGATATTTCGGATCCCTTTGAAGACTATAGGGCCATAGGAAATATCCTCCGATACCAAAGAGAAAGAAGCTTTCTGAGAAACTTCTTTGTGTTCTGTGAAATCATCTCACAGAGTTACAGCTTTCCCCTCAAGAAACCTTTCGCTAAGACAGTTCTTGTGGAATTGGCAAAGTGATATTTGCAAGCCCATAGAGGGCTATGGTGAAAAAGGAAATATCCTCAGATGAAATCTGGAAAAAAGCTTTCTGAGAAACTGCTTAGTGTTCTGTTAATTCATCTCACAGAATTACATCTATATTTTGTGGATCTCATTGCTAGCCTTATTTCTGTGGAATCTGAGAACAGATTTTTCGGATCCTTATGAGGCTATAGGGGCAAAGGAAATATCCTCCGATAACAAAGAGAAAGAAGCTTTCTGAGAAACTTCTTTGTGTTCTGTGAAATCATCTCACAGAGTTACAGCTTTCCCCTCAAGAAGGCTTTCGCTAAGACAGTTCTTGTGGAATTGGCAAAGTGATATTTGGAAGCCCATAGTGGGCTATGGTGAAAAAGGAAATATCCTCAGATGAAATCTGGAAAGAAGCTTTATGAGAAACTGCTCTGTGATGTGTGACTTCCACTCACAGAGTTACATCTGTATTTCGTGGATCTCTTTGCTAGCGTTATTTCTGTGGAATCTGAAAACAGATATTTCGGATCCCTTTGAAGACTATAGGGCCAAAGGAAATATCCTCCGATAACAAAGAGAAAGAAGCTTTCTGAGAAACTTCTTTGTGTTCTGTGAAATCATCTCACAGGGTTACAGCTTTCCCCTCAAGAAGCCTTTTGCTAAGACAGTTCTTATGGAATTGGTAAAGTGATATGTGGAAGCCCCTAGAGGGCTACGGTGAAAAAGGAAATATCCTAAGATGAAACCTTGAAAGAAGTTTCTGAGAAACTACTGTGTCATGTGAGACTTCCACTCACAGAGTTATATCTGTATTTCGTGGATGTCTTTGCTAGCCTTATTTCGTGGAATCTGAGAACAGATATTTCGGATCCCTTTGAAGACTATAGGGCCAAAGGAAATATCCTCCGATAACAAAGAGAACGAAGCTTTCTGAGAAACTTCTTTGTGTTCTGTGAAATCATCTCACACAGTTACAGCTTTCCCCTCAAGAAGCCTTTCGCTAAGACAGTTCTTGTGGAATTGTCAATGTGATATTTGGAAGCCCATAGAGGGCTATGGTGAAAAAGGAAATATCCTCAGATGAAATCTGGAAAGAAGTTTTCTGAGAAACTGCTTAGTGTTCTGTTAATTCATCTAACAGCGTTACATCTGTATTTCGTGGAACTTTTTGCTAGCCTTATTTCTGTGGAATCTGAGAACAGATATTTCGGATCCCTATGAAGATTATAGGGGCAAAGGAAATATCCTCCGATAACAAAGAGAAAGAAGCTTTCTGAGAAACTTCTTTGTGTTCTGTGAAATCATCTCACAGAATAACAGCTTTCCCCTCAAGAAGCCTTTCGCTAAGACAGTTATTGTGGAATTGGCAAAGTGATATTTGGAAGCCCATAGAGGGCTACGTTGAAAAAGGAAATATCCTCAGATGAAATCTGGAAAGAAGCTTTCTGAGAAACTGCTTAGTGTTCTCTTAATTCATCTCACAGAGTTACATCTGTATTTCGTGGATCTCTTTGCTAGCCTTATTTCTGTGGATTCTGAGAGCAGATATTTCGGATCCCTTTGAAGACTATAGGGCCATAGGAAATATCCTCCGATACCAAAGAGAAAGAAGCTTTCTGAGAAACTTCTTTGTGTTCTGTGAAATCATCTCACAGAGTTACAGCTTTCCCCTCAAGAAGCCTTTCGCTAAGACAGTTCTTGTGGAATTGGCAAAGTGATATTTGCAAGCCCATAGAGGGCTATGGTGAAAAAGGAAATATCCTCAGATGAAATCTGGAAAGAAGCTTTCTGAGAAACTGCTTAGTGTTCTGTTAATTCATCTCACAGAATTACATCTATATTTTGTGGATCTCATTGCTAGCCTTATTTCTGTGGAAGCTAAGAACAGATTTTTCGGATCCTTATGAGGCTATAGGGGCAAAGGAAATATCCTCCGATAACAAAGAGAAAGAAGCTTTCTGAGAAACTTCTTTGTGTTCTGTGAAATCATCTCACAGAGTTACAGCGTTCCCCTCAAGAAGCCTTTCGCTGAGACAGTTCTTGTGGAATTGCAAAGTGATATTTGGAAGCCGATCGAGGGCTATGGTGAAAAAGGAAATATCCTCAGATGAAATCTGGAAAGAAGCTGTCTGAGAAACTGCTCTGTGATGTGTGACTTCCACTCACGGAGTTACATCTGTATTTCTTGGATCTCTTTGCTAGCCTTATTTCTGTGGAATCTGAGAACAGATATTTCGGATCCCTTTGAAGACTATAGGGCCAAAGGAAATATCCTCCGATCACAAAGAGAAAGAAGCTTTCTGAGAAACATCTTTGCATACTGTGAAATCATCTCACAGAGTTACAGCTTTCCCCTCAGGAAGACATTCGCTAAGACAGATCTTGTGGAATTGGCAAAGTGATATTTGGAAGCCCATAGAGGGCTATGGTGAAAAAGGAAATATCCTCAGATGAAATCTGGAAAGAAGCTTTCTGAGAAACTGCTTAGTGTTCTGTTAATTCATCTCACAGTGTTACATCTGTATTTCGTGGATCTCTTTGCTAGCCTTATTTCTGTGGAATCTGAGAACAGATATTTCGGATCCCTTTGAAGACTATAGGGCCCAAGGAAATATCCTCCGATAACAAAGAGAAAGAAGCTTTCTGAGACACTTCTTTGTGTTCTGTGAAATCATCTCACAGAGTTACAGCTTTCCCCTAAAGAAGCCTTTCGCTAAGACAGGTCTTGTGGATTGGCAAAGTGATATTTGGAAGCCCATAGAGGGCTATGTTGAAAAAGGAAATATACTCAGATGAAATCTGGAAAGAAGCTTTCTGAGAAACTGCTTAGTGTTCTCTTAATTCATCTCACAGAGTTACATCTGTATTTCGTGGATCTCTTTGCTAGCCTTATTTCTGTGGATTCTGAGAGCAGATATTTCGGATCCCTTTGAAGACTATAGGGCCATAGGAAATATCCTCCGATACCAAAGAGAAAGAAGCTTTCTGAGAAACTTCTTTGTGTTCTGTGAAATCATCTCACAGAGTTACAGCTTTCCCCTCAAGAAACCTTTCGCTAAGACAGTTCTTGTGGAATTGGCAAAGTGATATTTGCAAGCCCATAGAGGGCTAGGGTGAAAAAGGAAATATCCTCAGATGAAATCTGGAAAAAAGCTTTCTGAGAAACTGCTTAGTGTTCTGTTAATTCATCTCACAGAATTACATCTATATTTTGTGGATCTCATTGCTAGCCTTATTTCTGTGGAATCTGAGAACAGATTTTTCGGATCCTTATGAGGCTATAGGGGCAAAGGAAATATCCTCCGATAACAAAGAGAAAGAAGCTTTCTGAGAAACTTCTTTGTGTTCTGTGAAATCATCTCACAGAGTTACAGCTTTCCCCTCAAGAAGGCTTTCGCTAAGACAGTTCTTGTGGAATTGGCAAAGTGATATTTGGAAGCCCATAGTGGGCTATGGTGAAAAAGGAAATATCCTCAGATGAAATCTGGAAAGAAGCTTTATGAGAAACTGCTCTGTGATGTGTGACTTCCACACACAGAGTTACATCTGTATTTCGTGGACCTCTTTGCTAGCCTTATTTCTGTGGAATCTGAGAACTGATATTTCGGATCCCTTTGAAGACTATTCGGCCAAAGGAAATATCCTCCGATAACAAAGAGAAAGAAGCTTTCTGAGAAACTTCTTTGTGTTCTGTGAAATCATCTCACACAGTTACAGCTTTCCCCTCAAGAAGCCTTTCGCTAAGACAGTTCTTGTGGAATTGGCAAAGTGATATTTGGAAGCCCCTACAGGGCTATGGTGAAAAAGGAAATATCCTCAGATGAAATCTGGAAAGAAGCTTTCTGAGAAACTGCTCTGTCATGTGTGACTTCCACTCACAGAGTTATATCTGTATTTGTGGATTTCTTTGCTAGCCTTATTTCTGTGGAATCTGAGAACAGATATTTCGGATCCATTTGAAGACTATAGGGCCAAAGGAAATATCATCGGATAACAAAGAGAAAGAAGCTTTCTGAGAAACTTCTTTGTGTTCTGTGAAATCATCTCACAGAGTTACAGCTTTCCCCTCAAGAAGCCTTTCGCTAAGACAGCTCTTGTGGAATTGTCAAAGTGATATTTGGAAGCCCTTAGAGGGCTATGGTGAAAAGGGAAATATCCTCAGATGAAATCTGGAAAGAAGCTTTCTGAGAAACTGCTTAGTGTTCTGTTAATTCATATCACAGAATTACATCTGTATTTTGTGGATCTCTTTGCTAGCCTTATTTCTGTGGAATCTGAGAACAGATATTTCGGATCCCTATGAAGACTATAGGGGCAAAGGAAATATCCTCCGATAACAAAGAGAAAGAAGCTTTCTGAGAAACTTCTTTGTGTTTTGTGAAATCATCTCACAGAGTTACAGCTTTCCCTCAAGAAGCCTTTCGCTAAGACAGTTCTTGTGGAATTGGCAAAGTGATATTTGGAGGCCCATAGAGGACTATGGTGAAAAAGGAAATATCCTCAGATGAAATCTGGAAAGAAGCTTTCTGAGAAACTGCTTAGTGTTCTGTTAATTCATCTCACAGAATTACAACTATATTTTGTGGATCTCTTTGCTAGCCTTATTTCTGTGGAATCTGAGAACAGATATTTCGGATCCCTATGAAGACTATAGGGGCAAAGGAAATATCCTCCGATAACAAAGAGAAAGAAGCTTTCTGAGAAACTTCTTTGTGTTCTGTGAAATCATCTCACAGAGTTACAGCGTTCCCCTCAAGAAGCCTTTCGCTGAGACAGTTCTTGTGGAATTGCCAAAGTGATATTTGGAAGCCCATAGAGGGCTATGGTGAAAAAGGAAATATCCTCCGATGAAATCTGGAAAAAAGCTATCTGAGAAACTGCTCTGTGATGTGTGACTTCCACTCACGGAGTTACATCTGTATTTCGTGGATCTCTTTGCTAGCCTTATTTCTGTGGAATCTGAGAACAGATATTTCTGATCCCTTTGAAGTCTATAGGGCCAAAGGAAATATCCTCCGATAACAAAGAGAAAGAAGCTTTCTGAGAAACATCTTTGTGTACTGTGAAATCATCTCACAGAGTTAGAGCTTTCCCCTCCGGAAGACTTTCGCTAAGACAGTTCTTGTGGAATTGGCAAAGTGATATTTGGAAGCCCATAGAGGGCTATGGTGAAAAAGGAAATATCCTCAGATGAAATCTGGAAAGAAGCTTTCTGAGAAACTGCTTAGTGTTCTGTTAATTCATCTCACAGTGTTACATCTGTATTTCGTGGATCTCTTTCCTAGCCTTATTTCTGTGGAATCTGAGAACAGATATTTCGGATCCCTTTGAAGACTATAGGGCCAAAGGAAATATTCTCAGATAACAAAGAGAAAGAAGCTTTCTGAGAAACTTCTTTATGTTCTGTGAAATCATCTCACAGAGTTACAGCTTTCCCCTCAAGAAGCCTTTCGCTAAGACAGGTCTTGTGGATTGGCAAAGTGATATTTGGAAGCCCATAGAGGGCTATGTTGAAAAAGGAAATATCCTCAGATGAAATCTGGAAAGAAGCTTTCTGAGAATCTGCTTAGTGTTCTCTTAATTCATCTCACAGAGTTACATCTGTATTTCGTGGATCTCTTTGCTAGCCTTATTTCTGTGGATTCTGAGAGCAGATATTTCGGATCCCTTTGAAGACTATAGGGCCATAGGAAATATCCTCCGATACCAAAGAGAAAGAAGCTTTCTGAGAAACTTCTTTGTGTTCTGTGAAATCATCTCACAGAGTTACAGCTTTCCCCTCAAGAAGCCTTTCGCTAAGACAGTTCTTGTGGAATTGGCAAAGTGATATTTGCAAGCCCATAGAGGGCTATGGTGAAAAAGGAAATATCCTCAGATGAAATCTGGAAAGAAGCTTTCTGAGAAACTCCTTAGTGTTCTGTTAATTCATCTCACAGAATTACATCTATATTTTGTGGATCTCATTGCTAGCCTTATTTCTGTGGAATCTGAGAACAGATTTTTCGGATCCTTATGAGGCTATAGTGGCAAAGGAAATATCCTCTGATAACAAAGAGAAAGAAGCTTTCTGAGAAACTTCTTTGTGTTCTGTGAAATCATCTCACAGGGTTACAGCTTTCCCCTCAAGAAGCCTTTCGCTAAGACAGTTCTTGTGGAATTGGCAAAGTGATATTTGGAAGCCCATAGAGGGCTATGGTGAAAAATGAAATATCCTCAGATGAAATCTGGAAAGAAGCTTTCTGAGAAACTGCTCTGTGATGTGTGACTTCCACACACAGAGTTACATCTGTGTTTCGTGGACCTCTTTGCTAGCCTTATTTCTGTGGAATCTGAGAACAGATATTTCGGAAACCTTTGAAGACTATTCGGCCAAAGGAAATATGCTCCGATAACAAAGAGAAAGAAGCTTTCTGAGAAACTTCTTTGTGTTCTGTGAAATCATCTCAC
Source organism: Macaca nemestrina (assembly GCF_043159975.1). Taxonomy (NCBI): domain Eukaryota; kingdom Metazoa; phylum Chordata; class Mammalia; order Primates; family Cercopithecidae; genus Macaca; species Macaca nemestrina. The sequence continues at coordinate 33,964,344 of NC_092144.1, forward strand.
AGAGTTACAGCTTTCCCGTCAAGAAGCCTTACGCTAAGACAGTTCTTGTGGAATTGGCAAAGTGATATTTGGAAGCCCATAGAGGGCTATGGTGAAAAAGGAAATATCCTCAGATGAAATCTGGAAAGAAGCTTTCTGAGAAACTGCTTAGTGTTCTGTTAATTCATCTCACAGTGTTACATCTGTATTTCGTGGATCTCTTTCCTAGCCTTATTTCTGTGGAATCTGAGAACAGATATTTCGGATCCCTTTGAAGACTATAGGGCCAAAGGAAATATTCTCAGATAACAAAGAGAAAGAAGCTTTCTGAGAAACTTCTTTATGTTCTGTGAAATCATCTCACAGAGTTACAGCTTTCCCCTCAAGAAGCCTTTCGCTAAGACAGGTCTTGTGGATTGGCAAAGTGATATTTGGAAGCCCATAGAGGGCTATGTTGAAAAAGGAAATATCCTCAGATGAAATCTGGAAAGAAGCTTTCTGAGAAACTGCTTAGTGTTCTCTTAATTCATCTCACAGAGTTACATCTGTATTTCGTGGATCTCTTTGCTAGCCTTATTTCTGTGGATTCTGAGAGCAGATATTTCGGATCCCTTTGAAGACTATAGGGCCATAGGAAATATCCTCCGATACCAAAGAGAAAGAAGCTTTCTGAGAAACTTCTTTGTGTTCTGTGAAATCATCTCACAGAGTTACAGCTTTCCCCTCAAGAAGCCTTTCGCTAAGACAGTTCTTGTGGAATTGGCAAAGTGATATTTGCAAGCCCATAGAGGGCTATGGTGAAAAAGGAAATATCCTCAGATGAAATCTGGAAAGAAGCTTTCTGAGAAACTCCTTAGTGTTCTGTTAATTCATCTCACAGAATTACATCTATATTTTGTGGATCTCATTGCTAGCCTTATTTCTGTGGAATCTGAGAACAGATTTTTCGGATCCTTATGAGGCTATAGTGGCAAAGGAAATATCCTCTGATAACAAAGAGAAAGAAGCTTTCTGAGAAACTTCTTTGTGTACTGTGAAATCATCTCACAGGGTTACAGCTTTCCCCTCAAGAAGCCTTTCGCTAAGACAGTTCTTGTGGAATTGGCAAAGTGATATTTGGAAGCCCATAGAGGGCTATGGTGAAAAATGAAATATCCTCAGATGAAATCTGGAAAGAAGCTTTCTGAGAAACTGCTCTGTGATGTGTGACTTCCACACACAGAGTTACATCTGTGTTTCGTGGACCTCTTTGCTAGCCTTATTTCTGTGGAATCTGAGAACAGATATTTCGGAAACCTTTGAAGACTATTCGGCCAAAGGAAATATGCTCCGATAACAAAGAGAAAGAAGCTTTCTGAGAAACTTCTTTGTGTTCTGTGAAATCATCTCACAGAGTTACAGCTTTCCCGTCAAGAAGCCTTACGCTAAGACAGTTCTTGTGGAATTGGCAAAGTGATATTTGGAAGCCCATAGAGGGCTATGGTGAAAAAGGAAATATCCTCAGATGAAATCTGGAAAGAAGCTTTCTGAGAAACTGCTTAGTGTTCTGTTAATTCATCTCACAGTATTACAACTATATTTTGTGGATCTCTTTGCTAGACTTATTTCTGTGGAATCTGAGAACAGATATTTCGGATCCCTATGAAGACTATAGGGGCAAAGGAAATATCCTCCGATAACAAAGAGAAAGAAGCTTTCTGGAAACTTCTTTGTATTCTGTGAAATCATCTCACAGAGTTACAGCTTTCCCCTCAAGAAGCCTTTCGCTAAGACAGTTCTTGTGGAATTGGCAAAGTGATATTTGCAAGCCCATAGAGGACTATTTTGAAAAAGGAAATATCCTCAGATGAAATCAGGAAGGAAGCTTTCTGAGAAACTGCTCTGTGATGTGTGACTTCCACTCACAGAGTTACATCAGTTTTTCGTGGATCTCTTTGTTAGCCTTATTGCTGTGGAATCTGAAAACAGATATTTCGATTCCTTTGAAGACTATAGGGCCAAAGGAAATATCCTCCGATAAGAAAGAGAAAAAAGCTTTCTGAGAAACTTCTTTGTGTTCTGTGAAATCATCTCACAGAGTTACAGCGTTCCCCTCAATAAGCCTTTCGCTGAGACAGTTCTTGTGGAATTGCAAAGTGATATTTGGAAGCCCTTAGAGGGCTATGGTGAAAAAGGAAATATCCTCAGATGAAATCTGGAAAAAAGCTATCTGAGAAACTGCTCTGGGATGTGTGACTTCCACTCACGGAGTTACATTTGTATTTCGTGGATCTCTTTGCTAGCCTTATTTCTGTGGAATCTGAGAACAGATATTTCGGATCCCTTTGAAGACTATAGGGCCAAAGGAAATATCCTCCGATAACAAAGAGAAAGAAGCTTTCTGAGAAACATCTTTGTGTACTGTGAAATCATCTCACAGAGTTACAGCTTTCCCCTCAGGAAGACTTTCGCTAAGACAGTTCTTGTGGAATTGGCAAAGTGATATTTGGAAGCCCATAGAGGGCTATGGTGAAAAAGGAAATATCCTCAGATGAAATCTGGAAAGAAGCTTTCTGAGAAACTGCTTAGTGTTCTGTTAATTCATCTCACAGTGTTACATCTGTATTTCGTGGATCTCTTTGCTAGCCTGATTTCTGTGGAATCTGAGAACAGATATTTCGGATCCCTTTGAAGACTATAGGGCCAAAGGAAATATCCTCCGATAACAAAGAGAAAGAAGCTTTCTGAGAAACTTCTTTGTGTTCTGTGAAATCATCTCACAGAGTTACAGCTTTCCCCTCAAGAAGCCTTTCCCTAAGACAGTTCTTGTGGAATTGGCAAAGTGATATTTGGAAGCCCTTAGAGGGCTATGGTGAAAAGGGAAATATCCTCAGATGAAATCTGGAAAGAAGCTTTCTGAGAAACTGCTTAGTGTTCTGTTAATTCATCTCACAGAGTTACATCTGTATTTCGTGGATCTCTTTGCTAGCCTTATTTCTGTGGAATCTGAGAACAGATATTTCGGATCCCTTTGAAGACTATAGGGCCAAAGAAAATATCCTCCGATAACAAAGAGAAAGAAGCTTTCTGAGAAACTTCTTTGTGTTCTGTGAAATCATCTCACAGAGTTACAGCTTTCCCTCAAGAAGCCTTTCGCTAAGACAGTTCTTGTGGAATTTGCAAAGTGATATTTGGAAGCCCATAGAGGACTATTTTGAAAAAGGAAATATCCTCAGATGAAATCTGGAAAGAAGCTTTCTCAGAAACTGCTTAGTGTTCTGTTAATTCATCTCACAGAATTACATCTATATTTTGTGGATCTCTTTGCTAGCCTTATTTCTGTGGAATCTGAGAACAGATATTTCGGATCCCTATGAAGACTATAGGGGCAAAGGAAATATCCTCCGATAACAAAGAGAAAGAAGCTTTCTGAGAAACTTCTTTGTATTCTGTGAAATCATCTCACAGAGTTACAGCTTTCCCCTCAAGAAGCCTTTCGCTAAGACAGTTCTTGTGGAATTGGCAAAGTGATATTTGGAAGCCCAAAGAGGGCTATGGTGAAAAAGGAAATATCCTCAGATGAAATCTGGAAGGAAGCTTTCTGAGAAACTGCTCTGTGATGTGTGACTTCCACTCACAGAGTTACGTCTGTATTTCGTGGATCTCTTTGCTAGCCTTATTTCTGTGGAATCTGAGAACAGATATTTCGGATCCCTTTGAAGACTATAGGGCCAAAGGAAATATCATCGGATAACAAAGAGAAAGAAGCTTTCTGAGAAACTTCTTTGTGTTCTGTGAAATCATCTCACACAGTTACAGCTTTCCCCTCAAGAAGCCTTTCGCTAAGACAGTTCTTGTGGAATTGGCAAAGTGATATTTGGAAGCCCTAAGAGGGCTATGGTGAAAAGGGAAATATCCTCAGATGAAATCTGGAAAGAACCTTTCTGAGAAACTGCTTAGTGTTCTGTTAATTCATATCACAGAATTACATCTGTATTTTGTGGATCTCTTTGCTAGCCTTATTTCTGTGGAATCTGAGAACAGATATTTCGGATCCCTATGAAGACTATAGGGGCAAAGGAAATATCCTCCGATAACAAAGAGAAAGAAGCTTTCTGAGAAACTTCTTTGTGTTCTGTGAAATCAGCTCACAGAGTTACACCTTTCCCTCAAGAAGCCTTTCGCTAACACAGTTCTTGTGGATTTGGCAAAGTGATATTTGGAAGCCCATAGAGGACTATGGTGAAAAAGGAAATATCCTCAGATGAAATATGGAAAGAAGCTTTCTGAGAAACTGCTCTGTGATGTGTGACTTCCACACACAGAGTTACATCTGTATTTCGTGGACCTCTTTGCTAGCCTTATTTCTGTGGAATCTGAGAACAGATATTTCGGATCCCTTTGAAGACTATAGGGCCAAAGGAAATATCCTCCGATAACAAAGAGAAGGAAGCTTTCTGAGAAACTTCTTTGTGTTCTGTGAAATCATCTCACAGAGTTACAGCTTTCCCCTCAAGAAGCCTTTCGCTAAGACAGTTCTTGTGGAATTGGCAAAGTGATATTTGCAAGCCCATAGAGGGCTATGGTGAAAAAGGAAATATCCTCAGATGAAATCTGGAAAGAAGCTTTCTGAGAAACTGCTTAGTGTTCTTTTAATTCGTCTCACAGAATTACATCTATATTTTGTGGATCTCATTGCTAGCCTTATTTCTGTGGAATCTGAGAACAGATTTTTCGGATCCTTATGAGGCTATAGGGGCAAAGGAAATATCCTCCGATAAGAAAGAGAAAGAAGCTTTCTGAGAAACTTCTTTGTGTTCTGTGAAATCATCTCACAGAGTTACAGCGTTCCCCTCAAGAAGCCTTTCGCTGAGACAGTTCTTGTGGAATTGCAAAGTGATATTTGGAAGCCGATCGAGGGCTATGGTGAAAAAGGAAATATCCTCAGATGAAATCTGGAGAAAAGCTATCTGAGAAACTGCTCTGTGATGTGTGACTTCCACTCACGGAGTTACATCTGTATTTCGTGGATCTCTTTGCTAGCCTTATTTCTGTGGAATCTGAGAACAGATATTTCGGATCCCTTTGAAGACTATAGGGCCAAAGGAAATATCCTCCGATAACAAAGAGAAAGAAGCTTTCTGAGAAACATCTTTGTGTACTGTGAAATCATCTCACAGAGTTACAGCTTTCCCCTCAGGAAGACTTTCGATAAGACAGTTCTTGTGGAATTGGCAAAGTGATATTTGGAAGCCCATAGAGGGCTATGGTGAAAAAGGAAATATCCTTAGATGAAATCTGGAAAGAAGCTTTCTGAGAAACAGCTTAGTGTTCTGTTAATTCATCTCACAGTGTTACATCTGTATTTCGTGGATCTCTTTGCTAGCCTTATTTCTGTGGAATCTGAGAACAGATATTTCGGATCGCTTTGAAGACTATAGGGCCAAAGGAAATATTCTCAGATAACAAAGAGAAAGAAGCTTTCTGAGAAACATCTTTATGTTATGTGAAATCATCTCACAGAGTTACAGCTTTCCCCTCAAGAAGCTTTTTTCTAAGACAGGTCTTGTGGATTGGCAAAGTGATATTTGGAAGCCCATAGAGGGCTATGTTGAAAAAGGAAATATCCTCAGATGAAATCTGGAAAGAAGCTTTCTGAGAAACTGCTTAGTGTTCTCTTAATTCATCTCACAGAGTTACATCTGTATTTCGTGGATCTCTTTGCTAGCCTTATTTCTGTGCATTCTGAGAGCAGATATTTCGGATCCCTTTGAAGACTATAGGGCCATAGGAAATATCCTCCGATACCAAAGGGAAAGAAGCTTTCTGAGAAACTTCTTTGTGTTCTGTGAAATCATCTCACAGAGTTACAGCATTCCCCTCAAGAAGCCTTTCGCTAAGACAGTTCTTGTGGAGTTGGCAAAGTGATATTTGCAAGCCCATAGAGGGCTATGGTGAAAAAGGAAATATCCTCAGATGAAATCTGGAAAGAAGCTTTCTGAGAAACTGCTTAGTGTTCTGTTAATTCATCTCACAGAATTACATCTATATTTTGTGGATCTCATTGCTAGCCTTATTTCTGTGGAATCTGAGAACAGATTTTTCGGATCCTTATGAGGCTATAGGGGCAAAGGAAATATCCTCCGATAACAAAGAGAAAGAAGCTTTCTGAGAAACTTTTTTGTGTTCTGTGAAATCATCTCACAGAGATACAGCGTTCCCCCCAAGAAGCCTTTCGCTGAGACAGTTCTTGTGGAATTGCAAAGTGATATTTGGAAGCCGATCGAGGGCTATGGTGAAAAAGGAAATATCCTCAGATGAAATCTGGAAAAAAGCTATCTGAGAAACTGCTCTGTGATGTGTGACTTCCACTCACGGAGTTACATCTGTATTTCGTGGATCTCTTTGCTAGCCTTATTTCTGTGGAATCTGAGAACAGATATTTCGGATCCCTTTGAAGACTATAGGGCCAAAGGAAATATCCTCCGATAACAAAGAGAAAGAAGCTTTCTGAGAAACATCTTTGTGTACTGTGAAATCATCTCACAGAGTTACAGCTTTCCCTCAGGAAGACTTTCGATAAGACAGTTCTTGTGGAATTGGCAAAGTGATATTTGGAAGCCCATAGAGGGCTATGGTGAAAAAGGAAATATCCTTAGATGAAATCTGAAAAGAAGCTTTCTGAGAAACTGCTTAGTGTTCTGTTAATTCATCTCACAGTTTAACATCTGTATTTCGTGGATCTCTTTGCTAGTCTTATTTCTGTGGAATCTGAGAACAGATATTTCGGATCGCTTTGAAGACTATAGGGCCAAAGGAAATATTCTCAGATAACAAAGAGAAAGAAGCTTTCTGAGAAACTTCTTTATGTTATGTGAAATCATCTCACAGAGTTACAGCTTTCCCCTCAAGAAGCCTTTTTCTAAGACAGGTCTTGTGGATTGGCAAAGTGATATTTGGAAGCCCCTACAGGGCTATGGTGAAAAAGGAAATATTCTCAGATGAAATCTGGAAAAAAGCTTTCTGAGAAACTGCTCTGTCATGTGTGACTTCCACTCACAGAGTTATATCTGTATTTGGTGGATTTCTTTGCTAGCCTTATTTCTGTGGAATCTGAGAACAGATATTTCGGATCCCTTTGAAGACTATAGGGCCAAAGGAAATATCATCGGATAACAAAGAGAAAGAAGCTTTCTGAGAAACTTCTTTGTTTTCTGTAAAATCATCTCACAGAGTTACAGCTTTCCCCTCAAGAAGCCTTTCGCTAAGACAGTTCTTGTGGAATTGGCAAAGTGATATTTGGAAGCCCTTAGAGGGCTATGGTGAAAAGGGAAATATCCTCAGATGAAATCTGGAAAGAAGCTTTCTGAGAAACTGCTTAGTGTTCTGTTAATTCATATCACAGAATTACAACTGTATTTTGTGGATCTCTTTGCTAGCCTTATTTCTGTGGAATCTGAGAACAGATATTTCGGATCCCTATGAAGACTATAGGGGCAAAGGAAATATCCTCCGATAACAAAGAGAAAGAAGCTTTCTGAGAAACTTCTTTGTGTTCTGTGAAATCATCTCACAGAGTTACAGCTTTCCCTCAAGAAGCCTTTCGCTAACACAGTTCTTGTGGAATTGGCAAAGTGATATTTGGAAGCCCATAGAGGGCTATGGTGAAAAAGGAAATATCCTCAGATGAAATATGGAAAGAAGCTTTCTGAGAAACTGCTTAGTGTTCTGTTAATTCATCTCACAGAATTACAACTATATTTTGTGGATCTCTTTGCTAGCCTTATTTCTTTGGAATCTGAGAACAGATATTTCGGATCCCTATGAAGACTATAGGGGCAAAGGAAATATCCTCCGATAACAAAGAGAAAGAAGCTTTCTGAGAAACTTCTTTGTGTTCTGTGAAATCATCTCACAGAGTTACAGCGTTCCCCTCAAGAAGCCTTTCGCTGAGACAGTTCTTGTGGAATTGCAAAGTGATATTTGGAAGCCCATAGAGGGCTATGTTGAAAAAGGAAATATCCTCAGATGAAATCTGGAATGAAGCTTTCTGAGAAACTGCTTAGTGTTCTGTGAATTCATCTCACAGAGTTACATCTGTATTTCGCGGATTTCTTTGCTAGCCTTATTTCTGTGGAATCTGAGAACAGATATTTCGGATCCCTTTGAAGACTATAGGGCCAAAGGAAATATCCTCCGATAACAAAGAGAAAGAAGCTTTCTGAGAAACTTCTTTGTGTTCTGTGAAATCAACTCACAGAGTTACAGCTTTCCCCTCAAGAAGCCTTTCGCTAAGACAGTTCTTGTGGAATTGGCAAAGTGATATTTGGAAGCCCTTAGAGGGCTATGGTGAAATGGGAAATATCCTCAGATGAAATCTGGAAAGAAGCTTTCTGAGAAACTGCTTAGTGTTCTGTTAATTCATATCACAGAATTACATCTGTATTTCCTGGATCTCTTTGCTAGCCTCATTTCTGTGGAATCTGAGAACAGATATTTCGGATCCCTTTGAAGACTATAGGGCCAAAGGAAATATCATCGGATAACAAAGAGAAAGAAGCTTTCTGAGAAACTTCTTTGTGTTCTGTGAAATCATCTCACAGAGTTACAGCTTTCCCCTGAAGAAGCCTTTCGCTAAGACAGTTCTTGTGGAATTGGCAATGTGATATTTGGAAGCCCTTAGAGGGCTATGGTGAAAAAGGAAATATCCTCAGATGAAATCTGGAAAGAAACTTTCTGAGAAACTGCTTAGTGTTCTGTTAATTCATCTCACAGAATTACATCTATATTTTGTGGATCTCATTGCTAGCCTTATTTCTGTGGAATCTGAGAACAGATTTTTCGGATCCTTATGAGGCTCTAGGGGCAAAGGAAATATCCTCCGATAACAAAGAGAAAGAAGCTTTCTGAGAAACTTCTTTGTGTTCTGTGAAATCATCTCACACAGTTACAGCTTTCCCCTCAAGAAGCCTTTCGCTAAGACAGTTCTTGTGGAATTGGCAAAGTGATATTTGGAAGCCCATAGAGGGCTATGGTGAAAAAGGAAATATCCTCAGATGAAATCTGGAAAGAAGCTTTCTGAGAAACTGCTCTGTAATGTGTGACTTCCACACACAGAGTTACATCTGTATTTCGTGGACCTCTTTGCTAGCCTTATTTCTGTGGAATCTGAGAACAGATATTTCGGATCCCTTTGAAGATTATACGGCCAAAGGAAATATCCTCCGATAACAAAGAGAAAGAAGCTTTCTGAGAAACTACTTTGTGTTCTGTGAAATCATCTCACACAGTTACAGCTTTCCCCTCAAGAAGCCTTTCGCTAAGACAGTTCTTGTGGAATTGGCAAAGTGATATTTGGAAGCCCCTAAAGGGCTATGGTGAAAAAGGAAATATCCTCAGATGAAATCTGGAAAGAAGCTTTCTGAGAAACGGCTCTGTCATGTGTGACTTCCACTAACCGAGTTATATCTGTATTTCGTGGATTTCTTTGCTAGCCTTATTTCTGTGGAATCTGAGAACAGATATTTCGGATCCCTTTGAAGACTATAGGGCCAAAGGAAATATCATCCGATAACAAAGAGAAAGAAGCTTTCTGAGAAACTTCTTTGTGTTCTGTGAAATCATCTCACAGAGTTACAGCTTTCCCCTCAAGAAGCCTTTCGCTAAGACAGTTCTTGTGGAATTGGCAATGTGATATTTGGAAGCCCTTAGAGGGCTATGGTGAAAAAGGAAATATCCTCAGATGAAATCTGGAAAGAAGCTTTCTGAGCAAATGCTTAGTGTTCTGTTAATTCATCTCACATAGTTACATCTGTATTTCGTGGATCTCTTTGCTAGCCTTATTTCTGTGAAATCTGAGAACAGATATTTCGGATCCCTTTGAAGACTATAGGGCCAAAGGAAATATCCTCCGATAACAAAGAGAAAGAAGCTTTCTGAGAAACTTCTTTGTGTTCTGTGAAATCATCTCACAGAGTTACAGCTTTCCCCTCAAGAAGCCTTTCGCTAAGATAGTTCATGTGGAATTGGCAAAGTGATATTTGGAGGCCCTTAGAGGGCTATGGTGAAAAAGGAAATATCCTCAGATGAAATCTGGAAAGAAGCTTTCTGAGAAACTGCTCTGTGATGTGTGACTTCCACTCACAGAGTTACATCTGTATTTCGTGGATCTCTTTGCTAGCCTTATTTCTGTGGAATCTGAAAACAGATATTTCGGATCCCTTTGAAGACTATAGGGCCAAAGGAAATATCCTCCGATAACAAAGAGAAAGAAGCTTTCTGAGAAACTTCTTTGTGTTCTGTGAAATCATCTCACAGAGTTACAGCTTTCTCCTCAAGAAGCCTTTTGCTAAGACAGTTCTTGTGGAATTGGCAAAGTGATATTTGGAAGCCCCTAGAGGGCTACGGTGAAAAAGGAAATATCCTAAGATGAAACCTGGAAAGAAGCTTTCTGAGAAACTACTCTGTCATGTGAGATTTTCACTCACAGAGTTACATCTGTATTTCGTGGATGTCTTTGCTAGCCTTATTTCTTTGGAATCTGAGAACAGATATTTCGGATCCATTTGAAGACTATAGGTCCAAAGGAAATATCCTCCGATAACAAAGAGAAAGAATCTTTCTGAGAAACTACTTTGTGTTCTGTGAAATCATCTCACAGAGTTACAGCTTTCCCCTCAAGAAGCCTTTCGCTAAGACAGTTCTTGTGGAATTGTCAATGTGATATTTGGAAGCCCATAGAGGGCTATGGTGAAAAAGGAAATATCCTCAGATGAAATGTGGAAAGAAGCTTCCTGAGAAACTGCTTAGTGTTCTGTTAATTCATCTCACAGAGTTACATCTGTATTTCGTGGATCTCTTTGCTAGCCTTATTTCTGTGGAATCTGAGAACAGATATTTCGGATCCTATGAAGACTATAGGGGCAAAGGAAATATCCTCCGATAACAAAGAGAAAGAAGCTTTCTGAGAAACTTCTTTGTGTTCTGTGAAATCATCTCACAGAGTTACAGCTTTCCCCTGAAGAAGCCTTTCGCTAAGACAGTTCTTGTGGAATTGGCAATGTGATATTTGGAAGCCCCTAGAGGGCTATGGTGAAAAAGGAATTATCCTCAGATGAAATCTGGAAAGAAGCTTTTTGAGAAACTGCTCTGTCATGTGTGACTTCCACTCACAGAGTTATATCTGTATTTCGTGGATTTCTTTGCTAGCCTTATTTCTGTGGAATCTGAGAACAGATATTTCGGATCCCTTTGAAGACTATAGGGCCAAAGGAAATATCATCCGATAACAAAGAGAAAGAAGCTTTCTGAGAAACTTCTTTGTGTTCTGTGAAATCATCTCACAGAGTTACAGCTTTACCCTCAAGAAGCCTTTCGCTAAGACAGTTCTTGTGGAATTGGCAATGTGATATTTGGAAGCCCTTAGAGGGCTATGGTGAAAAAGGAAATATCCTCAGATGAAATCTGGAAAGAAACTTTCTGAGAAACTGCTTAGTGTTCTGTTAATTCATATCACAGAATTACATCTATATTTTGTGGATCTCATTGCTAGCCTTATTTCTGTGGAATCTGAGAACAGATTTTTCGGATCCTTATGAGGCTCTAGGGGCAAAGGAAATATCCTCCGATAACAAAGAGAAAGAAGCTTTCTGAGAAACTTCTTTGTGTTCTGTGAAATCATCTCACACAGTTACAGCTTTCCCCTCAAGAAGCCTTTCGCTAAGACAGTTCTTGTGGAATTGGCAAAGTGATATTTGGAAGCCCATAGAGGGCTATGGTGAAAAAGGAAATATCCTCAGATGAAATCTGGAAAGAAGCTTTCTGAGAAACTGCTCTGTAATGTGTGACTTCCACACACAGAGTTACATCTGTATTTCGTGGACCTCTTTGCTAGCCTTATTTCTGTGGAATCTGAGAACAGATATTTCGGATCCCTTTGAAGATTATACGGCCAAAGGAAATATCCTCCGATAACAAAGAGAAAGAAGCTTTCTGAGAAACTACTTTGTGTTCTGTGAAATCATCTCACACAGTTACAGCTTTCCCCTCAAGAAGCCTTTCGCTAAGACAGTTCTTGTGGAATTGGCAAAGTGATATTTGGAAGCCCCTAAAGGGCTATGGTGAAAAAGGAAATATCCTCAGATGAAATCTGGAAAGAAGCTTTCTGAGAAACGGCTCTGTCATGTGTGACTTCCACTAACCGAGTTATATCTGTATTTCGTGGATTTCTTTGCTAGCCTTATTTCTGTGGAATCTGAGAACAGATATTTCGGATCCCTTTGAAGACTATAGGGCCAAAGGAAATATCCTCAGATAACAAAGAGAAAGAAGCTTTCTGAGAAACTTCTTTGTGTTCTGTGAAATCATCTCACAGAGTTACAGCTTTCCCCTCAAGAAGCCTTTCGCTAAGATAGTTCATGTGGAATAGGCAAAGTGATATTTGGAGGCCCTTAGAGGGCTATGGTGAAAAAGGAAATATCCTCAGATGAAATCTGGAAAGAAGCTTTCTGGGAAACTGCTCTGTGATGTGTGACTTCCAATCACAAAGTTACATCTGTATTTCGTGGATCTCTTTGCTAATCTTATTTCTGTGGAATCTGAGAACAGATATTTCGGATCCCTTTGAAGACTATAGGGCCAACGGAAATATTCTCAGATAACAAAGAGAAAGAAGCTTTCTGAGAAACTTCTTTGTGTTCTGTGAAATCATCTCACAGAGTTGCAGCTTTCCCCTCAAGAAGCCTTTCGTTAAGACAGTTCTTGTGGAATTGGCAAAGTGATATTTGGAAGCCCATAGAGGGCTATGTTGAAAAAGGAAATATCCTCAGATGAAATCTGGAAAGAAGCTTTCTTAGAAACTGCTTAGTGTTCTGTAAATTCATCTCACAGAGTTACATCTGTATTTCGTGAATCTCTTTGCTAGCCTTATTTCTGTCGAATCTGAGAACAGATATTTCGGATCCCTTTGAAGACTATAGGGCCAAAGAAAATATCCTCCGATAACAAAGAGAAAGAAGCTTTCTGAGAAACTTCTTTGTGTTCTGTGAAATCATCTCACAGAGTTACAGCTTTCCCTCAAGAAGCCTTTCGCTAAGACAGTTCCTGTGGAATTGGCAAAGTGATATTTGGAAGCCCATAGAGGACTATGGTGAAAAAGGAAATATCCTCAGATGAAATCTGGAAAGAAGCTTTCTGAGAAACTGCTTAGTGTTCTGTTAATTCATCTCACAGAATTACATCTATATTTTGTGGATCTCTTTGCTAGCCTTATTTCTGTGGAATCTGAGAACAGATATTTCGGATCCCTATGAAGACTATAGGGGCAAAGGAAATATCCTCCGATAACAAAGAGAAAGAAGCTTTCTGAGAAACTTCTTTGTGTTCTGTGAAATCATCTCACAGAGTTACAGCGTTCCCCTCAAGAAGCCTTTCGCTGAGACAGTTCTTGTGGAATTGCAAAGTGATATTTGGAAGCCGATCGAGGGCTATGGTGAAAAAGGAAATATCCTCAGATGAAATCTGGAAAGAAGCTGTCTGAGAAACTGCTCTGTGATGTGTGACTTCCAATCACAGAGTTACATCTGTATTTCGTGGATCTCTTTGCTAGCCTTATTTCTGTGGAATCTGAAAACAGATATTTCGGATCCCTTTGAAGACTATAGGGCCAAAGGAAATATCCTCCGATAACAAAGAGAAAGAAGCTTTCTGAGAAACTTCTTTGTGTTCTGTGAAATCATCTCACAGAGTTACAGCTTTCCCCTCAAGAAGTCTTTTGCTAAGACAGTTCTTGTGGAATTGGCAAAGTGATATTTGGAAGCCCCTAGAGGGCTACGGTGAAAAAGGAAATATCCTAAGATGAAACCTGGAAAGAAGCTTTCTGAGAAACTACTCTGTCATGTGAGACTTCCACTCACAGAGTTACATCTGTATTTCGTGGATGTCTTTGCTAGCCTTATTTCTGTGGAATCTGAGAACAGATTTTTCGGATCCCTTTGAAGACTATAGGGCCAAAGGAAATATCCTCCGATAACAAAGAGAAAGAAGATTTCTGAGAAACTTCTTTGTGTTCTGTGAAATCATCTCACACAGTTACAGCTTTCCCCTCAAGAAGCCTTTCGGTAAGACAGTTCTTGTGGAATTGTCAATGTGATATTTGGAAGCCCATAGAGGGCTATGGTGAAAAAGCAAATATCCTCAGATGAAATCTGGAAAGAAGCTTTCTTAGAAACTGCTTAGTGTTCTGTTAATTCATCTCACAGAGTTACATCTGTATTTCGTGGATCTCTTTGCTAGCCTTATTTCTGTGGAATCTGAGAACAGATATTTCGGATCCCTTTGAAGACTATAGGGCCAAAGGAAATATCCTCCGATAACAAAGAGAAAGAAGCTTTCTGAGAAACATCTTTGTGTACTGTGAAATCATCTCACAGAGTTAGAGCTTTCCCCTCAAGAAGCCTTTTGCTAAGACAGTTCTTATGGAATTGGCAAAGTGATATTTGGAAGCCCCTAGAGGGCTATGGTGAAAAAGGAAATATCCTCAGATGAAATCTGGAAAGAAGCTTTCTGAGAAACTGCTTAGTGTTCTGTTAATTCATCTCACAGAATTACATCTATATTTTGTGGATCTCATTGCTAGCCTTATTTCTGTGGAATCTGAGAACAGATTTTTCGGATCCTTATGAGGCTATAGGGGCAAAGGAAATATCCTCCGATAACAAAGAGAAAGAAGCTTTCTGAGAAACTTCTTTGTGTTCTGTGAAATCATCTCACAGAGTTAGAGCTTTCCCCTCAAGAAGCCTTTTGCTAAGACAGTTCTTATGGAATTGGCAAAGTGATATTTGGAAGCCCCTAGAGGGCTACGGTGAAAAAGGAAATATCCTAAGATGAAACCTGGAAAGAAGCTTTCTGAGAAACTACTCTGTCATGTGAGACTTCCACTCACAGAGTTACATCTGTATTTCGTGGATGTCTTTGCTAGCCTTATTTCTGTGGAATCTGAGAACAGATATTTCGGATCCCTTTGAAAACTATAGGGCCAAAGGAAATATCCTCCGATAACAAAGAGAAAGAAGCTTTCTGAGAAACTTCTTTGTGTTCTGTGAAATCATCACACAGAGTTACAGCTTTCCCCTCAAGAAGCCTTTCGCTAAGACAGGTCTTGTGGATTGGCAAAGTGATATTTGGAAGCCCATAGAGGGCTATGTTGAAAAAGGAAATATCCTCAGATGAAATCTGGAAAGAAGCTTTCTGAGAAACTGCTTAGTGTTCTCTTAATTCATCTCACAGAGTTACATCTGTATTTCGTGGATCTCTTTGCTAGCCTTATTTCTGTGGATTCTGAGAGCAGATATTTCGGATCCCTTTGAAGACTATAGGGCCATAGGAAATATCCTCCGATACCAAAGAGAAAGAAGCTTTCTGAGAAACGTCTTTGTGTTCTGTGAAATCATCTCACAGAGTTACAGCTTTCCCCTCAAGAAGCCTTTCGCTAAGACAGTTCTTGTGGAATTGGCAAAGTGATATTTGCAAGCCCATAGAGGGCTATGGTGAAAAAGGAAATATCCTCAGATGAAATCTGGAAAGAAGCTTTCTGAGAAACTGCTTAGTGTTCTGTTAATTCATCTCACAGAATTACATCTATATTTTGTGGATCTCATTGCTAGCCTTATTTCTGTGGAATCTGAGAACAGATTTTTCGGATCCTTATGAGGCTATAGGGGCAAAGGAAATATCCTCCGATAACAAAGAGAAAGAAGCTTTCTGAGAAACTTCTTTGTGTTCTGTGAAATCATCTCACAGAGTTACAGCTTTCCCCTCAAGAAGCCTTTCGCTGAGACAGTTGTTGTGGAATTGCAAAGTGATAATTTGAAGCCGATCGAGGGCTATGGTGAAAAAGGGAATATCCTCAGATGAAATCTGGAAAAAAGCTATCTGAGAAACTGCTGTGTGATGTGTGACTTCCACTCACGGAGTTACATCTGTATTTCGTGGATCTCTTTGCTAGCCTTATTTCTGTGGAATCTGAGAACAGATATTTCGGATCCCTTTGAAGACTATAGGGCCAAAGGAAATATCCTCCGATAACAAAGAGAAAGAAGCTTTCTGAGAAACTTCTTTGTGTTCTGTGAAATCATCTCACAGAGTTACAGCGTTCCCCTCAAGAAGCCTTTCGCTGAGACAGTTCTTGTGGAATTCCAAAGTGATATTTGGTAGCCGATCGAGGGCTATGGTGAAAAAGGAAATATCCTCAGATGAAATCTGGAAAAAAGCTATCTGAGAAACTGCTATGGGATGTGTGACTTCCACTCACGGAGTTACATCTGTATTTCGTGGATCTCTTTGCTAGCCTTATTTCTGTGGAATCTGAGAACAGATATTTCGGATCCCTTTGAAGACTATAGGGCCAAAGGAAATATCCTCCGATAACAAAGAGAAAGAAGCTTTCTGAGAAACTTCTTTGTGTTCTGTGGAATTATCTCACAGAGTTACAGCTTTCCCCTCAAGAAGCCTTTCGCTAAGACAGTTCTTTTGGAATTGGCAAAGTGATATTTCGAAGCCCCTAGAGGGCTATGGTGAAAAAGTAAATATCTTCAGATGAAATCTGAAAAGAAGCTTTCTGAGAAACTGCTCTGTCATGTGTGACTTCCACTCACAGAGTTATATCTGTATTTCGTGGAATTCTTTGCTAGCCTTATTTGTGTGGATTCTGAGAGCAGATATTTCGGATCCCTTTGAAGACTATAGGGCCAAAGGAAATATCATCGGATAACAAAGAGAAAGAAACTTTGTGAGAAACTTCTTTGTGTTCTGTGAAATCATCTCACAGAGTTACAGCTTTCCCCTCAAGAATCCTTTCGCTAAGACAGTTCTTGTGGAATTGGCAAAGTGATATTTGGAAGGCTTAGAGGGCTATGGTCAAAAGGGAAATATCCTCAGATGAAATCTGGAAAGAAGCTTTCTGAGAAACTGCTTAGTGTTCTGTTAATTCATCTCACAGAGTTACATCTGTATTTCGTGGACCTCTTTGCTAGCGTTATTTCTGTGGAATCTGAGAACAGATATTTCGGATCCCTTTGAAGACTATAGGGCCCAAGAAAATATCCTCCGATAACAAAGAGAAAGAAGCTTTCTGAGAAACTTCTTTGTGTTCTGTGAAATCATCTCACAGAGTTACAGCTTTCCCTCAAGAAGCCTTTCGCTAACACAGTTCTTGTGGAATTGGCAAAGTGATATTTGGAAGCCCATAGAGGACTATGGTGAAAAAGGAAATATCCTCAGATGAAATCTCGAAGGAAGCTTTCTGAGAAATTGCTCTGTGATGTGTGACTTCCACTCACAGAGTTACATCTGTATTTCGTGGATCTCTTTGCTAGCCTCATTTCTGTGGAATCTGAAAACAGATATTTCGGATCCCTTTGAAGACTATAGGGCCAAAGGAAATATCCTCCGATAAGAAAGAGAAAGAAGCTTTCTGAGAAACTTCTTTGTGTTCTGTGAAATCATCTCACAGAGTTACAGCGTTCCCCTCAAGAAGCCTTTCGCTGAGACAGTTCTTGTGGAATTGCAAAGTGATATTTGGAAGCCGATCGAGGGCTATGGTGAAAAAGGAAATATCCTCAGATGAAATCTGGAAAAAAGCTGTCTGAGAAACTGCTCTGTGATGTGTGACTTCCACTCACGGAGTTACATCTGTATTTCGTGGATGTCTTTGCTAGCCTTATTTCTGTGCATTCTGAGAGCAGATATTTCGGATCCCTTTGAAGACTATAGGGCCATAGGAAATATCCTCCGATACCAAAGAGAAAGAAGCTTTCTGAGAAACTTCTTTGTGTTCTCTGAAATCATCTCACAGAGTTACAGCTTTCCCCTCAAGAAGCCTTTCGCTAAGACAGTTCTTGTGGAGTTGGCAAAGTGATATTTGCATGCCCATAGAGGGCTATGGTGAAAAAGGAAATATCCTCAGATGAAATCTGGAAAGAAGCTTTCTGAGAAACTGCTTAGTGTTCTGTTAATTCATCTCACAGAATTACATCTATATTTTGTGGATCTCATTGCTAGCCTTATTTCTGTGGAATCTGAGAACAGATTTTTCGGATCCTTATGAGGCTATAGGGGCAAAGGAAATATCCTCCGATAACAAAGAGAAAGAAGCTTTCTGAGAAACTTCTTTGTGTTCTGTGAAATCATCTCACAGAGTTACAGCTTTCCCCTCAAGAAGCCTTTCGCTAAGACAGTTCTTGTGGAATTGGCAAAGTGATATTTGGAAGCCCTTAGAGGGCTATGGTGAAAAAGGAAATATCCTCAGATGAAATCTGGAAAGAAGCTTTCTGAGAAACTGCTCTGTGATGTGTGACTTCCACACACAGAGTTACATCTGTATTTCGTGGACCTCTTTGCTAGCCTTATTTCTGTGGAATCTGAGAACAGATATTTCGGATCCCTTTGAAGACTATTCGGCCAAAGGAAATATCCTCCGATAACAAAGAGAAAGAAGCTTTCTGAGAAACTTCTTTGTGTTCTGTGAAATCATCTCACACAGTTACAGCTTTCCCCTCAAGAAGCCTTTCGCTAAGACAGTTCTTGTGGAATTGGCAAAGTGATATTTGGAAGCCCCAACAGGGCTATGGTGAAAAAGGAAATATCCTCAGATGAAATCTGGAAAGAAGCTTTCTGAGAAACTGCTCTGTCATGTGTGACTTCCACTCACAGAGTTATATCTGTATTTGGTGGATTTCTTTGCTAGCCCTATTTCTGTGGAATCTGAGAACAGATATTTCGAATACCTTTGAAGACTATAGGGCCAAAGGAAATATCATCGGATAACAAAGAGAAAGAAGCTTTCTGAGAAACTTCTTTGTGTTCTGTGAAATCATCTCACAGAGTTACAGCTTTCCCCTCAAGAAGCCTTTCGCTAAGATAGTTCTTGTGGAATTGGCAAAGTGATATTTGGAAGCCCTTAGAGGGCTATGGTGAAAAGGGAAATATCCTCAGATGAAATCTGGAAAGAAGCTTTCTGAGAAACTGCTTAGTGTTCTCTTAATTCATATCACAGAATTACATCTGTATTTTGTGGATCTCTTTGCTAGCCTTATTTCTGTGGAATCTGAGAACAGATATTTCGGATCCCTATGAAGACTATAGGGGCAAAGGAAATATCCTCCGATAACAAAGAGAAAGAAGCTTTCTGAGAAACTTCTTTGTGTTCTGTGAAATCATCTCACAGAGTTACAGCTTTCCCCTCAAGAAGCCTTTCGCTAAGACAGTTCTTGTGGAATTGGCAAAGTGATATTTGGAAGCCCTTAGAGAGCTATGGTGAAAAAGGAAATATCCTCAGATGAAATCTGGAAAGAAGCTTTCTGAGAAACTGCTCTGTGATGTGTGACTTCCACACACAGAGTTACATCTGTATTTCGTGGACCTCTTTGCTAGCCTTATTTCTGTGGAATCTGAGAACAGATATTTCGGATCCCTTTGAAGACTATTCGGCCAAAGGAAATATCCTCCGATAACAAAGAGAAAGAAGCTTTCTGAGAAACTTCTTTGTGTTCTGTGAAATCATCTCACACAGTTACAGCTTTCCCCTCAAGAAGCCTTTCGCTAAGACAGTTCTTGTGGAATTGGCAAAGTGATATTTGGAAGCCCCTACAGGGCTATGGTGAAAAAGGAAATATCCTCAGATGAAATCTGGAAAGAAGCTTTCTGAGAAACTGCTCTGTCATGTGTGACTTCCACTCACAGAGTTATATCTGTATTTGGTGGATTTCTTTCCTAGCCTTATTTCTGTGGACTCTGAGAACAGATATTTCGGATCCCTTTGAAGACTATAGGGCCAAAGGAAATATCATCGGATAACAAAGAGAAAGAAGCTTTCTGAGAAACTTCTTTGTGTTCTGTAAAATCATCTCACAGAGTTACAGCTTTCCCCTCAAGAAGCCTTTCGCTAAGATAGTTCTTGTGGAATTGGCAAAGTGATATTTGGAAGCCCTTAGAGGGCTATGGTGAAAAGGGAAATATCCTCAGATGAAATCTGGAAAGAAGCTTTCTGAGAAACTGCTTAGTGTTCTGTTAATTCATATCACAGAATTACATCTGTATTTTGTGGATCTCTTTGCTAGCCTTATTTCTGTGGAATCTGAGAACAGATATTTCGGATCCCTATGAAGACTATAGGGGCAAAGGAAATATCCTCCGATAACAAAGAGAAAGAAGCTTTCTGAGAAACTTCTTTGTGTTCTGTGAAATCATCTCACAGAGTTACAGCTTTCCCTCAAGAAGCCTTTCGCTAACACAGTTCTTGTGGAATTGGCAAAGTGATATTTGGAAGCCCATAGAGGACTATGGTGAAAAAGGAAATATCCTCAGATGAAATATGGAAAGAAGCTTTCTGAGAAACTGCTTAGTGTTCTGTTAATTCATCTCACAGAATTACAACTATATTTTGTGGATCTCTTTGCTAGCCTTATTTCTTTGGAATCTGAGAACAGATATTTCGGATCCCTATGAAGACTATAGGGGCAAAGGAAATATCCTCCGATAACAAAGAGAAAGAAGCTTTCTGAGAAACTTCTTTGTATTCTGTGAAATCATCTCACAGAGTTACAGCTTTCCCCTCAAGAAGCCTTTCGCTAAGACAGTTCTTGTGGAATTGGCAAAGTGATATTTGCAAACCCAAAGAGAGCTATGGTGAAAAAGGAAATATCCTCAGATGAAATCTGGAAGGAAGCTTTCTGAGAAACTGCTCTGTGATGTGTGACTTCCACTCACAGAAGTACATCTGTATTTCGTGGATCTCTTTGCTAGCCTTATTGCTGTGGAATCTGAAAACAGATATTTCGGATTCCTTTGAAGACTATAGGGCCAAAGGAAATATCCTCCGATAACAAAGAGAAAAAAGATTTCTGAGAAACTTCTTTGTGTTCTGTGAAATCATCTCACAGAGTTACAGCGTTCCCCTCAAGAAGCCTTTCGCTGAGACAGTTCTTGTGGAATTGCAAAGTAATATTTGGAAGCCGATCGAGGGCTATGCTGAAAAAGGAAATATCCTGAGATGAAATCTGGAAAAAAGCTATCTGAGAAACTGCTCTGTGATGTGTGACTTCCACTCACGGAGTTACATCTGTATTTCGTGGATCTCTTTGCTAGCCTTATTTCTGTGGAATCTGAGAACAGATATTTCGGATCCCTTTGAAGACTATAGGGCCAAAGGAAATATCCTCCGATAACAAAGAGAAAGAAGCTTTCTGAGAAACATCTTTGTGTACTGTGAAATCATCTCACAGAGTTACAGCTTTCCCCTCAGGAAGACTTTCGCTAAGACAGTTCTTGTGGAATTGGCAAAGTGATATTTGGAAGCCCATAGAGGGCTATGGTGAAAAAGGAAATATCCTCAGATGAAATCTGGAAAGAAGCTTTCTGAGAAACTGCTTAGTGTTCTGTTAATTCATCTCACAGTGTTACATCTGTATTTCGTGGCTCTCTTTGCTAGCCTTATTTCTGTGGAATCTGAGAACAGATATTTCGGATCCCTTTGAAGACTATAGGGCCAAAGGAAATATTCTCAGATAACAAAGAGAAAGAAGCTTTCTGAGAAACTTCTTTGTGTTCTGTGAAATCATCTCACAGAGTTACAGCTTTCCCCTCAAGAAGCCTTTCGCTAAGACAGGTCTTGTGGATTGGCAAAGTGATATTTGGAAGCCCATAGAGGGCTATGTTGAAAAAGGAAATATCCTCAGATGAAATCTGGAAAGAAGCTTTCTGAGAAACTGCTTAGTGTTCTCTTAATTCATCTCACAGAGTTACATCTGTATTTCGTGGATCTCTTTGCTAGCCTTATTTCTGTGGATTCTGAGAGCAGATATTTCGGATCCCTTTGAAGACTATAGGGCCATAGGAAATATCCTCCGATACCAAAGAGAAAGAAGCTTTCTGAGAAACTTCTTTGTGTTCTGTGAAATCATCTCACAGAGTTACAGCTTTCCCCTCAAGAAGCCTTTCGCTAAGACAGTTCTTGTGGAATTGGCAAAGTGATATTTGCAAGCCCATAGAGGGCTATGGTGAAAAAGGAAATATCCTCAGATGAAATCTGGAAAGAAGCTTTCTGAGAAACTGCTTAGTGTTCTGTTAATTCATCTCACAGAATTACATCTATATTTTGTGGATCTCATTGCTAGCCTTATTTCTGTGGAATCTGAGAACAGATTTTTCGGATCCTTATGAGGCTATAGGGGCAAAGGAAATATCCTCCGATAACAAAGAGAAAGAAGCTTTCTGAGAAACTTCTTTGTGTTCTGTGAAATCATCTCACAGAGTTACAGCTTTCCCCTCAAGAAGCCTTTCGCTAAGACAGTTCTTGTGGAATTGGCAAAGTGATATTTGGAAGCCCATAGAGGGCTATGGTGAAAAAGGAAATATCCTCAGATGAAATCTGGAAAGAAGCTTTCTGAGAAACTGCTCTGTGATGTGTGACTTCCACACACAGTGTTACATCTCTATTTCGTGGACCTCTTTGCTAGCCTTATTTCTGTGGAATCTGAGAACAGATATTTCGGATCCCTTTGAAGACTATTCGGCCAAAGGAAATATCATCGGATAACAAAGAGAAAGAAGCTTTCTGAGAAACTTCTTTGTGTTCTGTGAAATCATCTCACACAGTTACAGCTTTCCCCTCAAGAAGCCTTTCGCTAAGACAGTTCTTGTGGAATTGGCAAAGTGATATTTGGAAGCCCCTACAGGGCTATGGTGAAAAAGGAAATATCCTCAGATGAAATCTGGAAAGAAGCTTTCTGAGAAACTGCTCTGTCATGTGTGACTTCCACTCACAGAGTTATATCTGTATTTCGTGGATTTCTTTGCTAGCCTTATTTCTGTGGAATCTGAGAACAGATATTTCGGATCCCTTTGAAGACTATAGGGCCAAAGGAAATATCATCGGATAACAAAGAGAAAGAAGCTTTCTGAGAAACTTCTTTGTGTTCTGTGAAATCATCTCACAGAGTTACAGCTTTCCCCTCAAGAAGCCTTTCGCTAAGACAGTTCTTGTGGAATTGGCAAAGTGATATTTGGAAGCCCTTAGAGGGCTATGGTGAAAAGGGAAATATCCTCAGATGAAATCTGGAAAGAAGCTTTCTGAGAAACTGCTTAGTGTTCTGTTAATTCATATCACAGAATTACATCTGTATTTTGTGGATCTCTTTGCTAGCCTTATTTCTGTGGAATCTGAGAACAGATATTTCGGATCCCTATGAAGACAATAGGGGCAAAGGAAATATCCTCCGATAACAAAGAGAAAGAAGCTTTCTGAGAAACTTCTTTGTGTTCTGTGAAATCATCTCACAGAGTTACAGCTTTCCCTCAAGAAGCCTTTCGCTAACACAGTTCTTGTGGAATTAGCAAAGTGATATTTGGAAGCCCATAGAGGACTATGGTGAAAAAGGAAATATCCTCAGATGAAATATGGAAAGAAGCTTTCTGAGAAACTGCTTAGTGTTCTGTTAATTCATCTCACAGTGTTACATCTGTATTTCGTGGCTCTCTTTGCTAGCCTTATTTCTGTGGAATCTGAGAACAGATATTTCGGATCCCTTTGAAGA
Organism: Macaca nemestrina; assembly: GCF_043159975.1. Classification (NCBI taxonomy): domain Eukaryota; kingdom Metazoa; phylum Chordata; class Mammalia; order Primates; family Cercopithecidae; genus Macaca; species Macaca nemestrina. Next base: position 33,987,890 of record NC_092144.1, read on the forward strand.
CTATAGGGCCAAAGGAAATATTCTCAGATAACAAAGAGAAAGAAGCTTTCTGAGAAACTTCTTTGTGTTCTGTGAAATCATCTCACAGAGTTACAGCTTTCCCCTCAAGAAGCCTTTCGCTAAGACAGGTCTTGTGGATTGGCAAAGTGATATTTGGAAGCCCATAGAGGGCTATGTTGAAAAAGGAAATATCCTCAGATGAAATCTGGAAAGAAGCTTTCTGAGAAACTGCTTAGTGTTCTCTTAATTCATCTCACAGAGTTACATCTGTATTTCGTGGATCTCTTTGCTAGCCTTATTTCTGTGGATTCTGAGAGCAGATATTTCGGATCCCTTTGAAGACTATAGGGCCATAGGAAATATCCTCCGATACCAAAGAGAAAGAAGTTTTCTGAGAAACTTCTTTGTGTTCTGTGAAATCATCTCACAGAGTTACAGCTTTCCCCTCAAGAAGCCTTTCGCTAAGACAGTTCTTGTGGAATTGGCAAAGTGATATTTGCAAGCCCATAGAGGGCTATGGTGAAAAAGGAAATATCCTCAGATGAAATCTGGAAAGAAGCTTTCTGAGAAACTGCTTAGTGTTCTGTTAATTCATCTCACAGAATTACATCTATATTTTGTGGATCTCATTGCTAGCCTTATTTCTGTGGAATCTGAGAACAGATTTTTCGGATCCTTATGAGGCTATAGGGGCAAAGGAAATATCCTCCGATAACAAAGAGAAAGAAGCTTTCTGAGAAACTTCTTTGTGTTCTGTGAAATCATCTCACAGAGTTACAGCTTTCCCCTCAAGAAGCCTTTCGCTAAGACAGTTCTTGTGGAATTGGCAAAGTGATATTTGGAAGCCCATAGAGGGCTATGGTGAAAAAGGAAATATCCTCAGATGAAATCTGGAAAGAAGCTTTCTGAGAAACTGCTCTGTGATGTGTGACTTCCACACACAGAGTTACATCTCTATTTCGTGGACCTCTTTGCTAGCCTTATTTCTGTGGAATCTGAGAACAGATATTTCGGATCCCTTTGAAGACTATTCGGCCAAAGGAAATATCCTCCGATAACAAAGAGAAAGAAGCTTTCTGAGAAACTTCTTTGTGTTCTGTGAAATCATCTCACACAGTTACAGCTTTCCCCTCAAGAAGCCTTTCGCTAAGACAGTTCTTGTGGAATTGGCAAAGTGGTATTTGGAAGCCCCTACAGGGCTATGGTGAAAAAGGAAATATCCTCAGATGAAATCTGGAAAGAAGCTTTCTGAGAAACTGCTCTGTCATGTGTGACTTCCACTCACAGAGTTATATCTGTATTTCGTGGATTTCTTTGCTAGCCTTATTTCTGTGGAATCTGAGAACAGATATTTCGGATCCCTTTGAAGACTGTAGGGCCAAAGGAAATATCATCGGATAACAAAGAGAAAGAAGCTTTCTGAGAAACTTCTTTGTGTTCTGTGAAATCATCTCACAGAGTTACAGCTTTCCCCTCAAGAAGCCTTTCGCTAAGACAGTTATTGTGGAATTGGCAAAGTGATATTTGGAAGCCCTTAGAGGGCTATGGTGAAAAGGGAAATATCCTCAGATGAAATCTGGAAAGAAGCTTTCTGAGAAACTGCTTAGTGTTCTGTTAATTCATATCACAGAATTACATCTGTATTTTGTGGATCTCTTTGCTAGCCTTATTTCTGTGGAATCTGAGAACAGATATTTCGGATCCCTATGAAGACTATAGGGGCAAAGGAAATATCCTCCGATAACAAAGAGAAAGAAGCTTTCTGAGAAACTTCTTTGTGTTCTGTGAAATCATCTCACAGAGTTACAGCTTTCCCTCAAGAAGCCTTTCGCTAACACAGTTCTTGTGGAATTAGCAAAGTGATATTTGGAAGCCCATAGAGGACTATGGTGAAAAAGGAAATATCCTCAGATGAAATATGGAAAGAAGCTTTCTGAGAAACTGCTTAGTGTTCTGTTAATTCATCTCACAGAATTACAACTATATTTTGTGGATCTCTTTGCTAGCCTTATTTCTGTGGAATCTGAGAACAGATATTTCGGATCCCTATGAAGACTATAGGGGCAAAGGAAATATCCTCCGATAACAAAGAGAAAGAAGCTTTCTGAGAAACTTCTTTGTATTCTGTGAAATCATCTCACAGAGTTACAGCTTTCCCCTCAAGAAGCCTTTCGCTTAGACAGTTCTTGTGGAATTTGCAAAGTGATATTTGGAAGCCCAAAGAGAGCTATGGTGAAAAAGGAAATATCCTCAGATGAAATCTGGAAGGAAGCTTTCTGAGAAACTGCTCTGTGATGTGTGACTTCCACTCACAGAGTTACATCTGTATTTCGTGGATCTCTTTGCTAGCCTAATTGCTGTGGAATCTGAAAACAGATATTTCGGATTCCTTTGAAGACTATAGGGCCAAACGAAATATCCTCCGATAACAAAGAGAAAAAAGCTTTCTGAGAAACTTCTTTGTGTTCTGTGAAATCATCTCACAGAGTTACAGCGTTCCCCTCAAGAAGCCTTTCGCTGAGACAGTTCTTGTGGAATTGCAAAGTGATATTTGGAAGCTGATCGAGGGCTATGGTGAAAATTGAAATATCCTCAGATGAAATCTGGAAAGAAGCTTTCTGAGAAACTGCTTAGTGTTCTGTTAATTCATCTCACAGAATTACATCTATATTTTGTGGATCTCATTGCTAGCCTTATTTCTGTGGAATCTGAGAACAGATTTTTCGTATCCTTATGAGGCTATAGGGGCAAAGGAAATATCCTCCGATAACAAAGAGAAAGAAGCTTTCTGAGAAACTGCTCTGTGATGTGTGACTTCCACACTCAGAGTTACATCTGTATTTCGTGGACCTCTTTGCTAGCCTTATTTCTGTGGAATCTGAGAACAGATATTTCGGATCCCTTTGAAGTCTATTCGGCCAAAGGAAATATCCTCCGATAACGAAGAGAAAGAAGCTTTCTGAGAAACTTCTTTGTGTTCTGTGAAATCACCTCACACAGTTACAGCTTTCCCCTCAAGAAGCCTTTCGCTAAGACAGTTCTTGTGGAATTGGCAAAGTGATATTTGGAAGCCCCTACAGGGCTATGGTGAAAAAGGAAATATCCTCAGATGAAATCTGGAAAGAAGCTTTCTGAGAAACTGCTCTGTCATGTGTGACTTCCACTCACAGAGTTATATCTGTATTTGGTGGATTTCTTGCTAGCCTTATTTCTGTGGAATCTGAGAACAGATATTTCGGATCCCTTTGAAGACTATAGGGCCAAAGGAAATATCATCGGATAACAAAGAGAAAGAAGCTTTCTGAGAAACATCTTTGTATACTGTGAAATCATCTCACAGAGTTACAGCTTTCCCCTCAGGAAGACTTTCGCTAAGACAGTTCTTGTGGAATTGGCAAAGTGATATTTGGAAGCCCATAGAGGGCTATGGTGAAAAAGGAAATATCCTCCGATGAAATCTGGAAAGAAGCTTTCTGAGAAACTGCTTAGTGTTCTGTTAATTCATCTCACAGTGTTGCATCTGTATTTCGTGGATCTCTTTGCTAGCCTTATTTCTGTGGAATCTGAGAACAGATATTTCGGATCCCTTTGAAGACTATAGGGCCAAAGGAAATATTCTCAGATAACAAAGAGAAAGAAGCTTTCTGAGAAACTTCTTTGTGTTCTGTGAAATCATCTCACAGAGTTACAGCTTTCCCCTCAAGAAGCCTTTCGCTAAGACAGGTCTTGTGGATTGGCAGAGTGATATTTGGAAGCCCATAGAGGGCTATGTTGAAAAAGGAAATATCCTCAGATGAAATCTGGAAAGAAGCTTTCTGAGAAACTGCTTAGTGTTCTGTTAATTCATCTCACAGAGTTACATCTGTATTTCGTGGATCTCTTTGCTAGCCTTATTTCTGTGGATTCTGAGAGCAGATATTTCGGATCCCTTTGAAGACTATAGGGCCATAGGAAATATCCTCCGATACCAAAGAGCAAGAAGCTTTCTGAGAAACTTCTTTGTGTTCTGTGAAATCATCTCACAGAGTTACAGCTTTCCCCTCAAGAAGCCTTTCGCTAAGACAGTTCTTGTGGAATTGGCAAAGTGATATTTGGAAGACCATAGAGGGCTATGGTGAAAAAGGAAATATCCTCAGATGAAATCTGGAAAGAAGCTTTCTGAGAAACTGCTCTGTGATGTGTGACTTCCACACACAGAGTTACATCTGTATTTCGTGGACCTCTTTGCTAGCCTTATTTCTGTGGAATCTGAGAACAGATATTTCGGATCCCTTTGAAGACTATAGGGCCAAAGGAAATATCCTCCGATAACAAAGAGAAAGAAGCTTTCTGAGAAACTTCTTTGTGTTCTGTGAAATCATCTCACAGAGTTACAGCTTTCCCCTCAAGAAGCCTTTCGCTAAGACAGTTCTTGTGGAATTGACAAAGTGATATTTGGAAGCCCCTACAGGGCTATGGTGAAAAAGGAAATATCCCCAGATGAAATCTGGAAAGAAGCTTTCTGAGAAACTGCTCTGTCATGTGTGACTTCCACTCACAGAGTTATATCTGTATTTCGTGGATTTCTTTGCTAGCCTTATTTCTGTGGAATCTGAGAACAGATATTTCGGATCCCTTTGAAGACTATAGGGCCAAAGGAAATATCATCGGATAACAAAGAGAAAGAAGCTTTCAGAGAAACTTCTTTGTGTTCTGTGAAATCATCTCACAGAGTTACAGCTTTCCCCTCAAGAAGCCTTTCGCTAAGACAGTTCTTGTGGAATTGGCAAAGTGATATTTGGAAGCCCTTAGAGGGCTATGGTGAAAAGGGAAATATCCTCAGATGAAATCTGGAAAGAAGCTTTCTGAGAAACTGCTTAGTGTTCTGTTAATCCATATCACAGAATTACATCTGTATTTTGTGGATCTCTTTGCTAGCCTTATTTCTGTGGAATCTGAGAACAGATTTTTCGGATCCTTATGAGGCTATAGGGGCAAAGGAAATATCCTCCGATAACAAAGAGAAAGAAGCTTTCTGAGAAACTTCTTTGTGTTCTGTGAAATCATGTCACGGAGTTACAGCTTTCCCCTCAAGAAGCCTTTCGCTAAGACACTTCTTGTGGAATTGGCAAAGTGATATTTGGAAGACCATAGAGGGCTATGGTGAAAAAGGAAATATCCTCAGATGAAATCTGGAAAGAAGCTTTCTGAGAAACTGCTCTGTGATGTGTGACTTCCACACTCAGAGTTACATCTGTATTTCGTGGACCTCTTTGCTAGCCTTATTTCTGTGGAATCTGAGAACAGATATTTCGGATCCCTTTGAAGACTATTCGGCCAAAGGAAATATCCTCCGATAACAAAGAGAAAGAAGCTTTCTGAGAAACATCTTTGTATACTGTGAAATCATCTCACAGAGTTACAGCTTTCCCCTCAGGAAGACTTTCGCTAAGACAGTTCTTGTGGAATTGGCAAAGTGATATTTGGAAGCCCATAGAGGGCTATGGTGAAAAAGGAAATATCCTCCGATGAAATCTGGAAAGAAGCTTTCTGAGAAACTGCTTAGTGTTCTGTTAATTCATCTCACAGTGTTACATCTGTATTTCGTGGATCTCTTTGCTAGCCTTATTTCTGTGGAATCTGAGAGCAGATATTTCGGATCCCTTTGAAGACTATAGGGCCATACGAAATATCCTCCGATACCAAAGAGCAAGAAGCTTTCTGAGAAACTTCTTTGTGTTCTGTGAAATCATCTCACAGAGTTACAGCTTTCCCCTCAAGAAGCCTTTCGCTAAGACAGTTCTTGTGGAATTGGCAATGTGATATTTGGAAGCCCTTAGAGGGCTATGGTGAAAAAGGAAATATCCTCAGATGAAATCTGGAAAGAAGCTTTCTGAGAAACTGCTTAGTGTTATGTTAATTCATCTCACATAGTTACATCTGTATTTCGTGGATCTCTTTGCTAGCCTTATTTCTGTGAAATCTGAGAACAGATATTTCGGATCCCTTTGAAGACTATAGGGCCAAAGGAAATATCCTCCGATAACAAAGAGAAAGAAGCTTTCTGAGAAACTTCTTTGTGTTCTGTGAAATCATCTCACAGAGTTAAAGCTTTCCCCTCAATAAGCCTTTCGCTAAGATAGTTCATGTGGAATAGGCAAAGTGATATTTGGAAGCCCTTAGAGGGCTATGGTGAAAAAGGAAATATCATCAGATGAAATCTGGAAAGAAGCTTTCTGGGAAACTGCTCTGTGATGTGTGACTTCCAATCACAAAGTTACATCTGTATTTCGTGGATCTCTTTGCTAGCCTTATTTCTGTGGAATCTGAGAACAGATATTTCGGATCCCTTTGAAGGCTATAGGGCCAAAGGAAATATTCTCAGATAACAAAGAGAAAGAAGCTTTCTGAGAAACTTCTTTGTGTTCTGTGAAATCATCTCACAGAGTTACAGCTTTCCCCTCAAGAAGCCTTTCGCTAAGACAGTTCTTGTGGAATTGGCAAAGTGATATTTGGAAGCCCATAGAGGGCTATGGTGAAAAAGGAAACATCCTCAGATGAAATCTGGAAAGAAGCTTTCTGAGAAACTGCTTAGTGTTCTGTTAATTCATCTCACAGAATTACATCTAGTTTTTGTGGATCTCTTTGCTAGCCTTATTTCTGTGGAATCTGAGAACAGATATTTCGGATCCCTATGAAGACTATAGGGGCAAAGGAAATATCCTCCGATAAAAAAGAGAAAGAAGCTTTCTGAGAAACTTGTTTGTATTCTGTGAAATCAACTCACAGAATTACAGCTTTCCCCTCGAGAAGCCTTTCGCTAAGACAGTTCTTGTGGAATTGGCAAAGTGATATTTGGAAGCCCAAAGAGGGCTATGGTGAAAAAGAAAATAACCTCAGATGAAATCTGGAAGGAAGCTTTCTGAGAAACTGCTCTGTGATGTGTGACTTCCACTCACAGAGTTACATCTGTATTTCGTGGATCTCTTTGCTGGCCTTATTTCTGTGGAATCTGAAAACAGATATTTCGGATCCCTTTGAAGACTATAGGGCCAAAGTAAATATCCTCCGATAACAAAGAGAAAGAAGCTTTCTGAGAAACTTCTTTGTGTTCTGTGAAATCATCTCACAGAGTTACAGCTTTCCCCTCAAGAAGCCTTTTGCTAAGACAGTTCTTGTGGAATTGGCAAAGTGATATTTGGAAGCCCCTTGAGGGCTACGGTGAAAAAGGAAATATCCTAAGATGAAACCTGGAAAGAAGCTTTCGGAGAAACTACTCTGTCATGTGAGACTTCCACTCACAGAGTTACATCTGTATTTCGTGGATGTCTTTGCTAGCCTTATTTCTGTGGAATCTGAGAACAGATATTTCGGATCCCTTTGAAGACTATAGGGCCAAAGGAAATATCCTCCGATAACAAAGAGAAAGAAGCTTTCTGAGAAACTTCTTTGTGTTCTGTGAAATCATCTCACAGAGTTACAGCTTTCCCCTCAAGAAGTCTTTCGCTAAGACAGTTCTTGTGGAATTGGCAAAGTGATATTTGGAAGCCCTTAGAGGGCTATGGTGAAAAAGGAAATATCCTCAGATGAAATCTGGAAGGAAGCTTTCTGAGAAACTGCTCTGTGATGTGTGACTTCCACTCACAGAGTTACATCAGTATTTCGTGGATCTCTTTGCTAGCCTTATTTCTGTGGAATCTGAAAACAGATATTTCGGATCCCTTTGAAGACTATAGGGCCAAAGGAAATATACTCTGATAACAAAGAGAAAGAAGCTTTCTGAGAAACTTCTTTGTGTTCTGTGAAATCATCTCACAGAGTTACAGCTTTCCCCTCAAGAAGCCTTTTGCGAAGACAGTTCTTGTGGAATTGGCAAAGAGATATTTGGAAGCCCCTAGAGGGCTATGGTGAAAAAGGAAATATCCTAAGATGAAACCAGGAAAGAAGCTTTCTGAGAAACTGCTCTGTCATGTGTGACTTCCACTCACAGAGTTACATCTGTATTTCGTGGATTTCTTTGCTAACCTTATTTCTGTGGAATCTGAGAACAGATATTTCGGATCCCTTTGAAGACTATAGGGCCCAAGGAAATATCCTCCGATAACAAAGAGAAAGAAGCTTTCTGAGAAACTTCTTTGTATTCTGTGAAATCATCCCACAGAGTTACAGCTTTCCCCTCAAGAAGCCTTTCGCTAAGACAGTCCTTGTGGAATTGGCAATGTGATATTTGGAAGCCCATAGAGCGCTATGGTGAAAAAGGAAATATCCTCCGATGAAATCTGGAAAGAAGCTTTCTGAGAAATTGCTGAGTGTTCTGTTAATTCATCTCACAGAGTTACATCTGTATTTCGTGGATCTCTTTGCTAGCCTTATTTCTGTGGAATCTGAGAACAGATATTTCGGATCCCTTTGAAGACTATAGAGCCAAAGGAAATACCATCCGATAACAAAGAGAAAGAACTTTCTGAGAAACTTCTTTGTGTTCTGTGAAATCATCTCACAGAGTTACAGCTTTCCCCTGAAGAAGCCTTTCGCTAAGAGAATTCATGTGGAATTGGCAAAGTGATATTTGGAAGCCCTTAGAGGGCTATGGTGAAAAAGGAAATATCCTCAGATGAAATCTGGAAAGAAGCTTTCTGGGAAACTGTTTAGTGTTCTGTTAATTCAAATCACAGAATTACATCTATATTTTGTGGATCTCATTGCTAGCTTTATTTATGTGGAATCTGAGAACAGATATTTCGGACCCCTATGAAGACTATAGGGGCAAAGGAAATATCCTCCGATAACAAAGAGAAAGAAGCTTTCTGAGAAACGTCTTTGTGTTCTGTGAAATCATCTCACAGAGTTACAGCTTTCCCCTCAAGAAGCCTTTCGCTAAGACAGTTCTTGTGGAATTGGCAAAGTGATATTTGGAAGCCCATAGAGGGCTATGGTGAAAAAGGAAATATCCTCAGATGAAATCTGTAAGGAAGTTTTCTGAGAAACTGCTCTGTGAGGTGTGACTTCCACTCACAGAGTTACATCTGTATTTCCTGGATTTCTTTGCTAGACTTATTTCTGTAGAATCTGAGAACCGATATTTCGGATCCCTTTGAAGACTATAGGGCCAAAGGAAATATCCTCCGATAACAAAGAGAAAGAAGCTTTCTGAGAAACTTCTTTGTGTTCTGTGAAATCATCTCACAGAGTTACAGCTGCCCCTCAAGAAGCCTTTCGCTAACTCGGTTCTTGTGGAATTGGCAATGTGATATTTGGAAGCCCATAGAGGGCTATGTTGAAAAAGGAAATATCCTCAGATGAAATTTGGAAAGAAGCTTTCTGAGAAACTGCTTAGTGTTCTGTTAATTCATCTCACAGAGTTACATCTGTATTTCGTGGATCTCTTTGCTAGCCTAATTTCTGTGGAATCTGAGAACAGATATTTCGGATTCCTTTGAAGACTATAAAGCCAAAGGAAATATCCTCCGATAACAAAGAGAAAGAAGCTTTCTGAGAAACTTCTTTGTGTTCTGTGAAATCATCTCACAGAGTTACAGCTTTCCCCTCAAGAAGCCTTTCGCTAAGAGAGTTCATGTGGAATTGGCAAAGTGATATTTGGAAGCCCTTAGAGGGCCATGGTGAAAAAGGAAATATCCTCAGATGAAATCTGGAAAGAAGCTTTCTGGGAAACTGCTCTGTGATGTGTGACTTCCACTCACAAAGTTACATCTGTATTTCGTGGATCTCTTTGCTAGCCTTATTTCTGTGGAATCTGAGAACAGATATTTCGGGTCCCTTTGAAGACTATAGGGCCAAAGGAAATATCCTCCGATAACAAAGAGAAAGAAGCTTTCTGAGAAACATCTTTGTGTACTGTGAAATCATCTCACAGAGTTACAGCTTTCCCCTCAAGAAGCCTTTTGCGAAGACAGTTCTTGTGGAATTGGCAAAGAGATATTTGGAAGCCCCTAGAGGGCTATGGTGAAAAAGGAAATATCCTAAGATGAAACCTGGAAAGAAGCTTTCTGAGAAACTGCTCTGTCATGTGTGACTTCCACTCACAGAGTTACATCTGTATTTCGTGGATTTCTTTGCTAGCCTTATTTCTGTGGAATCTGAGAACAGATATTTCGGATCCCTTTGAAGACTATAGGGCCCAAGGAAATATCCTCTGATAACAAAGAGAAAGAAGCTTTCTGAGAAACTTCTTTGTATTCTGTGAAATCATCTCACAGAGTTACAGCTTTCCCCTCAAGAAGCCTTTCGCTAAGACAGTCCTTGTGGAATTGGCAATGTGATATTTGGAAGCCCATAGAGCGCTATGGTGAAAAAGGAAATATCCTCAGATGAAATCTGGAAAGAAGCTTTCTGAGAAATTGCTGAGTGTTCTGTTAATTCATCTCACAGAGTTACATCTGTATTTCGTGGATCTCTTTGCTAGCCTTATTTCTGTGGAATCTGAGAACAGATATTTCGGATCCCTTTGAAGACTATAGAGCCAAAGGAAATACCATCCGATAACAAAGAGAAAGAACTTTCTGAGAAACTTCTTTGTGTTCTGTGAAATCATCTCACAGAGTTACAGCTTTCCCCTGAAGAAGCCTTTCGCTAAGAGAATTCATGTGGAATTGGCAAAGTGATATTTGGAAGCCCTTAGAGGGCTATGGTGAAAAAGGAAATATCCTCAGATGAAATCTGGAAAGAAGCTTTCTGGGAAACTGCTTAGTGTTCTGTTAATTCAAATCACAGAATTACATCTATATTTTGTGGATCTCATTGCTAGCTTTATTTATGTGGAATCTGAGAACAGATATTTCGGACCCCTATGAAGACTATAGGGGCAAAGGAAATATCCTCCGATAACAAAGAGAAAGAAGCTTTCTGAGAAACTTCTTTGTGTTCTGTGAAATCATCTCACAGAGTTACAGCTTTCCCCTCAAGAAGCCTTTCGCTAAGACAGTTCTTGTGGAATTGGCAAAGTGATATTTGGAAGCCCATAGAGGGCTATGGTGAAAAAGGAAATATCCTCAGATGAAATCTGTAAGGAAGTTTTCTGAGAAACTGCTCTGTGAGGTGTGACTTCCACTCACAGAGTTACATCTGTATTTCCTGGATTTCTTTGCTAGACTTATTTCTGTAGAATCCGAGAACCGATATTTCGGATCCCTTTGAAGACTATAGGGCCAAAGGAAATACCCTCCGATAACAGAGAGAAAGAAGCTTTCTGAGAAACTTCTTTGTGTTCTGTGAAATCATCTCACAGAGTTACAGCTTTCCCCTCAAGAAGCCTTTCGCTAACTCGGTTCTTGTGGAATTGGCAATGTGATATTTGGAAGCCCATAGAGGGCTATGTTGAAAAAGGAAATATCCTCAGATGAAATCTGGAAAGAAGCTTTCTGAGAAACTGCTTAGTGTTCTGTTAATTCATCTCACAGAGTTACATCTGTATTTCGTGGATCTCTTTGCTAGCCTAATTTCTGTGGAATCTGAGAACAGATATTTCGGATTCCTTTGAAGACTATAGAGCCAAAGGAAATATCCTCCGATAACAAAGAGAAAGAAGCTTTCTGAGAAACTTCTTTGTGTTCTGTGAAATCATCTCACAGAGTTACAGCTTTCCCCTCAAGAAGCCTTTCGCTAAGAGAGTTCATATGGAATCGGCAAAGTGATATTTGGAAGCCCTTAGAGGGCTATGGTGAAAAAGGAAATATCCTCAGATGAAATCTGGAAAGAAGCTTTCTGGGAAACTGCTCTGTGATGTGTGACTTCCACTCACAAAGTTACATCTGTATTTCGTGGATCTCTTTGCTATCCTTATTTCTGTGGAATCTGAGAACAGATATTTCAGATCCCTTTGAAGACTATAGGGCCAAAGGAAATATCCTCCGATAACAAAGAGAAAGAAGCTTTCTGAGAAACTTCTTTGTGTTCTGTGAAATCATCTCACAGAGTTACAGCTTTCCCCTCAAGAAGCCTTTCGCTAAGACAGTTCTTGTGGAATTGGCAAAGTGATATTTGGAAGCCCTTAGAGGGCTATGGTGAAAAAGGAAATATCCTCAGATGAAATCTGGAAAGAAGCTTTCTGAGTAACCTCTCCGTGACGTGTGACCTCCACTCACAGAGTAACATCTGTATTTCGTGCATCTCTTTGCTAGCCTTATTTCTGTGGAATCTGAGAACAGATATTTCGGATCCCTTTGAAGACCATAGGGCCAAAGGAAATATCCTTCGATAAGAAAGAGAAAGAAGCTTTCTGAGAAACTTCTTTGTGTTCTGTGAAATCATCTCACAGAATTACAGCTTTTCCCTCAAGAAGCGTTTCGCTATGACAGTTCTTGAGGAATTGGAAAAGTGATATTTGGAAGCCCATAGACGGCTATGGTGAAAAAGGAAGTATCCTCAGATGGAATCTGTAAAGAAGCTTTCTGAAAAACTGCTGAGTGTTCCGTTAATTCATCTCACGGAGTTACATCTGTCTTTCGTGGATCTCTTTGCTAGCCTTATTTCTGTGGAATCTGAGAACAGATATTTCGGATCCCTTTGAAGACTATAGGGCCAAAGGAAATATCCTCCGATAACAAAGAGAAAGAAGCTTTCTGAGAAACTTCTTTGTGTTCTGTGAAATCATCTCACAGAGTTACAGCTTTCCCTTCGAGAAGCCTTTCGCTAAGACAGTTCTTGTGGAATTGGCAAAGTGATATTTGGAAGCTCATAGAGGGCTATGGTGAAAAAGGAAATATCCTCAGATGAAATCTGGAAAGAAGCTTTCTGAGAAACTGCTTAGTGTTCTGTTAATTGATCTCACAGAGTTACATCTATATTTCGTGGATCTCTTTGCTAGCCTTTTTTCTGTGGAATCTGAGAACTGATATTTCGGATCCCTTGAAAGACTATAGGGCCAAAGGAAATATCCTCCGATAATAATGAGAAAGAAGTTTTCTGAGAAACTTCTTTGTATTCTGTGAAATCTTCTCACAGAGTTACAGCTTTCCCCTCAAGAAGCCTTTCGCTAAGACACTTCTTGTGGAATAGGCAAAGTGATATTTGGAAGCCCATAGAGGGCTATGGTGAAAAAGGAAATATCCTCAGATGAAATCTGGATAGAAGCTTTCTGAGAAACTGCTCTGTGATGTGTGACTTCCACTCACAGTGTTACATCTGTATTTCGTGAATCTCTTTGCTAGCCTTATTTCTATGGAATCTGAGAACAGATATTTCGGATCCCTTTGAAGACTATAGGGCCAAAGGAAATATCCTCCGATAACAAAGAGAAAGAAGGTTTCTGAGAAACTTCTTAGTGTTCTCTGAAATCATCTCACAGAGATACAGCTTTCCCCTCAAGAAGCCTTTCGCTAAGATAGTTCTTTTGGAATTGGCAAAGTGATATTTGGAAGCCCTTAGAGGGCTATGGTGAAAAAGGAAATATTCTCAGATGAAATCTGTAAAGAAGCTTTATGGGAAACTGCTGAGTGTTCTGATAATTCATCTCACAGAGTTACATCTGTATTTCGTGGATCTTTTTGCTAGCCTTATTTCTGTGGAATGTGAGAACAGATATTTCGGATCCCATTGAAGAGTATAGGGCCAAAGGAAATATCCTCCGATAACGAACAGAAAGAAGCTTTCTGAGAAACTTCTTTGTGTTCTGTAAAATCATCTCACAGAGTTACAGCTTTCCCCTCAAGAAGTCTTTCTATAAGACAGTTCTTTTGGAATTGGCAATGTGATATTTGGAAGGCCGTAGATGGCCATGGTGATAAAGGAAATGAACTCAGATGAAATCTGGAAAGAAGCTTTATGAGAAACTGCTGAATGTTCTGTGAAATCATCTCACAGAGTTACATCTGTATTTCGTGGATCTCTTTGCTAGCCTTATTTCTGTGCATTCTGAGAGCAGATATTTCGGATCCCTTTGAAGACTTAGGTCCATAGGAAATATCCTCCGATACCAAAGAGAAAGAAGCTTTCTGAGAAACTTCTTTGTGTTCTGTAAAATCATCTCACAGAGTTACAGCTTTCCTCTCAAGAAGCCTTTCGCTAAGACAGTTCTTGTGGAGTTGGCAAAGTGATATTTGCAAGCCCATAGAGGGCTATGGTGAAAAAGGAAATATCCTCAGATGAAATCTGGAAAGAAGCTTTCTGAGAAACTGCTTAGTGTTCTGTTAATTCATCTCACAGAATTACATCTATATTTTGTGGATCTCATTGCTAGCCTTATTTCTGTGGAATCTGAGAACATATTTTTCGGATCCTTATGAGGCTATAGGGGCAAAGGAAATATCCTCCGATAACAAAGAGAAAGAAGCTTTCTGAGAAACTTCTTTGTGTTCTGTGAAATCATCTCACAGAGTTACAGCTATCCCCTCAAGAAGCCTTTCGCTAAGACAGTTCTTGTGGAATTGGCAAAGTGATATTTGGAAGCCCATAGAGGGCTATGGTGAAAAAGGAAATATCCTCAGATGAAATCTGGAAAGAAGCTTTCTGAGAAACTGCTCTGTGATGTGTGACTTCCACACACAGAGTTACATCTGTATTTCGTGGACCTCTTTGCTAGCCTTATTTCTGTGGAATCTGAGAACAGATATTTCGGATCCCTTTGAAGACTATTCGGCCAAAGGAAATATCCTCCGATAACAAAGAGAAAGAAGCTTTCTGAGAAACTTCTTTGTGTTCTGTGAAATCATCTCACACAGTTACAGCTTTCCCCTCAAGAAGCCTTTCGCTAAGACAGTTCTTGTGGAATTGGCAAAGCGATATTTGGAAGCCCCTACAGGGCTATGGTGAAAAAGGAAATATCCTCAGATGAAATCTGGAAAGAAGCTTTCTGAGAAACTGCTCTGTGATGTGTGACTTCCACTCACGGAGTTACATCTGTATTTCGTGGATCTCTTTGCTAGCCTTATTTCTGTGGAATCTGAGAACAGATATTTCGGATCCCTTTGAAGACTATAGGGCCAAAGGAAATATCCTCCGATAACAAAGAGAAAGAAGCTTTCTGAGAAACATCTTTGTGTACTGTGAAATCATCTCACAGAGTTACAGCTTTCCCTTCAGGAAGACTTTCGATAAGACAGTTCTTGTGGAATTGGCAAAGTGATATTTGGAAGCCCATAGAGGGCTATGGTGAAAAAGGAAATATCCTCCGATGAAATCTGGAAAGAAGCTTTCTGAGAAACTGCTTAGTGTTCTGTTAATTTATCTCACAGTGTTACATCTGTATTTCGTGGATCTCTTTGCTAGCCTTATTTCTGTGGAATCTGAGAACAGATATTTCGGATCCCTTTGAGGACTATAGGGCCAAAGGAAATATTCTCAGATAACAAAGAGAAAGAAGCTTTCTGAGAAACTTCTTTGTGTTCTGTGAAATCATCTCACAGAGTTACAGCTTTCCCCTCAAGAAGCCTTTCGCTAAGACAGGTCTTGTGGATTGGCAAAGTGATATTTGGAAGCCCATAGAGGGCTATGTTGAAAAAGGAAATATCCTCAGATGAAATCTGGAAAGAAGCTTTCTGAGAAACTGCTTAGTGTTCTCTTAATTCATCTCACAGAATTACATCTGTATTTCGTGGATCTCTTTGCTAGCCTTATTTCTGTGGATTCTGAGAGCAGATATTTCGGATCCCTTTGAAGACTATAGGGCCATAGGAAATATCCTCCGATACCAAGGAGAAAGAAGCTTTCTGAGAAACTTCTTTGTGTTCTGTGAAATCATCTCACAGAGTTACAGCTTTCCCCTCAAGAAGCCTTTCGCTAAGACAGTTCTTGTGGAATTGGCAAAGTGATATTTGCAAGCCCATAGAGGGCTACGGTGAAAAAGGAAATATCCTCAGATGAAATCTGGAAAGAAGCTTTCTGAGAAACTACTTAGTGTTCTGTTAATTCATCTCACAGAATTACATCTATATTTTGTGGATCTCATTGCTAGCCTTATTACTGTGGAATCTGAGAACAGATTTTTCGGATCCTTATGAGGCTATAGGGGCAAAGGAAATATCCTCCGATAACAAAGAGAAAGAAGCTTTCTGAGAAACTTCTTTGTGTTCTGTGAAATCATTTCACAGAGTTACAGCTTTCCCCTCAAGAAGCCTTTCGCTAAGACAGTTCTTGTGGAATTGGCAAAGAGATATTTGGAAGCCCATAGAGGGCTATGGTGAAAAAGGAAATATCCTCAGATGAAATCTGGAAAGAAGCTTTCTGAGAAACTGCTCTGTGATGTGTGACTTCCACACACAGAGTTACATCTGTATTTCGTGGACCTCTTTGCTAGCCTTATTTCTGTGGAATCTGAGAACAGATATTTCGGATCCCTTTGAAGACTATTCGGCCAAAGGAAATATCCTCCGATAACAAAGAGAAAGAAGCTTTCTGAGAAACTTCTTTGTGTTCTGTGAAATCATCTCACACAGTTACAGCTTTCCCCTCAAGAAGCCTTTCGCTAAGACAGTTCTTGTGGAATTGGCAAAGCGATATTTGGAAGCCCCTACAGGGCTATGGTGAAAAAGGAAATATCCTCAGATGAAATCTGGAAAGAAGCTTTCTGAGAAACTGCTCTGTCATGTGTGACTTCCACTCACAGAGTTATATCTGTATTTCGTGGATTTCTTTGCTAGCCTTATTTCTGTGGAATCTGAGAACAGATATTTCGGATCCCTTTGAAGACTATAGGGCCAAAGGAAATATCATCGGATAACAAAGAGAAAGAAGCTTTCTGAGAAACTTCTTTGTGTTCTGTAAAATCATCTCACAGAGTTACAGCTTTCCCCTCAAGAAGCCTTTCGCTAATACAGTTCTTGTGGAATTGGCAAAGTGATATTTGGAAGCCCCTACAGGGCTATGGTGAAAAGGGAAATATCCTCAGATGAAATCTGGAAAGAAGCTTTCTGAGAAACTTCTTAGTGTTCTGTTAATTCATATCACAGAATTACATCTGTATTTTGTGGATCTCTTTGCTTGCCTTATTTCTGTGGAATCTGAGAACAGATATTTCGGATCCCTATGAAGACTATAGGGGCAAAGGAAATATCCTCCGATAACAAAGAGAAAGAAGCATTCTGAGAAACTTCTTTGTGTTCTGTGAAATCATCTCACAGAGTTACAGCTTTCCCCTCAAGAAGCCTTTCGCTAACACAGTTCTTGTGGAATTGGCAAAGTGTTATTTGGAAGCCCATAGAGGACTATGGTGAAAAAGGAAATATCCTCAGATGAAATATGGAAAGAAGCTTTCTGAGAAACTGCTTAGTGTTCTGTTAATTCATCTCACAGAATTACAACTATATTTTGTGGATCTCTTTGCTAGCCTTATTTCTGTGGAATCTGAGAACAGATATTTCGGATCCCTATGAAGACTATAGGGGCAAAGGAAATATCCTCCGATAACAAAGAGAAAGAAGCTTTCTGAGAAACTTCTTTGTATTCTGTGAAATCATCTCACAGAGTAACAGCTTTCCCCTCAAGAAGCCTTTCGCTAAGACAGTTCTTCTGGAATTGGCAAAGTGATATTTGCAAACCCAAAGAGAGCTATGGTGAAAAAGGAAATATCCTCAGATGAAATCTGGAAGGAAGCTTTCTGAGAAACTGTTTAGTGTTCTGTTAATTCAACTCACAGAATTACATCTATATTTTGTGGATCTCATTGCTAGCCTTATTTCTGTGGAATCTGAGAAGAGATTTTTCGGATCCTTATGAGGCTATAGGGGCAAAGGAAATATCCTCCGATAACAAAGAGAAAGAAGCTTTCTGAGAAACTTCTTTGTGTTCTGTAAAATCATCTCACAGAGTTACAGCTTTCCCCTCAAGAAGCCTTTCGCTAAGACAGTTCTTGTGGAATTGGCAAAGTGATATTTGGAAGCCCATAGAGGGCTATAGTGAAAAAGGAAATATCCTCAGATGAAATCTGGAAAGAAGCTTTCTGAGAAACTGCTCTGTGATGTGTGACTTCCACACACAGAGTTACATCTGTATTTCGTGGACCTCTTTGCTAGCCTTATTTCTGTGGAATCTGAGAACAGATATTTCGGATCCCTTTGAAGACAATAGGGCCAAAGGAAATATCCTCCGATAACAAAGAGAAAGAAGCTTTCTGAGAAACATCTTTGTGTACTGTGAAATCATCTCACAGAGTTACAGCTTTCCCCTCAGGAAGACTTTCGATAAGACAGTTCTTGTGGAATTGGCAAAGTGATATTTGGAAGCCCATAGAGGGCTAAGGTGAAAAAGGAAATATCCTTAGATGAAATCTGGAAAGAAGCTTTCTGAGAAACTGCTTAGTGTTCTGTTAATTCATCTCACAGTGTTACATCTGTATTTCGTGGATCTCTTTGCTAGCCTTATTTCTGTGGAATCTGAGAACAGATATTTCGGATGGCTTTGAAGACTATAGGGCCAAAGGAAATATTCTCAGATAACAAAGAGAAAGAAGCTTTCTGAGAAATTTCTTTATGTTATGTGAAATCATCTCACAGAGTTACAGCTTTCCCCTCAAGAAGCCTTTTTCTAAGACAGGTCTTGTGGATTGGCAAAGTGATATTTGGAAGCCCATAGAGGGCTATGTTGAAAAAGGAAATATCCTCAGATGAAACCTGGAAAGAAGCTTTCTGAGAAACTGCTTAGTGTTCTCTTAATTCATCTCACAGAGTTACATCTGTATTTCGTGGATCTCTTTGCTAGCCTTATTTCTGTGCATTCTGAGAGCAGATATTTCGGATCCCTTTGAAGACTTAGGTCCATAGGAAATATCCTCCGATACCAAAGAGAAAGAAGCTTTCTGAGAAACTTCTTTGTGTTCTGTAAAATCATCTCACAGAGTTACAGCTTTCCCCTCAAGAAGCCTTTCGCTAAGACAGTTCTTGTGGAGTTGGCAAAGTGATATTTGCAAGCCCATAGAGGGCTATGGTGAAAAAGGAAATATCCTCAGATGAAATCTGGAAAGAAGCTTTCTGAGAAACTGCTTAGTGTTCTGTTAATTCATCTCACAGAATTACATCTATATTTTGTGGATCTCATTGCTAGCCTTATTTCTGTGGAATCTGAGAACATATTTTTCGGATCCTTATGAGGCTATAGGGGCAAAGGAAATATCCTCCGATAACAAAGAGAAAGAAGCTTTCTGAGAAACTTCTTTGTGTTCTGTGAAATCATCTCACAGAGTTACAGCTATCCCCTCAAGAAGCCTTTCGCTAAGACAGTTCTTGTGGAATTGGCAAAGTGATATTTGGAAGCCCATAGAGGGCTATGGTGAAAAAGGAAATATCCTCAGATGAAATCTGGAAAGAAGCTTTCTGAGAAACTGCTCTGTGATGTGTGACTTCCACACACAGAGTTACATCTGTATTTCGTGGACCTCTTTGCTAGCCTTATTTCTGTGGAATCTGAGAACAGATATTTCGGATCCCTTTGAAGACTATTCGGCCAAAGGAAATATCCTCCGATAACAAAGAGAAAGAAGCTTTCTGAGAAACTTCTTTGTGTTCTGTGAAATCATCTCACACAGTTACAGCTTTCCCCTCAAGAAGCCTTTCGCTAAGACAGTTCTTGTGGAATTGGCAAAGCGATATTTGGAAGCCCCTACAGGGCTATGGTGAAAAAGGAAATATCCTCAGATGAAATCTGGAAAGAAGCTTTCTGAGAAACTGCTCTGTGATGTGTGACTTCCACTCACGGAGTTACATCTGTATTTCGTGGATCTCTTTGCTAGCCTTATTTCTGTGGAATCTGAGAACAGATATTTCGGATCCCTTTGAAGACTATAGGGCCAAAGGAAATATCCTCCGATAACAAAGAGAAAGAAGCTTTCTGAGAAACATCTTTGTGTACTGTGAAATCATCTCACAGAGTTACAGCTTTCCCCTCAGGAAGACTTTCGATAAGACAGTTCTTGTGGAATTGGCAAAGTGATATTTGGAAGCCCATAGAGGGCTATGGTGAAAAAGGAAATATCCTCCGATGAAATCTGGAAAGAAGCTTTCTGAGAAACTGCTTAGTGTTCTGTTAATTTATCTCACAGTGTTACATCTGTATTTCGTGGATCTCTTTGCTAGCCTTATTTCTGTGGAATCTGAGAACAGATATTTCGGATCCCTTTGAGGACTATAGGGCCAAAGGAAATATTCTCAGATAACAAAGAGAAAGAAGCATTCTGAGAAACTTCTTTGTGTTCTGTGAAATCATCTCACAGAGTTACAGCTTTCCCCTCAAGAAGCCTTTCGCTAAGACAGGTCTTGTGGATTGGCAAAGTGATATTTGGAAGCCCATAGAGGGCTATGTTGAAAAAGGAAATATCCTCAGATGAAATCTGGAAAGAAGCTTTCTGAGAAACTGCTCTGTCATGTGTGACTTCCACTCACAGAGTTATATCTGTATTTCGTGGATTTCTTTGCTAGCCTTATTTCTGTGGAATCTGAGAACAGATATTTCGGATCCCTTTGAAGACTATAGGGCCAAAGGAAATATCATCGGATAACAAAGAGAAAGAAGCTTTCTGAGAAACTTCTTTGTGTTCTGTAAAATCATCTCACAGAGTTACAGCTTTCCCCTCAAGAAGCCTTTCGCTAATACAGTTCTTGTGGAATTGGCAAAGTGATATTTGGAAGCCCCTACAGGGCTATGGTGAAAAGGGAAATATCCTCAGATGAAATCTGGAAAGAAGCTTTCTGAGAAACTTCTTAGTGTTCTGTTAATTCATATCACAGAATTACATCTGTATTTTGTGGATCTCTTTGCTTGCCTTATTTCTGTGGAATCTGAGAACAGATATTTCGGATCCCTATGAAGACTATAGGGGCAAAGGAAATATCCTCCGATAACAAAGAGAAAGAAGCATTCTGAGAAACTTCTTTGTGTTCTGTGAAATCATCTCACAGAGTTACAGCTTTCCCCTCAAGAAGCCTTTCGCTAACACAGTTCTTGTGGAATTGGCAAAGTGATATTTGGAAGCCCATAGAGGGTTATAGTGAAAAAGGAAATATCCTCAGATGAAATCTGGAAAGAAGCTTTCTGAGAAACTGCTCTGTGATGTGTGACTTCCACACACAGAGTTACATCTGTATTTCGTGGACCTCTTTGCTAGCCTTATTTCTGTGGAATCTGAGAACAGATATTTCGGATCCCTTTGAAGACACTAGGGCCAAAGGAAATATCCTCCGATAACAAAGAGAAAGAAGCTTTCTGAGAAACATCTTTGTGTACTGTGAAATCATCTCACAGAGTTACAGCTTTCCCCTCAGGAAGACTTTCGATAAGACAGTTCTTGTGGAATTGGCAAAGTGATATTTGGAAGCCCATAGAGGGCTATGGTGAAAAAGGAAATATCCTTAGATGAAATCTGGAAAGAAGCTTTCTGAGAAACTGCTTAGTGTTCTGTTAATTCATCTCACAGTGTTACATCTGTATTTCGTGGATCTCTTTGCTAGCCTTATTTCTGTGGAATCTGAGAACAGATATTTCGGATGGCTTTGAAGACTATAGGGCCAAAGGAAATATTCTCAGATAACAAAGAGAAAGAAGCTTTCTGAGAAATTTCTTTATGTTATGTGAAATCATCTCACAGAGTTACAGCTTTCCCCTCAAGAAGCCTTTTTCTAAGACAGGTCTTGTGGATTGGCAAAGTGATATTTGGAAGCCCATAGAGGGCTATGTTGAAAAAGGAAATATCCTCAGATGAAACCTGGAAAGAAGCTTTCTGAGAAACTGCTTAGTGTTCTCTTAATTCATCTCACAGAGTTACATCTGTATTTCGTGGATCTCTTTGCTAGCCTTATTTCTGTGCATTCTGAGAGCAGATATTTCGGATCCCTTTGAAGACTTAGGTCCATAGGAAATATCCTCCGATACCAAAGAGAAAGAAGCTTTCTGAGAAACTTCTTTGTGTTCTGTAAAATCATCTCACAGAGTTACAGCTTTCCCCTCAAGAAGCCTTTCGCTAAGACAGTTCTTGTGGAGTTGGCAAAGTGATATTTGCAAGCCCATAGAGGGCTATGGTGAAAAAGGAAATATCCTCAGATGAAATCTGGAAAGAAGCTTTCTGAGAAACTGCTTAGTGTTTTGTTAATTCATCTCACAGAATTACATCTATATTTTGTGGATCTCATTGCTAGCCTTATTTCTGTGGAATCTGAGAACATATTTTTCGGATCCTTATGAGGCTATAGGGGCAAAGGAAATATCCTCCGATAACAAAGAGAAAGAAGCTTTCTGAGAAACTTCTTTGTGTTCTGTGAAATCATCTCACAGAGTTACAGCTATCCCCTCAAGAAGCCTTTCGCTAAGACAGTTCTTGTGGAATTGGCAAAGTGATATTTGGAAGCCCATAGAGGGCTATGGTGAAAAAGGAAATATCCTCAGATGAAATCTGGAAAGAAGCTTTCTGAGAAACTGCTCTGTGATGTGTGACTTCCACACACAGAGTTACATCTGTATTTCGTGGACCTCTTTGCTAGCCTTATTTCTGTGGAATCTGAGAACAGATATTTCGGATCTCTTTGAAGACTATTCGGCCAAAGGAAATATCCTCCGATAACAAAGAGAAAGAAGCTTTCTGAGAAACTTCTTTGTGTTCTGTGAAATCATCTCACACAGTTACAGCTTTCCCCTCAAGAAGCCTTTCGCTAAGACAGTTCTTGTGGAATTGGCAAAGCGATATTTGGAAGCCCCTACAGGGCTATGGTGAAAAAGGAAATATCCTCAGATGAAATCTGGAAAGAAGCTTTCTGAGAAACTGCTCTGTGATGTGTGACTTCCACTCACGGAGTTACATCTGTATTTCGTGGATCTCTTTGCTAGCCTTATTTCTGTGGAATCTGAGAACAGATATTTCGGATCCCTTTGAAGACTATAGGGCCAAAGGAAATATCCTCCGATAACAAAGAGAAAGAAGCTTTCTGAGAAACATCTTTGTGTACTGTGAAATCATCTCACAGAGTTACAGCTTTCCCCTCAGGAAGACTTTCGATAAGACAGTTCTTGTGGAATTGGCAAAGTGATATTTGGAAGCCCATAGAGGGCTATGGTGAAAAAGGAAATATCCTCCGATGAAATCTGGAAAGAAGCTTTCTGAGAAACTGCTTAGTGTTCTGTTAATTTATCTCACAGTGTTACATCTGTATTTCGTGGATCTCTTTGCTAGCCTTATTTCTGTGGAATCTGAGAACAGATATTTCGGATCCCTTTGAGGACTATAGGGCCAAAGGAAATATTCTCAGATAACAAAGAGAAAGAAGCTTTCTGAGAAACTTCTTTGTGTTCTGTGAAATCATCTCACAGAGTTACAGCTTTCCCCTCAAGAAGCCTTTCGCTAAGACAGGTCTTGTGGATTGGCAAAGTGATATTTGGAAGCCCATAGAGGGCTATGTTGAAAAAGGAAATATCCTCAGATGAAATCTGGAAAGAAGCTTTCTGAGAAACTGCTCTGTCATGTGTGACTTCCACTCACAGAGTTATATCTGTATTTCGTGGATTTCTTTGCTAGCCTTATTTCTGTGGAATCTGAGAACAGATATTTCGGATCCCTTTGAAGACTATAGGGCCAAAGGAAATATCATCGGATAACAAAGAGAAAGAAGCTTTCTGAGAAACTTCTTTGTGTTCTGTAAAATCATCTCACAGAGTTACAGCTTTCCCCTCAAGAAGCCTTTCGCTAATACAGTTCTTGTGGAATTGGCAAAGTGATATTTGGAAGCCCCTACAGGGCTATGGTGAAAAGGGAAATATCCTCAGATGAAATCTGGAAAGAAGCTTTCTGAGAAACTTCTTAGTGTTCTGTTAATTCATATCACAGAATTACATCTGTATTTTGTGGATCTCTTTGCTTGCCTTATTTCTGTGGAATCTGAGAACAGATATTTCGGATCCCTATGAAGACTATAGGGGCAAAGGAAATATCCTCCGATAACAAAGAGAAAGAAGCATTCTGAGAAACTTCTTTGTGTTCTGTGAAATCATCTCACAGAGTTACAGCTTTCCCCTCAAGAAGCCTTTCGCTAACACAGTTCTTGTGGAATTGGCAAAGTGATATTTGGAAGCCCATAGAGGACTATGGTGAAAAAGGAAATATCCTCAGATGAAATATGGAAAGAAGCTTTCTGAGAAACTGCTTAGTGTTCTGTTAATTCATCTCACAGAATTACAACTATATTTTGTGGATCTCTTTGCTAGCCTTATTTCTGTGGAATCTGAGAACAGATATTTCGGATCCCTATGAAGACTATAGGGGCAAAGGAAATATCCTCCGATAACAAAGAGAAAGAAGCTTTCTGAGAAACTTCTTTGTATTCTGTGAAATCATCTCACAGAGTAACAGCTTTCCCCTCAAGAAGCCTTTCGCTAAGACAGTTCTTCTGGAATTGGCAAAGTGATATTTGCAAACCCAAAGAGAGCTATGGTGAAAAAGGAAATATCCTCAGATGAAATCTGGAAGGAAGCTTTCTGAGAAACTGTTTAGTGTTCTGTTAATTCAACTCACAGAATTACATCTATATTTTGTGGATCTCATTGCTAGCCTTATTTCTGTGGAATCTGAGAAGAGATTTTTCGGATCCTTATGAGGCTATAGGGGCAAAGGAAATATCCTCCGATAACAAAGAGAAAGAAGCTTTCTGAGAAACTTCTTTGTGTTCTGTAAAATCATCTCACAGAGTTACAGCTTTCCCCTCAAGAAGCCTTTCGCTAAGACAGTTCTTGTGGAATTGGCAAAGTGATATTTGGAAGCCCATAGAGGGCTATAGTGAAAAAGGAAATATCCTCAGATGAAATCTGGAAAGAAGCTTTCTGAGAAACTGCTCTGTGATGTGTGACTTCCACACACAGAGTTACATCTGTATTTCGTGGACCTCTTTGCTAGCCTTATTTCTGTGGAATCTGAGAACAGATATTTCGGATCCCTTTGAAGACAATAGGGCCAAAGGAAATATCCTCCGATAACAAAGAGAAAGAAGCTTTCTGAGAAACATCTTTGTGTACTGTGAAATCATCTCACAGAGTTACAGCTTTCCCCTCAGGAAGACTTTCGATAAGACAGTTCTTGTGGAATTGGCAAAGTGATATTTGGAAGCCCATAGAGGGCTATGGTGAAAAAGGAAATATCCTTAGATGAAATCTGGAAAGAAGCTTTCTGAGAAACTGCTTAGTGTTCTGTTAATTCATCTCACAGTGTTACATCTGTATTTCGTGGATCTCTTTGCTAGCCTTATTTCTGTGGAATCTGAGAACAGATATTTCGGATGGCTTTGAAGACTATAGGGCCAAAGGAAATATTCTCAGATAACAAAGAGAAAGAAGCTTTCTGAGAAATTTCTTTATGTTATGTGAAATCATCTCACAGAGTTACAGCTTTCCCCTCAAGAAGCCTTTTTCTAAGACAGGTCTTGTGGATTGGCAAAGTGATATTTGGAAGCCCATAGAGGGCTATGTTGAAAAAGGAAATATCCTCAGATGAAACCTGGAAAGAAGCTTTCTGAGAAACTGCTTAGTGTTCTCTTAATTCATCTCACAGAGTTACATCTGTATTTCGTGGATCTCTTTGCTAGCCTTATTTCTGTGCATTCTGAGAGCAGATATTTCGGATCCCTTTGAAGACTTAGGTCCATAGGAAATATCCTCCGATACCAAAGAGAAAGAAGCTTTCTGAGAAACTTCTTTGTGTTCTGTAAAATCATCTCACAGAGTTACAGCTTTCCCCTCAAGAAGCCTTTCGCTAAGACAGTTCTTGTGGAGTTGGCAAAGTGATATTTGCAAGCCCATAGAGGGCTATGGTGAAAAAGGAAATATCCTCAGATGAAATCTGGAAAGAAGCTTTCTGAGAAACTGCTTAGTGTTCTGTTAATTCATCTCACAGAATTACATCTATATTTTGTGGATCTCATTGCTAGCCTTATTTCTGTGGAATCTGAGAACATATTTTTCGGATCCTTATGAGGCTATAGGGGCAAAGGAAATATCCTCCGATAACAAAGAGAAAGAAGCTTTCTGAGAAACTTCTTTGTGTTCTGTGAAATCATCTCACAGAGTTACAGCTATCCCCTCAAGAAGCCTTTCGCTAAGACAGTTCTTGTGGAATTGGCAAAGTGATATTTGGAAGCCCATAGAGGGCTATGGTGAAAAAGGAAATATCCTCAGATGAAATCTGGAAAGAAGCTTTCTGAGAAACTGCTCTGTGATGTGTGACTTCCACACACAGAGTTACATCTGTATTTCGTGGACCTCTTTGCTAGCCTTATTTCTGTGGAATCTGAGAACAGATATTTCGGATCCCTTTGAAGACTATTCGGCCAAAGGAAATATCCTCCGATAACAAAGAGAAAGAAGCTTTCTGAGAAACTTCTTTGTGTTCTGTGAAATCATCTCACACAGTTACAGCTTTCCCCTCAAGAAGCCTTTCGCTAAGACAGTTCTTGTGGAATTGGCAAAGCGATATTTGGAAGCCCCTACAGGGCTATGGTGAAAAAGGAAATATCCTCAGATGAAATCTGGAAAGAAGCTTTCTGAGAAACTGCTCTGTGATGTGTGACTTCCACTCACGGAGTTACATCTGTATTTCGTGGATCTCTTTGCTAGCCTTATTTCTGTGGAATCTGAGAACAGATATTTCGGATCCCTTTGAAGACTATAGGGCCAAAGGAAATATCCTCCGATAACAAAGAGAAAGAAGCTTTCTGAGAAACATCTTTGTGTACTGTGAAATCATCTCACAGAGTTACAGCTTTCCCCTCAGGAAGACTTTCGATAAGACAGTTCTTGTGGAATTGGCAAAGTGATATTTGGAAGCCCATAGAGGGCTATGGTGAAAAAGGAAATATCCTCCGATGAAATCTGGAAAGAAGCTTTCTGAGAAACTGCTTAGTGTTCTGTTAATTTATCTCACAGTGTTACATCTGTATTTCGTGGATCTCTTTGCTAGCCTTATTTCTGTGGAATCTGAGAACAGATATTTCGGATCCCTTTGAGGACTATAGGGCCAAAGGAAATATTCTCAGATAACAAAGAGAAAGAAGCTTTCTGAGAAACTTCTTTGTGTTCTGTGAAATCATCTCACAGAGTTACAGCTTTCCCCTCAAGAAGCCTTTCGCTAAGACAGGTCTTGTGGATTGGCAAAGTGATATTTGGAAGCCCATAGAGGGCTATGTTGAAAAAGGAAATATCCTCAGATGAAATCTGGAAAGAAGCTTTCTGAGAAACTGCTCTGTCATGTGTGACTTCCACTCACAGAGTTATATCTGTATTTCGTGGATTTCTTTGCTAGCCTTATTTCTGTGGAATCTGAGAACAGATATTTCGGATCCCTTTGAAGACTATAGGGCCAAAGGAAATATCATCGGATAACAAAGAGAAAGAAGCTTTCTGAGAAACTTCTTTGTGTTCTGTAAAATCATCTCACAGAGTTACAGCTTTCCCCTCAAGAAGCCTTTCGCTAATACAGTTCTTGTGGAATTGGCAAAGTGATATTTGGAAGCCCCTACAGGGCTATGGTGAAAAGGGAAATATCCTCAGATGAAATCTGGAAAGAAGCTTTCTGAGAAACTTCTTAGTGTTCTGTTAATTCATATCACAGAATTACATCTGTATTTTGTGGATCTCTTTGCTTGCCTTATTTCTGTGGAATCTGAGAACAGATATTTCGGATCCCTATGAAGACTATAGGGGCAAAGGAAATATCCTCCGATAACAAAGAGAAAGAAGCATTCTGAGAAACTTCTTTGTGTTCTGTGAAATCATCTCACAGAGTTACAGCTTTCCCCTCAAGAAGCCTTTCGCTAACACAGTTCTTGTGGAATTGGCAAAGTGATATTTGGAAGCCCATAGAGGACTATGGTGAAAAAGGAAATATCCTCAGATGAAATATGGAAAGAAGCTTTCTGAGAAACTGCTTAGTGTTCTGTTAATTCATCTCACAGAATTACAACTATATTTTGTGGATCTCTTTGCTAGCCTTATTTCTGTGGAATCTGAGAACAGATATTTCGGATCCCTATGAAGACTATAGGGGCAAAGGAAATATCCTCCGATAACAAAGAGAAAGAAGCTTTCTGAGAAACTTCTTTGTATTCTGTGAAATCATCTCACAGAGTAACAGCTTTCCCCTCAAGAAGCCTTTCGCTAAGACAGTTCTTCTGGAATTGGCAAAGTGATATTTGCAAACCCAAAGAGAGCTATGGTGAAAAAGGAAATATCCTCAGATGAAATCTGGAAGGAAGCTTTCTGAGAAACTGTTTAGTGTTCTGTTAATTCAACTCACAGAATTACATCTATATTTTGTGGATCTCATTGCTAGCCTTATTTCTGTGGAATCTGAGAAGAGATTTTTCGGATCCTTATGAGGCTATAGGGGCAAAGGAAATATCCTCCGATAACAAAGAGAAAGAAGCTTTCTGAGAAACTTCTTTGTGTTCTGTAAAATCATCTCACAGAGTTACAGCTTTCCCCTCAAGAAGCCTTTCGCTAAGACAGTTCTTGTGGAATTGGCAAAGTGATATTTGGAAGCCCATAGAGGGCTATAGTGAAAAAGGAAATATCCTCAGATGAAATCTGGAAAGAAGCTTTCTGAGAAACTGCTCTGTGATGTGTGACTTCCACACACAGAGTTACATCTGTATTTCGTGGACCTCTTTGCTAGCCTTATTTCTGTGGAATCTGAGAACAGATATTTCGGATCCCTTTGAAGACAATAGGGCCAAAGGAAATATCCTCCGATAACAAAGAGAAAGAAGCTTTCTGAGAAACATCTTTGTGTACTGTGAAATCATCTCACAGAGTTACAGCTTTCCCCTCAGGAAGACTTTCGATAAGACAGTTCTTGTGGAATTGGCAAAGTGATATTTGGAAGCCCATAGAGGGCTATGGTGAAAAAGGAAATATCCTTAGATGAAATCTGGAAAGAAGCTTTCTGAGAAACTGCTTAGTGTTCTGTTAATTCATCTCACAGTGTTACATCTGTATTTCGTGGATCTCTTTGCTAGCCTTATTTCTGTGGAATCTGAGAACAGATATTTCGGATGGCTTTGAAGACTATAGGGCCAAAGGAAATATTCTCAGATAACAAAGAGAAAGAAGCTTTCTGAGAAATTTCTTTATGTTATGTGAAATCATCTCACAGAGTTACAGCTTTCCCCTCAAGAAGCCTTTTTCTAAGACAGGTCTTGTGGATTGGCAAAGTGATATTTGGAAGCCCATAGAGGGCTATGTTGAAAAAGGAAATATCCTCAGATGAAACCTGGAAAGAAGCTTTCTGAGAAACTGCTTAGTGTTCTCTTAATTCATCTCACAGAGTTACATCTGTATTTCGTGGATCTCTTTGCTAGCCTTATTTCTGTGCATTCTGAGAGCAGATATTTCGGATCCCTTTGAAGACTTAGGTCCATAGGAAATATCCTCCGATACCAAAGAGAAAGAAGCTTTCTGAGAAACTTCTTTGTGTTCTGTAAAATCATCTCACAGAGTTACAGCTTTCCCCTCAAGAAGCCTTTCGCTAAGACAGTTCTTGTGGAGTTGGCAAAGTGATATTTGCAAGCCCATAGAGGGCTATGGTGAAAAAGGAAATATCCTCAGATGAAATCTGGAAAGAAGCTTTCTGAGAAACTGCTTAGTGTTCTGTTAATTCATCTCACAGAATTACATCTATATTTTGTGGATCTCATTGCTAGCCTTATTTCTGTGGAATCTGAGAACATATTTTTCGGATCCTTATGAGGCTATAGGGGCAAAGGAAATATCCTCCGATAACAAAGAGAAAGAAGCTTTCTGAGAAACTTCTTTGTGTTCTGTGAAATCATCTCACAGAGTTACAGCTATCCCCTCAAGAAGCCTTTCGCTAAGACAGTTCTTGTGGAATTGGCAAAGTGATATTTGGAAGCCCATAGAGGGCTATGGTGAAAAAGGAAATATCCTCAGATGAAATCTGGAAAGAAGCTTTCTGAGAAACTGCTCTATGATGTGTGACTTCCACACACAGAGTTACATCTGTATTTCGTGGACCTCTTTGCTAGCCTTATTTCTGTGGAATCTGAGAACAGATATTTCGGATCCCTTTGAAGACTATTCGGCCAAAGGAAATATCCTCCGATAACAAAGAGAAAGAAGCTTTCTGAGAAACTTCTTTGTGTTCTGTGAAATCATCTCACACAGTTACAGCTTTCCCCTCAAGAAGCCTTTCGCTAAGACAGTTCTTGTGGAATTGGCAAAGCGATATTTGGAAGCCCCTACAGGGCTATGGTGAAAAAGGAAATATCCTCAGATGAAATCTGGAAAGAAGCTTTCTGAGAAACTGCTCTGTGATGTGTGACTTCCACTCACGGAGTTACATCTGTATTTCGTGGATCTCTTTGCTAGCCTTATTTCTGTGGAATCTGAGAACAGATATTTCGGATCCCTTTGAAGACTATAGGGCCAAAGGAAATATCCTCCGATAACAAAGAGAAAGAAGCTTTCTGAGAAACATCTTTGTGTACTGTGAAATCATCTCACAGAGTTACAGCTTTCCCCTCAGGAAGACTTTCGATAAGACAGTTCTTGTGGAATTGGCAAAGTGATATTTGGAAGCCCATAGAGGGCTATGGTGAAAAAGGAAATATCCTCCGATGAAATCTGGAAAGAAGCTTTCTGAGAAACTGCTTAGTGTTCTGTTAATTTATCTCACAGTGTTACATCTGTATTTCGTGGATCTCTTTGCTAGCCTTATTTCTGTGGAATCTGAGAACAGATATTTCGGATCCCTTTGAGGACTATAGGGCCAAAGGAAATATTCTCAGATAACAAAGAGAAAGAAGCTTTCTGAGAAACTTCTTTGTGTTCTGTGAAATCATCTCACAGAGTTACAGCTTTCCCCTCAAGAAGCCTTTCGCTAAGACAGGTCTTGTGGATTGGCAAAGTGATATTTGGAAGCCCATAGAGGGCTATGTTGAAAAAGGAAATATCCTCAGATGAAATCTGGAAAGAAGCTTTCTGAGAAACTGCTTAGTGTTCTCTTAATTCATCTCACAGAATTACATCTGTATTTCGTGGATCTCTTTGCTAGCCTTATTTCTGTGGATTCTGAGAGCAGATATTTCGGATCCCTTTGAAGACTATAGGGCCATAGGAAATATCCTCCAATACCAAAGAGAAAGAAGCTTTCTGAGAAACTTCTTTGTGTTCTGTGAAATCATCTCACAGAGTTACAGCTTTCCCCTCAAGAAGCCTTTCGCTAAGACAGTTCTTGTGGAATTGGCAAAGTGATATTTGCAAGCCCATAGAGGGCTATGGTGAAAAAGGAAATATCCTCAGATGAAATCTGGAAAGAAGCTTTCTGAGAAACTGCTTAGTGTTCTGTTAATTCATCTCACAGAATTACATCTATATTTTGTGGATCTCATTGCTAGCCTTATTACTGTGGAATCTGAGAACAGATTTTTCGGATCCTTATGAGGCTATAGGGGCAAAGGAAATATCCTCCGATAACAAAGAGAAAGAAGCTTTCTGAGAAACTTCTTTGTGTTCTGTGAAATCATTTCACAGAGTTACAGCTTTCCCCTCAAGAAGCCTTTCGCTAAGACAGTTCTTGTGGAATTGGCAAAGAGATATTTGGAAGCCCATAGAGGGCTATGGTGAAAAAGGAAATATCCTCAGATGAAATCTGGAAAGAAGCTTTCTGAGAAACTGCTCTGTGATGTGTGACTTCCACACACAGAGTTACATCTGTATTTCGAGGACCTCTTTGCTAGCCTTATTTCTGTGGAATCTGAGAACAGATATTTCGGATCCCTTTGAAGACTATTCGGCCAAAGGAAATATCCTCCGATAACAAAGAGAAAGAAGCTTTCTGAGAAACTTCTTTGTGTTCTGTGAAATCATCTCACACAGTTACAGCTTTCCCCTCAAGAAGCCTTTCGCTAAGACAGTTCTTGTGGAATTGGCAAAGCGATATTTGGAAGCCCCTACAGGGCTATGGTGAAAAAGGAAATATCCTCAGATGAAATCTGGAAAGAAGCTTTCTGAGAAACTGCTCTGTCATGTGTGACTTCCACTCACAGAGTTATATCTGTATTTCGTGGATTTCTTTGCTAGCCTTATTTCTGTGGAATCTGAGAACAGATATTTCGGATCCCTTTGAAGACTATAGGGCCAAAGGAAATATCATCGGATAACAAAGAGAAAGAAGCTTTCTGAGAAACTTCTTTGTGTTCTGTAAAATCATCTCACAGAGTTACAGCTTTCCCCTCAAGAAGCCTTTCGCTAATACAGTTCTTGTGGAATTGGCAAAGTGATATTTGGAAGCCCCTACAGGGCTATGGTGAAAAGGGAAATATCCTCAGATGAAATCTGGAAAGAAGCTTTCTGAGAAACTTCTTAGTGTTCTGTTAATTCATATCACAGAATTACATCTGTATTTTGTGGATCTCTTTGCTTGCCTTATTTCTGTGGAATCTGAGAACAGATATTTCGGATCCCTATGAAGACTATAGGGGCAAAGGAAATATCCTCCGATAACAAAGAGAAAGAAGCATTCTGAGAAACTTCTTTGTGTTCTGTGAAATCATCTCACAGAGTTACAGCTTTCCCCTCAAGAAGCCTTTCGCTAACACAGTTCTTGTGGAATTGGCAAAGTGATATTTGGAAGCCCATAGAGGACTATGGTGAAAAAGGAAATATCCTCAGATGAAATATGGAAAGAAGCTTTCTGAGAAACTGCTTAGTGTTCTGTTAATTCATCTCACAGAATTACAACTATATTTTGTGGATCTCTTTACTAGCCTTATTTCTGTGGAATCTGAGAACAGATATTTCGGATCCCTATGAAGACTATAGGGGCAAAGGAAATATCCTCCGATAACAAAGAGAAAGAAGCTTTCTGAGAAACTTCTTTGTATTCTGTGAAATCATCTCACAGAGTAACAGCTTTCCCCTCAAGAAGCCTTTCGCTAAGACAGTTCTTCTGGAATTGGCAAAGTGATATTTGCAAACCCAAAGAGAGCTATGGTGAAAAAGGAAATATCCTCAGATGAAATCTGGAAGGAAGCTTTCTGAGAAACTGCTCTGTGATGTGACTTCCACTCACAGAGTTACATCTGTATTTCGTGGATCTCTTTGCTAGCCTTATTGCTGTGGAATCTGAAAACAGATATTTCGGATTCCTTTGAAGACTATAGGGCCAAAGGAAATATCCTCCGATAACAAAGAGAAAAAAGCTTTCTGAGAAACTTCTTTGTGTTCTGTGAAATCATCTCACAGAGTTACAGCGTTCCCCTCAAGAAGCCTTTCGCTGAGACAGTTCTTGTGGAATTGCAAAGTGATATTTGGAAGCCGATCGAGGGCTATGGTGAAAAAGGAAATATCCTCAGATGAAATCTGGAAAAAAGCTATCTGAGAAACTGCTCTGTGATGTGTGACTTCCACTCACGGAGTTACATCTGTATTTCGTGGATCTCTTTGCTAGCCTTATTTCTGTGGAATCTGAGAACAGATATTTCGGATCCCTTTGAAGACTATAGGGCCAAAGGAAATATCCTCCGATAACAAAGAGAAAGAAGCTTTCTGAGAAACATCTTTGTGTACTGTGAAATCATCTCACACAGTTACAGCTTTCCCCTCAGGAAGACTTTCGCTAGACAGTTCTTGTGGAATTGGCAAAGTGATATTTGGAAGCCCATAGAGGGCTATGGTGAAAAAGGAAATATCCTCCGATGAAATCTGGAAAGAAGCTTTCTGAGAAACTGCTTAGTGTTCTGTTAATTCATCTCACAGTGTTACATCTGTATTTCGTGGATCTCTTTGCTAGCCTTATTTCTGTGGAATCTGAGAACAGATATTTCGGATCCCTTTGAAGACTATAGGGCCAAAGGAAATATTCTCAGATAACAAAGAGAAAGAAGCTTTCTGAGAAACTTCTTTGTGTTCTGTGAAATCATCTCACAGAGTTACAGCTTTCCCCTCAAGAAGCCTTTCGCTAAGACAGGTCTTGTGGATTGGCAAAGTGATATTTGGAAGCCCATAGAGGGCTATGTGGAAAAAGGAAATATCCTCAGATGAAATCTGGAAAGAAGCTTTCTGAGAAACTGCTTAGTGTTCTCTTAATTCATCTCACAGAGTTACATCTGTATTTCGTGGATCTCTTTGCTAGCCTTATTTCTGTGGATTCTGAGAGCAGATATTTCGGATCCCTTTGAAGACTATAGGGCCATAGGAAATATCCTCCGATACCAAAGAGAAAGAAGCTTTCTGAGAAACTTCTTTGTGTTCTGTGAAATCATCTCACAGAGTTACAGCTTTCCCCTCAAGAAGCCTTTCGCTAAGACAGTTCTTGTGGAATTGGCAAAGTGATATTTGCAAGCCCATAGAGGGCTATGGTGAAAAAGGAAATATCCTCAGATGAAATCTGGAAAGAAGCTTTCTGAGAAACTGCTTAGTGTTCTGTTAATTCATCTCACAGAATTACATCTATATTTTGTGGATATCATTGCTAGCCTTATTACTGTGGAATCTGAGAACAGATTTTTCAGATCCTTATGAGGCTATAGGGGCAAAGGAAATATCCTCCGATAACAAAGAGAAAGAAGCTTTCTGAGAAACTTCTTTGTGTTCTGTGAAATCATCTCACAGAGTTACAGCTTTCCCTCAAGAAGCCTTTCGCTAACACAGTTCTTGTGGAATTGGCAAAGTGATATTTGGAAGCCCATAGAGGACTATGGTGAAAAAGGAAATATCCTGAGATGAAATCTGGAAAGAAGCTTTCTGAGAAACTGCTCTGTGATGTGTGACTTCCACACACAGAGTTACATCTGTATTTCGTGGACCTCTTTGCTAGCCTTATTTCTGTGGAATCTGAGAACAGATATTTCGGATCCCTTTGAAGACTATAGGGCCAAAGGAAATATCCTCCGATAACAAAGAGAAAGAAGCTTTCTGAGAAACATCTTTGTGTACTGTGAAATCATCTCACAGAGTTACAGCTTTCCCCTCAGGAAGACTTTCGATAAGAGAGTTCTTGTGGAATTGGCAAAGTGATATTTGGAAGCCCATAGAGGGCTATGGTGAAAAAGGAAATATCCTTAGATGAAATCTGGAAAGAAGCTTTCTGAGAAACTGCTTAGTGTTCTGTTAATTCATCTCACAGTGTTACATCTGTATTTCGTGGATCTCTTTGCTAGCCTTATTTCTGTGGAATCTGAGAACAGATATTTAGGATGGCTTTGAAGACTATAGGGCCAAAGGAAATATTCTCAGATAACAAAGAGAAAGAAGCTTTCTGAGAAATTTCTTTATGTTATGTGAAATCATCTCACAGAGTTACAGCTTTCCCCTCAAGAAGCCTTTTTCTAAGACAGGTCTTGTGGATTGGCAAAGTGATATTTGGAAGCCCATAGAGGGCTATGTTGAAAAAGGAAATATCCTCAGATGAAATCTGGAAAGAAGCTTTCTGAGAAACTGCTTAGTGTTCTCTTAATTCATCTCACAGAGTTACATCTGTATTTCGTGGATCTCTTTGCTAGCCTTATTTCTGTGCATTCTGAGAGCAGATATTTCGGATCCCTTTGAAGACTTAGGTCCATAGGAAATATCCTCCGATACCAAAGAGAAAGAAGCTTTCTGAGAAACTTCTTTGTGTTCTGTAAAATCATCTCACAGAGTTACAGCTTTCCCCTCAAGAAGCCTTTCGCTAAGACAGTTCTTGTGGAGTTGGCAAAGTGATATTTGCAAGCCCATAGAGGGCTATGGTGAAAAAGGAAATATCCTCAGATGAAATCTGGAAAGAAGCTTTCTGAGAAACTGCTTAGTGTTCTGTTAATTCATCTCACAGAATTACATCTATATTTTGTGGATCTCATTGCTAGCCTTATTTCTGTGGAATCTGAGAACATATTTTTCGGATCCTTATGAGGCTATAGGGGCAAAGGAAATATCCTCCGATAACAAAGAGAAAGAAGCTTTCTGAGAAACTTCTTTGTGTTCTGTGAAATCATCTCACAGAGTTACAGCTATCCCCTCAAGAAGCCTTTCGCTAAGACAGTTCTTGTGGAATTGGCAAAGTGATATTTGGAAGCCCATAGAGGGCTATGGTGAAAAAGGAAATATCCTCAGATGAAATCTGGAAAGAAGCTTTCTGAGAAACTGCTCTGTGATGTGTGACTTCCACACACAGAGTTACATCTGTATTTCGTGGACCTCTTTGCTAGCCTTATTTCTGTGGAATCTGAGAACAGATATTTCGGATCCCTTTGAAGACTATTCGGCCAAAGGAAATATCCTCCGATAACAAAGAGAAAGAAGCTTTCTGAGAAACTTCTTTGTGTTCTGTGAAATCATCTCACACAGTTACAGCTTTCCCCTCAAGAAGCCTTTCGCTAAGACAGTTCTTGTGGAATTGGCAAAGCGATATTTGGAAGCCCCTACAGGGCTATGGTGAAAAAGGAAATATCCTCAGATGAAATCTGGAAAGAAGCTTTCTGAGAAACTGCTCTGTGATGTGTGACTTCCACTCACGGAGTTACATCTGTATTTCGTGGATCTCTTTGCTAGCCTTATTTCTGTGGAATCTGAGAACAGATATTTCGGATCCCTTTGAAGACTATAGGGCCAAAGGAAATATCCTCCGATAACAAAGAGAAAGAAGCTTTCTGAGAAACATCTTTGTGTACTGTGAAATCATCTCACAGAGTTACAGCTTTCCCCTCAGGAAGACTTTCGATAAGACAGTTCTTGTGGAATTGGCAAAGTGATATTTGGAAGCCCATAGAGGGCTATGGTGAAAAAGGAAATATCCTCCGATGAAATCTGGAAAGAAGCTTTCTGAGAAACTGCTTAGTGTTCTGTTAATTTATCTCACAGTGTTACATCTGTATTTCGTGGATCTCTTTGCTAGCCTTATTTCTGTGGAATCTGAGAACAGATTTTTCGGATCCCTTTGAGGACTATAGGGCCAAAGGAAATATTCTCAGATAACAAAGAGAAAGAAGCTTTCTGAGAAACTTCTTTGTGTTCTGTGAAATCATCTCACAGAGTTACAGCTTTCCCCTCAAGAAGCCTTTCGCTAAGACAGGTCTTGTGGATTGGCAAAGTGATATTTGGAAGCCCATAGAGGGCTACGTTGAAAAAGGAAATATCCTCAGATGAAATCTGGAAAGAAGCTTTCTGAGAACCTGCTTAGTGTTCTCTTAATTCATCTCACAGAGTTACATCTGTATTTCGTGGATCTCTTTGCTAGCCTTATTTCTGTGGATTCTGAGAGCAGATATTTCGGATCCCTTTGAAGACTATAGGGCCATAGGAAATATCCTCCGATACCAAAGAGAAAGAAGCTTTCTGAGAAACTTCTTTGTGTTCTGTGAAATCATCTCACAGAGTTACAGCTTTCCCCTCAAGAAGCCTTTCGCTAAGACAGTTCTTGTGGAATTGGCAAAGTGATATTTGCAAGCCCATAGAGGGCTATGGTGAAAAAGGAAATATCCTCAGATGAAATCTGGAAAGAAGCTTTCTGAGAAACTGCTTAGTGTTCTGTTAATTCATCTCACAGAATTACATCTATATTTTGTGGATCTCATTGCTAGCCTTATTACTGTGGAATCTGAGAACAGATTTTTTGGATCCTTATGAGGCTATAGGGGCAAAGGAAATATCCTCCGATAACAAAGAGAAAGAAGCTTTCTGAGAAACTTCTTTGTGTTCTGTGGAATCATTTCACAGAGTTACAGCTTTCCCCTCAAGAAGCCTTTCGCTAAGACAGTTCTTGTGGAATTGGCAAAGAGATATTTGGAAGCCCATAGAGGGCTATGGTGAAAAAGGAAATATCCTCAGATGAAATCTGGAAAGAAGCTTTCTGAGAAACTGCTCTGTGATGTGTGACTTCCACACACAGAGTTACATCTGTATTTCGTGGACCTCTTTGCTAGCCTTATTTCTGTGGAATCTGAGAACAGATATTTCGGATCCCTTTGAAGACTATTCGGCCAAAGGAAATATCCTCCGATAACAAAGAGAAAGAAGCTTTCTGAGAAACTTCTTTGTGTTCTGTGAAATCATCTCACACAGTTACAGCTTTCCCCTCAAGAAGCCTTTCGCTAAGACAGTTCTTGTGGAATTGGCAAAGCGATATTTGGAAGCCCCTACAGGGCTATGGTGAAAAAGGAAATATCCTCAGATGAAATCTGGAAAGAAGCTTTCTGAGAAACTGCTCTGTCATGTGTGACTTCCACTCACAGCGTTATATCTGTATTTCGTGGATTTCTTTGCTAGCCTTATTTCTGTGGAATCTGAGAACAGATATTTCGGATCCCTTTGAAGACTATAGGGCCAAAGGAAATATCATCGGATAACAAAGAGAAAGAAGCTTTCTGACAAACTTCTTTGTGTTCTGTAAAATCATCTCACAGAGTTACAGCTTTCCCCTCAAGAAGCCTTTCGCTAATACAGTTCTTGTGGAATTGGCAAAGTGATATTTGGAAGCCCCTACAGGGCTATGGTGAAAAGGGAAATATCCTCAGATGAAATCTGGAAAGAAGCTTTCTGAGAAACTTCTTAGTGTTCTGTTAATTCATCTCACAGAATTACATCTATATTTTGTGGATCTCATTGCTAGCCTTATTACTGTGGAATCTGAGAACAGATTTTTCAGATCCTTATGAGGCTATAGGGGCAAAGGAAATATCCTCCGATAACAAAGAGAAAGAAGCTTTCTGAGAAACTTCTTTGTGTTCTGTGAAATCATCTCACAGAGTTACAGCTTTCCCCTCAAGAAGCCTTTCGCTAAGACAGCTCTTGTGGAATTGGCAAAGTGATATTTGGAAGACCATAGAGGGCTATGGTGAAAAAGAAATATCCTCAGATGAAATCTGGAAAGAAGCTTTCTGAGAAACTGCTCTGTGATGTGTGACTTCCACACACAGAGTTACATCTGTATTTCGTGGACCTCTTTGCTAGCCTTATTTCTGTGGAATCTGAGAACAGATATTTCGGATCCCTTTGAAGACTATAGGGCCAAAGGAAATATCCTCCGATAACAAAGAGAAAGAAGCTTTCTGAGAAACTTCTTTGTGTTCTGTGAAATCATCTCACACAGTTACAGCTTTCCCCTCAAGAAGCCTTTCGTTAAGACAGTTCTTGTGGAATTGGCAAAGTGATATTTGGAAGCCCCTACAGGGCTATGGTGAAAAAGGAAATATCCCCAGATGAAATCTGGAAAGAAGCTTTCTGAGAAACTGCTTAGTGTTCTGTTAATTCATATCACAGAATTACATCTGTATTTTGTGGATCTCTTTGCTAGCCTTATTTCTGTGGAATCTGAGAACAGATATTTCGGATCCCTATGAAGACTATAGGGGTAAAGGAAATATCCTCCGATAACAAAGAGAAAGAAGCTTTCTGAGAAACTTCTTTCTGTTCTGTGAAATCATCTCACAGAGTTACAGCTTTCCCTCAAGAAGCCTTTCGCTAACACAGTTCTTGTGGAATTGGCAAAGTGATATTTGGAAGCCCATAGAGGACTATGGTGAAAAAGGAAATATCCTCAGATGAAATCTGGAAAGAAGCTTTCTGAGAAACTGCTTAGTGTTCTGTTAATTCATCTCACAGAATTACAACTACATTTTGTGGATCTCTTTGCTAGCCTTATTTCTGTGGAATCTGAGAACAGATATTTCGGATCCCTATGAAGACTATAGGGGCAAAGGAAATATCCTCCGATAACAAAGAGAAAGAAGCTTTCTGAGAAACTTCTTTGTATTCTGTGAAATCATCTCACAGAGTTACAGCTTTCCCCTCAAGAAGCCTTTCGCTAAGACAGTTCTTGTGGAATTGGCAAAGTGATATTTGGAAGCCCCTACAGGGCTATGGTGAAAAAGGAAATATCCTCAGATGAAATCTGGAAGGAAGCTTTCTGAGAAACTGCTCTGTGATGTGTGACTTCCACTCACAGAGTTACATCTGTATTTCGTGGATCTCTTTTCTAGCCTTATTTCTGTGGAATCTGTAAACAGATATTTCGGATTCCTTTGAAGACTATAGGGCCAAAGGAAATATCCTCCGATAAGAAAGAGAAAAAAGCTTTCTGAGAAACTTCTTTGTGTTCTGTGAAATCATCTCACAGAGTTACAGCGTTCCCCTCAAGAAGCCTTTCGCTGAGACAGTTCTTGTGGAATTGCAAAGTGATATTTGGAAGCCGATCGAGGGCTATGGTGAAAAAGGAAATATCCTCAGATGAAATCTGGAAAAAAGCTATCTGAGAAACTGCTCTGTGATGTGTGACTTCCACTCACGGAGTTACATCTGTATTTCGTGGATCTCTTTGCTAGCCTTATTTCTGTGGAATCTGAGAACAGATATTTCGGATCCCTTTGAAGACTATAGGGCCAAAGGAAATATCCTCCGATAACAAAGAGAAAGAAGCTTTCTGAGAAACATCTTTGTGTACTGTGAAATCATCTCACACAGTTACAGCTTTCCCTTCAGGAAGACTTTCGCTAGACAGTTATTGTGGAATTGGCAAAGTGATATTTGGAAGCCCATAGAGGGCTATGGTGAAAAAGGAAATATCCTCCGATGAAATCTGGAAAGAAGCTTTCTGAGAAACTTCTTAGTGTTCTGTTAATTCATCTCACAGTGTTACATCTGTATTTCGTGGATCTCTTTGCTAGCCTTATTTCTGT
Source organism: Macaca nemestrina (assembly GCF_043159975.1). NCBI lineage: Eukaryota > Metazoa > Chordata > Mammalia > Primates > Cercopithecidae > Macaca > Macaca nemestrina. The sequence continues at coordinate 34,028,446 of NC_092144.1, forward strand.
GGAATCTTAGAACAGATATTTCGGATCCCTTTGAAGACTATAGGGCCAAAGGAAATATTCTCAGATAACAAAGAGAAAGAAGCTTTCTGAGAAACTTCTTTGTGTTCTGTGAAATCATCTCACAGAGTTACAGCTTTCCCCTCAAGAAGCCTTTCGCTAAGACAGGTCTTGTGGATTGGCAAAGTGATATTTGGAAGCCCATAGAGGGTTATGTGGAAAAAGGAAATATCCTCAGATGAAATCTGGAAAGAAGCTTTCTGAGAAACTGCTTAGTGTTCTCTTAATTCATCTCACAGAGTTACATCTGTATTTCGTGGATCTCTTTGCTAGCCTTATTTCTGTGGATTCTGAGAGCAGATATTTCGGATCCCTTTGAAGACTATAGGGCCAAAGGAAATATCCTCCGATACCAAAGAGAAAGAAGCTTTCTGAGAAACTTCTTTGTGTTCTGTGAAATCATCTCACAGAGTTACAGCTTTCCCCTCAAGAAGCCTTTCGCTAAGACAGTTCTTGTGGAATTGGCAAAGTGATATTTGCAAGCCCATAGAGGGCTATGGTGAAAAAGGAAATATCCTCAGATGAAATCTGGAAAGAAGCTTTCTGAGAAACTGCTTAGTGTTCTGTTAATTCATCTCACAGAATTACATCTATATTTTGTGGATCTCATTGCTAGCCTTATTACTGTGGAATCTGAGAACAGATTTTTCGGATCCTTATGAGGCTATAGGGGCAAAGGAAATATCCTCCGATAACAAAGAGAAAGAAGCTTTCTGAGAAACTTCTTTGTGTTCTGTGAAATCATCTCACAGAGTTACAGCTTTCCTCTCAAGAAGCCTTTCGCTAAGACAGCTCTTGTGGAATTGGCAAAGTGATATTTGGAAGACCATAGAGGGCTATGGTGAAAAAGAAATATCCTCAGATGAAATCTGGAAAGAAGCTTTCTGAGAAACTGCTCTGTGATGTGTGACTTCCACACACAGAGTTACATCTGTATTTCGTGGACCTCTTTGCTAGCCTTATTTCTGTGGAATCTGAGAACAGATATTTCGGATCCCTTTGAAGACTATAGGGCCAAAGGAAATATCCTCCGATAACAAAGAGAAAGAAGCTTTCTGAGAAACTTCTTTGTGTTCTGTGAAATCATCTCACACAGTTACAGCTTTCCCCTCAAGAAGCCTTTCGTTAAGACAGTTCTTATGGGATTGGCAAAGTGATATTTGGAAGCCCCTACAGGGCTATGGTGAAAAAGGAAATATCCCCAGATGAAATCTGGAATGAAGCTTTCTGAGAAACTGCTCTGTCATGTGTGACTTCCACTCACAGAGTTATATCTGTATTTCGTGGATTTCTTTGCTAGCCTTATTTCTGTGGAATCTGAGAACAGATATTTCGGATCCCTTTGAAGACTATAGGGCCAAAGGAAATATCATCGGATAACAAAGAGAAAGAAGCTTTCAGAGAAACTTCTTTGTGTTCTGTGAAATCATCTCACAGAGTTACAGCTTTCCCCTCAAGAAGCCTTTCGCTAAGACAGTTCTTGTGGAATTGGCAAAGTGATATTTGGAAGCCCTTAGAGGGCTATGGTGAAAAGGGAAATAACCTCAGATGAAATCTGGAAAGAAGCTTTCTGAGAAACTGCTTAGTGTTCTGTTAATTCATATCACAGAATTACATCTGTATTTTGTGGATCTCTTTGCTAGCCTTATTTCTGTGGAATCTGAGAACAGATATTTCGGATCCCTATGAAGACTATAGGGGTAAACGAAATATCCTCCGATAACAAAGAGAAAGAAGCTTTCTGAGAAACTTCTTTGTGTTCTGTGAAATCATCTCACAGAGTTACAGCTTTCCCTCAAGAAGCCTTTCGCTAACACAGTTCTTGTGGAATTGGCAAAGTGATATTTGGAAGCCCATAGAGGACTATGGTGAAAAAGGAAATATCCTCAGATGAAATATGGAAAGAAGCTTTCTGAGAAACTGCTTAGTGTTCTGTTAATTCATCTCACAGAATTACAACTATATTTTGTGGATCTCTTTGCTAGCCTTATTTCTGTGGAATCTGAGAACAGATATTTCGGATCCCTATGAAGACTATAGGGGCAAAGGAAATATCCTCCGATAACAAAGAGAAAGAAGCTTTCTGAGAAACTTCTTTGTATTCTGTGAAATCATCTCACAGAGTTACAGCTTTCCCCTCAAGAAGCCTTTCGCTAAGACAGTTCTTGTGGAATTGGCAAAGTGATATTTGGAAGCCCCTACAGGGCTATGGTGAAAAAGGAAATATCCTCAGATGAAATCTGGAAGGAAGCTTTCTGAGAAACTGCTCTGTGATGTGTGACTTCCACTCACAGAGTTACATCTGTATTTCGTGGATCTCTTTGCTAGCCTTATTTCTGTGGAATCTGTAAACAGATATTTCGGATTCCTTTGAAGACTATAGGGGCAAAGGAAATATCCTCCGATAAGAAAGAGAAAAAAGCTTTCTGAGAAACTTCTTTGTGTTCTGTGAAATCATCTCACAGAGTTACAGCGTTCCCCTCAAGAAGCCTTTCGCTAAGACAGGTCTTGTGGATTGGCAAAGTGATATTTGGAAGCCCATAGAGGGCTATGTTGAAAAAGGAAATATCCTCAGATGAAATCTGGAAAGAAGCTTTCTGAGAAACTGCTTAGTGTTCTGTTAATTCATCTCACAGAGTTACATCTGTATTTCGTGGATCTCTTTGCTAGCCTTATTTCAGTGGATTCTGAGAGCAGATATTTCGGATCCCTTTGAAGACTATAGGGCCATAGGAAATATCCTCCGATACCAAAGAGAAAGAAGCTTTCTGAGAAACTTCTTTGTGTTCTGTGAAATCATCTCACAGAGTTACAGCTTTCCCCTCAAGAAGCCTTTCGCTAAGACAGTTCTTGTGGAATTGGCAAAGTGATATTTGCAAGCCCATAGAGGGCTCTGGTGAAAAAGGAAATATCCTCAGATGAAATCTGGAAAGAAGCTTTCTGAGAAACTGCTTAGTGTTCTGTTAATTCATCTCACAGAATTACATCTATATTTTGTGGATCTCATTGCTAGCCTTATTTCTGTGGAATCTGAGAACAGATTTTTCGGATCCTTATGAGGCTATAGGGGCAAAGGAAATATCCTCCGATAACAAAGAGAAAGAAGCTTTCTGAGAAACTTCTTTGTGTTCTGTGAAATCATCTCACAGAGTTACAGCTTTCCCCTCAAGAAGCCTTTCGCTAAGACAGTTCTTGTGGAATTGGCAAAGTGATATTTGGAAGCCGATCGAGGGCTATGGTGAAAAAGGAAATATCCTCATATGAAATCTGGAAAGAAGCTTTCTGAGAAACTGCTCTGTGATGTGTGACTTCCACACACAGAGTTACATCTGTATTTCATGGACCTCTTTGCTAGCCTTATTTCTGTGGAATCTGAGAACAGATATTTCGGATCCCTTTGAAGACTATTCGACCAAAGGAAATATCCTCCGATAACAAAGAGAAAGAAGCTTTCTGAGAAACTTCTTTGTGTTCTGTGAAATCATCTCACACAGTTACAGCTTTCCCCTCAAGAAGCCTTTCGCTAAGACAGTTCTTGTGGAATTGGCAAAGTGATATTTGGAAGCCCCTACAGGGCTATGGTGAAAAAGGAAATATCCCCAGATGAAATCTGGAAAGAAGCTTTCTGAGAAACTGCTCTGTCATGTGTGACTTCCACTCACAGAGTTATATCTGTATTTCGTGGATTTCTTTGCTAGCCTTATTTCTTTGGAATCTGAGAACAGATATTTCGGATCCCTTTGAAGACTATAGGGCCAAAGGAAATATCCTCCGATAACAAAGAGAAAGAAGCTTTCAGAGAAACTTCTTTGTGTTCTGTGAAATCATCTCACAGAGTTACAGCTTTCCCCTCAAGAAGCCTTTCGCTAAGACAGTTCTTGTGGAATTGGCAAAGTGATATTTGGAAGCCCTTAGAGGGCTATGGTGAAAAGGGAAATATCCTCAGATGAAATCTGAAAAGAAGCTTTCTGAGAAACTGCTTAGTGTTCTGTTAATTCATATCACAGAATTACATCTGTATTTTGTGGATCTCTTTGCTAGCCTTATTTCTGTGGAATCTGAGAACAGATATTTCGGATCCCTATGAAGACTATAGGGGCAAAGGAAATATCCTCCGATAACAAGGAGAAAGAAGCTTTCTGAGAAACTTCTTTGTGTTCTGTGAAATCATCTCACAGAGTTACAGCTTTCCCTCAAGAAGCCTTTGGCTAACACAGTTCTTGTGGAATTGGCAAAGTGATATTTGGAAGCCCATAGAGGGCTATGGTGAAAAAGGAAATATCCTCAGATGAAATCTGGAAAGAAGATTTCTGAGAAACTGCTTAGTGTTCTGTTAATTCATCTCACAGAATTACATCTATATTTTGTGGATCTCATTGCTAGCCTTATTTCTGTGGAATCTGAGAACAGATTTTTCGGATCCTTATGAGGCTATAGGGGCAAAGGAAATATCCTCCGATAACAAAGAGAAAGAAGAATTCTGAGAAACTTCTTTGTGTTCTGTGAAATCGTCTCACAGAGTTACAGCTTTCCCCTCAAGAAGCTTTTCGCTAAGACAGTTCTTGTGGAATTGGCAAAGTGATATTTGGAAGACCATAGAGGGCTATGGTGAAAAAGGAAATATCCTCAGATGAAATCTGGAAAGAAGCTTTCTGAGAAACTGCTCTGTGATGTGTGACTTCCACACACAGAGTTACATCTGTATTTCGTGGACCTCTTTGCTAGCCTTATTTCTGTGGAATCTGAGAACAGATATTTCGGATCCCTTTGAAGACTATTCGGCCAAAGGAAATATCCTCCGATAACAAAGAGAAAGAAGCTTTCTGAGAAACTTCTTTGTGTTCTGTGAAATCATCTCACACAGTTACAGCTTTCCCCTCAAGAAGCCTTTCGCTAAGACAGTTCTTGTGGAATTGGCAAAGTGATATTTGGAAGCCCCTACAGGGCTATGGTGAAAAAGGAAATATCCTCAGATGAAATCTGGAAAGAAGCTTTCTGAGAAACTGCTCTTTCATGTGTGACTTTCACTCACAGAGTTATATCTGTATTTCGTGGATTTCTTGCTAGCCTTATTTCTGTGGAATCTGAGAACAGATATTTCGGATCCCTTTGAAGACTATAGGGCCAAAGGAAATATTCTCAGATAACAAAGAGAAAGAAGCTTTCTGAGAAACTTCTTTGTGTTCTGTGAAATCATCTCACAGAGTTACTGCTTTCCCCTCAAGAAGCCTCTCACTAAGACAGGTCTTGTGGATTGGCAAAGTGATATTTGGAAGCCCATAGAGGGCTATGTTGAAAAAGGAAATATCCTCAGATGAAATCTGGAAAGAAGCTTTCTGAGAAACTGCTTAGTGTTCTCTTAATTCATCTCACAGAGTTACATCTGTATTTCGTGGATCTCTTTGCTAGCCTTATTTCTGTGGATTCTGAGAACAGATATTTCGGATCCCTTTGAAGACTATAGGGCCATAGGAAATATCCTCCGATACCAAAGAGAAAGAAGCTTTCTGAGAAACTTCTTTGTGTTCTGTGAAATCATCTCACAGAGTTACAGCTTTCCCCTCAAGAAGGCTTTCGCTAAGACAGTTCTTGTGGAATTGGCAAAGTGATATTTGCAAGCCCATAGAGGGCTATGGTGAAAAAGGAAATATCCTCAGATGAAATCTGGAAAGAAGATTTCTGAGAAACTGCTTAGTGTTCTGTTAATTCATCTCACAGAATTACATCTATATTTTGTGGATCTCATTGCTAGCCTTATTTCTGTGGAATCTGAGAACAGATTTTTCGGATCCTTATGAGGCTATAGGGGCAAAGGAAATATCCTCCGATAACAAAGAGAAAGAAGCATTCTGAGAAACTTCTTTGTGTTCTGTGAAATCATCTCACAGAGTTACAGCTTTCCCCTCAAGAAGCCTTTCGCTAAGACAGTTCTTGTGGAATTGGCAAAGTGATATTTGGAAGACCATAGAGGGCTATGGTGAAAAAGGAAATATCCTCAGATGAAATCTGGAAAGAAGCTTTCTGAGAAACTGCTCTGTGATGTGTGACTTCCACACACAGAGTTACATCTGTATTTCGTGGACCTCTTTGCTAGCCTTATTTCTGTGGAATCTGAGAACTGATATTTCGGATCCCTTTGAAGACTATAGGGCCAAAGGAAATATCCTCCGATAACAAAGAGAAAGAAGCTTTCTGAGAATCTTCTTTGTGTTCTGTGAAATCATCTCACACAGTTACAGCTTTCCCCTCAAGAAGCCTTTCGCTAAGACAGTTCTTGTGGAATTGGCAAAGTGATATTTGGAAGCCCCTAGAGGGCTATGGTGAAAAAGGAAATATGCCCAGATGAAATCTGGAAAGAAGCTTTCTGAGAAACTGCTCTGTCATGTGTGACTTCCACTCACAGAGTTATATCTGTATTTCGTGGATTTCTTTGCTAGCCTTATTTCTTTGGAATCTGAAAACAGATATTTCGGATCCCTTTGAAGACTATAGGGCCAAAGGAAATATCATCGGATAACAAAGAGAAAGAAGCTTTCAGAGAAACTTCTTTGTGTTCTGTGAAATCATCTTACAGAGTTACAGCTTTCCCCTCAAGAAGCCTTTCGCTAAGACAGTTCTTGTGGAATTGGCAAAGTGATATTTGGAAGCCCTTAGAGGGCTATGGTGAAAAGGGAAATATCCTCAGATGAAATCTGGAAAGAAGCTTTCTGAGAAACTGCTTAGTGTTCTGTTAATTCATATCACAGAATTACATCTGTATTTTGTGGATCTCTTTGTAACCTTATTTCTGTGGAATCTGAGAACAGATATTTCGGATCCCTATGAAGACTATAGGGGCAAAGGAAATATCCTCCGATAACAAAGAGAAAGAAGCTTTCTGAGAAACTTCTTTGTGTTCTGTGAAATCATCTCACAGAGTTACAGCTTTCCCTCAAGAAGCCTTTCGCTAACACAGTTCTTGTGGAATTGGCAAAGTGATATTTGGAAGCCCATAGAGGGCTATGGTGAAAAAGGAAATATCCTCAGATGAAATATGGAAAGAAGCTTTCTGAGAAACTGCTTAGTGTTCTGTTAATTCATCTCACAGAATTACAACTATATTTTGTGGATCTCTTTGCTAGCCTTATTTCTGTGGAATCTGAGAACAGATATTTCGGATCCCTATGAAGACTATAGGGGCAAAGGAAATATCCTCCGATAACAAAGAGAAAGAAGCTTTCTGAGAAACTTCTTTGTATTCTGTGAAATCATCTCACAGAGTTACAGCTTTCCCCTCAAGAAGCCTTTCGCTAAGACAGTTCTTGTGGAATTAGCAAAGTGATATTTGGAAGCCCAAAGAGGGCTATGGTGAAAAAGGAAATATCCTCAGATGAAATCTGGAAGGAAGCTTTCTGAGTAACTGCTCTGTGATGTGTGACTTCCACTCACAGAGTTACATCTGTATTTCGTGGATCTCTTTGCTAGCCTTATTTCTGTGGAATCTGAAAACAGATATTTCGGATTCCTTTGAAGACTATAGGGCCAAAGGAAATATCCTCCGATAAGAAAGAGAAGAAAGCTTTCTGAGAAACTTCTTTGTGTTCTGTGAAATCATCTCACAGAGTTACAGCTTTCCCCTCAAGAAGCCTTTCGCTAAGACAGTTCTTGTGGAATTGGCAAAGTGATATATGGAAGCCCATAGAGGGCTATGTTGAAAAAGGAAATATACTCAGATGAAATCTGGAAAGAAGCTTTCTAAGAAACTGCTTAGTGTTCTCTTAATTCATCTCACAGAGTTACATCTGTATTTCGTGGATCTCTTTGCTAGCCTTATTTCTGTGGAATCTGAGAACAGATATTTCGGATCCCTTTGAAGACTATAGGGCCAAAGAAAATATCCTCCGATAACAAAGAGAAAGAAGCTTTCTGAGAAACTTCTTTTTGTTCTGTGAAATCATCTCACAGAGTTACAGCTTTCCCCTCAAGAAGCCTTTCGCTAAGACAGTTCTTGTGGAATTGGCAAAGTGATATTTGGAAGCCCATAGAGGGCTATGTTGAAAAAGGAAATATACTCAGAAGAAATCTGGAAAGAAGCTTTCTGAGAAACTGCTTAGTGTTCTGTTAATTCATCTCACAGAGTTACATCTGTATTTCGTGGATTTCTTTGCTAGCCTTATTTCTGTGGAATCTGAGAACAGATATTTCGGATCCCTTTGAAGACTATAGGGCCAAAGAAAATATCCTCCGATAACAAAGAGAAAGAAGCTTTCTGAGAAACTTCTTTGTTCTGTGAAATCATCTCACAGAGTTACAGCTTTCCCCTCAAGAAGCCTTTCGCTAAGACAGTTCTTGCGGAATTGGCAAAGTGATATTTGGAAGCCCATAGAGGGCTATGGTGAAAAAGGAAATATCCTCAGATGAAATCTGGAAGGAAGTTTTCTGAGAAACTGCTCTGTGAGGTGTGACTTCCACTCACAGAGTTACATCTGTATTTCCTGGATTTCTTTGCTAGACTTATTTCTGTAGAATCTGAGAACCGATATTTCGGATCCATTTGAAGACTATAGGGCCAAAGGAAATATCCTCCGATAACAAAGATAAAGAAGCTTTCTGAGAAACTTCTTTGTGTTCTGTGAAATCATCTCACAGAGTTACAGCTTTCCCCTCAAGAAGCCTTTCGCTAACTCGGTACTTGTGGAATTGGCAATGTGATATTTGGAAGCCCATAGAGGGCTATGTTGAAAAAGGAAGTATCCTCAGATGAAATCTGGAAAGAAGCTTTCTGAGAAACTGCTTAGTGTTCTGTTAATTCATCTCACAGAGTTACATCTGTATTTCGTGGATCTCTTTGCTAGCCTAATTTCTGTGGAATCTGAGAACAGATATTTCGGATTCCTTTGAAGACTATAGAGCCAAAGGAAATATCCTCCGATAGCAAAGAGAAAGAAGCTTTCTGAGAAACTTCTTTGTGTTCTGTGAAATCATCTCACAGAGTTACAGCTTTCCCCTCAAGAAGCCTTTCGCTAAGAGAGTTCATGTGGAATTGGCAAAGTGATATTTGGAAGCCCTTAGAGGGCTATGGTGAAAAAGGAAATATCCTCAGATGAAATCTGGAAAGAAGCTTTCTGGGAAACTGCTCTGTGATGTGTGACTTCCACTCACAAAGTTACATCGGTATTTCGTGGATCTCTTTGCTAGCCTTATTTCTGTGGAATCTGAGAACAGATATTTCGGATCCCTTTGAAGACTATAGGGCCAAAGGAAATATCCTCCGATAACAAAGAGAAAGAAGCTTTCTGAGAAACTTCTTTGTGTTCTGTGAAATCATCTCACAGAGTTACAGCTTTCCCCTCAAGAAGCCTTTCGCTAAGACAGTTCTTGTGGAATTGGCAAAGTGATATTTGGAAGCCCTTAGAGGGCTATGGTGAAAAAGGAAATATCCTCAGATGAAATCTGGAAAGAAGCTTTCTGAGTAACCTCTCCGTGACGTGTGACCTCCACTCACAGAGTAACATCTGTATTTCGTGCATCTCTTTGCTAGCCTTATTTCTGTGGAATCTGAGAACAGATATTTCGGATCCCTTTGAAGACCATAGGGCCAAAGGAAATATCCTTCGATAAGAAAGAGAAAGAAGCTTTCTGAGAAACTTCTTTGTGTTCTGTGAAATCAACTCACAGAATTACAGCTTTTCCCTCAAGAAGCGTTTCGCTATGACAGTTCTTGAGGAATTGGAAAAGTGATATTTGGAAGCCCATAGACGGCTATGGTGAAAAAGGAAGTATCCTCAGATGGAATCTGTAAAGAAGCTTCCTGAGAAACTGCTGAGTGTACTGTTAATTCATCTCACGGAGTTACATCTGTCTTTCGTGGATCTCTTTGCTAGCCTTATTTCTGTGGAATCTGAGAACAGATATTTCGGATCCCTTTGAAGACTATAGGGCCAAAGGAAATATCCTCCGATAACAAAGAGAAAGAAGCTTTCTGAGAAACTTCTTTGTGTTCTGTGAAATCATCTCACAGAGTTACAGCTTCCCCCTCGAGAAGCCTTTCGCTAAGACAGTTCTTGTGGAATTGGCAAAGTGATATTTGGAAGCTCATAGAGGGCTTTGGTGAAAAAGGAAATATCCTCAGATGAAATCTGGAAAGAAGCTTTCTGAGAAACTGCTTAGTGTTCTGTTAATTGATCTCACAGAGTTACATCTATATTTCGTGGATCTCTTTTCTAGCCTTTTTTCTGTGGAATCTGAGAACTGATATTTCGGATCCCTTGAAAGACTATAGGGCCAAAGGAAATATCCTCCGATAACAAAGAGAAAGAAGTTTTCTGAGAAACTTCTTTGTATTCTGTGAAATCTTCTCACAGAGTTACAGCTTTCCCCTCAAGAAGCCTTTCGCTAAGACACTTCTTGTGGAATTGGCAAAGTGATATTTGGAAGCCCATAGAGGGCTATGGTGAAAAAGGAAATATCCTCAGATGAAATCTGGATAGAAGCTTTCTGAGAAACTGCTCTGTGATGTGTGACTTCCAATCACAGTGTTACATCTGTATTTCGTGAATCTCTTTGCTAGCCTTATTTCTATGGAATCTGAGAACAGATATTTCGGATCCCTTTGAAGACTATAGGGCCAAAGGAAATATCCTCCGATAACAAAGAGAAAGAAGCTTTCTGAGAAACTTCTTAGTGTTCTCTGAAATCATCTCACAGAGATACAGCTTTCCCCTCAAGAAGCCTTTCGCTAAGATAGTTCTTTTGGAATTGGCAAAGTGATATTTGGAAGCCCATAGAGGGCTATGGTGAAAAAGGAAATATTCTCAGATGAAATCTGTAAGGAAGCTTTATGGGAAACTGCTGAGTGTTCTGATAATTCATCTCACAGAGTTACATCTGTATTTCGTGGATCTTTTTGCTAGCCTTATTTCTGTGGAATGTGAGAACAGATATTTCGGATCCCTTTGAAGAGTATAAGGCCAAAGGAAATATCCTCCGATAACAAAGAGAAAGAAGCTTTCTGAGAAACTGCTCCGTGATGTGTGACTTCCACTCACGGAGTGACATCTGTATTTCGTGGATCTCTTTGATAGCCTTAGTTCTGTGGAATCTGAGAACAGATATTTCGGATCCCTGTGAAGACTATAGGGCCGAAGGAAATATCCTCCGATAACAAAGAGAAAGAAGCTTTCTGAGAAACATCTTTGTGTTCTGTGAAATCATCTCACAGAGTTACAGCTTTTCCTCAAGAAGCCTTTCGCTAAGACAGTTCTTGTGGAATTGGCAAAGTGATATCTGGAAGCCCATAGAGGGCTATGGTGAAAAAGGAAATATCCTCAGATGAAATCTGGAAAGAAGCTTTCTGAGAAACTGCTCCGTGATGTCTGACTTCCACTCACAGAGCTACATCTGTATTTCGTGGATCTCTTTGCTAGCCTTAGTTCTGTGGAATCTGAGAACAGATATTTCGGATCCATTTGAAGAGTATAGGGCCAAAGGAAATATCCTCCGATAACAAAGATAAAGAAGCCTTCTGAGAAACTTCTTTGTGTTCTGTGAAATCGTCTAACAGAGTTACAGCTTTCCCCTCAAGAAGCCTTTCGCTAAGACAGTTCTTGTGGAATTGGCAAAGAGATATTTGGAAGCCCATAGAGGGCTATGGTAAAAAAGGAAATATCCTCAGATGAAATCTGGAAAGAAGCTTTCGGAGAAACTTCTTAGTGTTCTGTTAATTCATCTCACAGAGGTACATCTGCATTTCGTGGATCTCTTTTCTAGCCTTATTTCTGTGTAATCTGAGAACAGATATTTCGGATCCCTTTGAAGCCTATAGGGCCAAATGAAATATCCTCCGATAACAAAGAGAAAGAAGCTTTCTGAGAAACTTCTTTATGTTCTGTGAAATCATCTCACAGAGTTACAGCTTTCCCCTCAAGAAGCCTTTCGCTAAGACAGTTCTTGTGGAATTGGCAAAGTGATATTTGGAAGCCCATAGTGGGCTACGGTGAAAAAGGAAATATCCTCAGATGAAATCTGGAAAGAAGCTTTCTGAGAAACTGCTTAGTGTTCTGTTAATTCATCTCACAGAGTTACATCTGTATTTCGTGGATCTCTTTGCTAGCCTTAGTTCTGTGGAATCTGAGAACAGATATTTCGGATCCATTTGAAGACTACAGGGCCAAAGGAAATATCCTTCAAAAATAGAGAAAGAAGCTTTCTGAGAAACTTCTTTGTGTTCTGTGAAATCATCTCACAGAGTTACAGCTTTCACCTCAAGAAGCCTTTCGCTTAGAGAGTTCTTGTGGAATTGGCAAAGTGATATTTGGAAGCCCATAGAGGGCTATGGTGAAAAAGGAAATATCCTCAGATGAAATCTGGAAAGAAGCTTTCTAAGAAACTGCTGAGTGTTCTGTTAATTCATCTCACAGAGTTACATCTGTCTTTCGTGGATCTCTTTGCTAGCCTTATTTCTGTGGAATCTGAGAACAGATATTTCGGATCCCTTTGAAGACTATAGGGCCAAAGGAAATATCCTCCGATAACAAAGAGAAAGAATCTTTCTGAGAAACTTCTTCGTGTTCTATGAAATCATCTCACCGAGTTACAGTTTCCCCTCAAGAAACCTTTCGCTAAGACAGTTCTTGTGGAATTGGCAAAGTGATATTTGGAAGCCCATAGAGGGCTAAGGTGAAAAAGGAAATATCCTCAGATTAAATCTGGACAGAAGCTTTCTGAGAAACTGCTCTGTGATGTGTGACTTCCACTCACAGAGTTACATCTGTACTTCGTGAATCTCTTTGCTAGCCTTATTTCTGTGGAATCTGAGAACAGATATTTCGGATCCCTTTGAAGACTATAGGGTCAAAGAAAATATCCGCCGTTAACAAGGAGAAAGAAGCTTTCTGAGAATCTTCTTTGTGTTCTGTGAAATCATCTCACAGAGTTACAGCTTTCCCCTCAAGAAGCCTTTCGCTAAGACAGTTCTTGTGGAATTGGCAAAGTGATATTTCGAAGCCCATATAGGGCTAAGGTGAAAAAGAAAATATCCTCAGATGAAATCTGGAAAGAAGCTTTCTGAGAAACTGCTCCGTGATGTGTGACTTCCACTCACAGAGTTACATCTGTATTTCGTGGATCTCTTTGCTAGACTTAGTTCTGTGGAATCTGAGAACAGATATCTCGGATCCCTTTGAAGACTATAGGGCCATAGGAAATATGCTACGATAACAAAAGTAAAGAAGCTTTCTGAGAAACTTCTGTGTGTTCTGTGAAATCATCTCACACAGTTACAGCTTTCCCCTCAAGAAGCCTTTCGCTAAGACAGTTCTTGTGGAATTGGCAAAGAGATATTTGGAAGCCCATAGAGGGCTATGGTGAAAAAGGAAATATCCTCAGATGAAATCTGGAAAGAAGCTTTCTGAGAAACTGCTCCGTGATGTCTGACTTCCACTCACAGAGCTACATCTGTATTTCGTGGATCTCATTGCTAGCCTTATTTCTGTGGAATCTGAGAACAGATATTTCGGATCCCTTTGAAGACTATAGGGCCAAAGGAAATATCCTTCGATAACAAAGAGAAATAAGCTTTCTGAGAAACTTCTTTGTGTTCTGTGAAATCTTCTCACAGATATACAGTTTTCCTATCAAGAAGCTTTTCGCTAAGACAGTTGTTGTGGAATTGGCAAAGTGATATTTGGAAGCCCATAGAGGGCTATGGTGAAAACGGAAATATCCTCAGATGAAATCTGGAAAGAAGCTTTCTGAGAAACTGCTGAGTGTTCTGATAATTCATTTCACAGAGTTACATCTGTATTTCGTGGATCTCTTTGCTAGCCTTAGTTCTGTTCAATCTGAGAACAGATATTTCGGATCCCTTTGAAGACTATAGGGCCAAAGGAAATATCCTCCGATAACAAGGAGAAAGAAGTTTTCTGAGAAACTTCTTTGTGTTCTGTGAAATCATCTCACAGAGTTACTGCTTTCCCCTCAGGAAGCCTTTCGCTAAGACAGTTCTTGTGGAATTGGCAAAGAGATATTTGGAAGCCCATAGAGGGCTATGGTGAAAAAGGAAATATCCTCAGATGAAATCTGGAAAGAAGCTTTCTGAGAAACTGCTGAGTGTTCTGTTAATTCATCTCACAGAGCTACGTCTGTCTTTCCTGGATCTCTTTTCTAGCCTTATTTCTGTGTAATCTGAGAACAGATATTTCGGATCCCTTTGAAGACTATAGGGCCAAAGGAAATATCCTCCGATAACAAAGAGAAAGAAGCTTTCTGAGAAACTTCTTTATGTTCTGTGAAATCATCTCACAGAGTTACAGCTTTCCCCTCAAGAAGCCTTTCGCTAAGACAGTTCTTGTGGATTTGGCAAAGTGATATTTGGAAGCCCATAGAGGGCTATGGTGAAAAAGGAAATGTCTTCAGATGAAATCTGGAAAGAAGCTCTCTGAGAAACCGCTTATTGTTCTGTTAATTCATCTCACAGAGTTACTTCTGTCTTTCGTGGATCTCTTTGCTAGCCTTATTTCTGTGGAATCTGAGAACAGATATTTAGGATCCCTTTGAAGACGATAGGGCCAAAGGAAATATCCTCAGATAACAAAGAGAAAGAAGCTATCTGAGAAACTTCTTTGTGTTCTGTGAAATCTTCTCACAGAGTTACAGCTTTCCCCTCAAGAAGCCTTTCGCTAAGACATTTCTTGTGTAATTGGCAAAGTGATATTTGGAAGCCCATTGAGGGCTACGGTGAAAAAGGAAATATCCACAGATGAAATCTGGATAGAAGCTTTCTGAGAAACTTCTCTGTGATGTGTGACTTCCAATCACAGAGTTACATCTGTATTTCGTGAATCTCTTTGCTAGCCTTATTTCTATGGAATCTGAGAACAGATATTTCGGATCCCTTTGAAGACTACAGGGCCAAAGGAAATATCCTCCGATAACAAAGAGAAAGAAGCTTTCTGAGAAACTTCTTAGTGTTCTCTGAAATCATCTCACAGAGATACAGGTTTCCCCTCAAGAAGCCTTTCGCTAAAATAGTTCTTTTGGAATTGGCAAAGTGATATTTGGAAGCCCATAGAGGGCTAAGGTGAAAAAGGAAATATCCTCAGATGATTTCTGGAAAGAAGCTTTCTGAGAAACTGCTGAGTGTTCTGATAATTCATTTCACAGAGTTACATCTGTATTTTGGGGATCTCTTTGCTAGCCTTATTTCTGTGGAATCTGAGAACAGATATTTCGGATCCCTTTGAAGACTACAGGGCCAAAGGAAATATCCTCCGATAACAAAGAGAAAGAAGCTTTCTGAGAAACTTCTTTGTGTTCTGTGAAATCATCTCACAGAGTTACAGCTTTCTCCTCAAGAAGCCTTTCGCTAAGAGAGTTCTTGTGAATTGGCAAAGTGATATTTGGAAGCCCATAGAGGGCTAAGGTGAAAAAGGAAATATCCTCAGATGAAATCTGGAAACAAGCTTTCAGAGAAACCGCTCCGTGATGTGTGACTTCCACTCACAGAATTACATCTGTATTTCGTGGATCCCTTTGCTAGACTTAGTACTGTGGAATCTGAGAACAGATATTTCGGATCCCTTTGAAGACTAAAGGGCCAAAGTAAATATGCTCCGATTACAAAAGTAAAGAACTTTCTGAGAAACTTCTTTGTGTTCTGTGAAATCATCTCAAAGAGTTACAGCTTTCCCCTCAAGAAGTATTTCGCTAAGACAGTTCTTTTGGAATTGTCAATGTGATATTTGGAAGGCCTTG
Source organism: Macaca nemestrina (assembly GCF_043159975.1). Classification (NCBI taxonomy): domain Eukaryota; kingdom Metazoa; phylum Chordata; class Mammalia; order Primates; family Cercopithecidae; genus Macaca; species Macaca nemestrina. The sequence continues at coordinate 34,044,235 of NC_092144.1, forward strand.
AGGCCCATGGTGATAAAGGAAATGTCCTCAGATGAAATCTGGAAAGAAGCTTTATGAGAAACTGCTGAGGGTTCTGTTAATTCATCTTACAGAGTTACATCTGTATTTCGTGGATCCCTTTGCTAGCCTTATTTCTGTGGAATCTGACAACAGATATTTAGGATCCCTTTGAAGACTATAGGGCCAACGGAAAAATCCTCCGATAACAAAGAGAAAGAATCTTTGGAGAAACTTCTTTGTGTTCTGTGAAATCATCTCACAGTGTTACAGCTTTCCCTCAAGAAGCCTTTCGCTAAGACAGTTCTTGTGGAATTGGCAAAGTGATATCTGGAAGCCCAAAGAGGGCTATGGTTAAAAAGGAAATATCCTCAGATGAAATCTGGAAAGAAGCTTTCTGAGAAACTGCTCCGTGATGTCTGGCTTCCACTCACAGAGCTACATCTGTATTTCGTGGATCTCTTTGCTAGCCTTATTTCTGTGGAATCTGAGAACAGATATTTCGGATCCCTTTGAAGACTATAGGGCCAAAGGAAATATCCCTCGATAACAAAGAGAAAAAAGCTTTCTGAGAAACTTCTTTGTGTTCTGTGAAATCTTCTCACAGATATACAGTTTTCCTATCAAGAAGCCTTTCGCTAAGACAGTTCTTGTGGAATGGGCAAAGTGATATTTGGAAGCCCATAGAGGGCTATGGTGAAAACGGAAATATCCTCTGATGAAATCTGGAAAGAAGCTTTCTGAGAAACTGCTGAGTGTTCTGATAATTCATTTCACAGAGTTACATCTCTCTTTCGTGGATCTCTTTGCTAGCCTTATTTCTGTGGAATCTGAGAACAGATATTTCGGATCCCTTTGAAGACTATAAGGCCAAAGGAAATATCCTACGATAACAAAGAGAAAGAAGCTTTCGGAGAAACTTCTTTGTGTTCTGTGAAATCATCTAACAGAGTTACAGCTTTCCCCTCAAGAAGCCTTTCGCTAAGACAGTTCTTGTGGAATTGGCAAAGTGATATTTGGAAGCCCATAGAGGGCTATGGTGAAAAAGGAAATATCCACAGATGAAATCTGGAAAGAAGCTTTCTGAGAAACCGCTTGGTGTTCTGTTAATTCATCTCACAGAGTTACATCTGCATTTCGTGAAACTCTTTTCTAGCCTTATTTCTGTGTAATCTGAGAACAGATATTTCGGATCCCTTTGAAGACTATAGGGCCAAATGAAATATCCTCCGATATCAAAGACAAAGAAGCTTTCTGAGAAACTTCTTTGTGTTCTGTGAAATCATCTCACAGAGTTACAGCTTTCCCCTCAAGAAACCTTTCGCTAAGACAGTTCTTGTGTAATTGGCAAAGTGATATTTGGAAGCCCTTTGAGGACTATGGTGAAAAAGGAAATATCCTCAGGTGAAATCTGGATAGAAGCTTTCTGAGAAACTGCTCTGTGATGTGTGACTTCCACTCACAGAGTTACAACTGTATTTCGTGAATCTCTTTGCTAGCCTTATTTCTATGGAATCTGAGAAGAGATATTTCGGATCCCTTTGAAGACTACAGGGCCAAAGGAAATATCCTCCGATAACAAAGAGAAAGAAGTTTTCTGAGAAACTTCTTAGTGTTCTCTGAAATAAACTAACAGAGATACAGCTTCCCCCTCAAGAATCCTTTCGCTAAGATAGTTCTTTTGGAATTGGCAAAGTGATACTTGGAAGCCCATAGAGGGCTATGGTGAAAAAGGAAATATTCTCAGATGAAATCTGGAAAGAAGCTTTATGGGAAACTGCTGAGTGTTCTGATAATTCATCTCACAGAGTTACATCTGTATTTCGTGGATCTCTTTGCTAGCCTTATTTCTGTGGAATCTGAGAACAGATATTTCGGATCCCTTTGAAGACTATAGGGCCAAAGGAAATATCCTCTGATAACAAAGAGAAAGAATCTTTTGAGAAACTTCTTTGTGTTCTGTGAAATCATCGAACAGAGTTACAGCTTTCCCCTCAGGAAGCCTTTCGCTAAGACAGTTCTTGTGGAATTGGCAATGTGATATTTGGAAGCCCATAGAGGGCTATGGTGAAAAAGGAAATATCCTCAGATGAAATCTGGAAAGAAGCTTTCTGAGAAACTGCTCCGTGATGTGTGACTTCCACTCACAGAGTTACATCTGTATTTCGTGGATCTCTTTGCTAGCCTTAGTTCTGTGCAATCTGAGAACAGATATTTCGGATCCCTTTGAAGACTATAGGGCCAAAGGAAATATCCTCCGATAACAAAGAGAAAGAAGTTTTCTGAGAAACTTCTTTGTATTCTGTGAAATCATCTCACAGAGTTACTGCTTTCCCCTCAGGAAGCCTTTCGCTAAGACAGTTCTTGTGGAATTGGCAAAGAGATATTTGGAAGCCCATGTAGGGCTATGGTGAAAAAGGAAATATCCTCAGATGAAATATGGAAAGAAGCTTTCTGAGAAACTGCTGAGTGTTCTGTTAATTCATCACACAGAGCTAAATCTGTCTTTCCTGGATCTCTTTTCTAGCCTTATTTCTGTGTAATCTGAGAACAGATATTTCGGATCCCTTTGAAGACTATAGGTCCAAATGAAATATCCTCCGATAACAAAGAGAAAGAAGCTTTTTGAGAAACTTCTTTATGTTCTGTGAAACCATCTCACAGAGTTACAGCTTTCCCCTCAAGAAGCCTTTCGCTAAGACAGTTCTTGTGGAATTAGCAAAGTGATATTTGGAAGCCCATAGAGGGCTATGGTGAAAAAGGAAATATCTTCAGATGAAATCTGGAAAGAAGCTCTCTGAGAAACCGCTTAGTGTTCTGTTAATTCATCTCACAGAGTTACTTCTGTCTTTCGTGGATCTCTTTGCTAGCCTTATTTCTGTGGAATCTGAGAACAGATATTTAGGATCCCTTTGAAGACTATAGGGCCAAAGGAAATATCCTCAAATAACAAAGAGAAAGAAGCTATCTGAGAAACTTCTTTGTGTTCTGTGAAATCTTCTCACAGAGTTACAGCTTTCCCCTCAAGAAGCCTTTCGCTAAGACAATTCTTGTGGAATTGCCAAAGTGACATTTGGAAGCCCGTAGAGGGCTATGGTGAAAAAGTAAATATCCTCAGATGAAATCTGGAAAGAAACTTTCTGAGAAACTGCTTAGTGTTCTGTTAATTCATCTCACAGAGTTACATCTGTATTTCGTGGATCTCTTTGCTAGCCTTATTTCTTTGGATCTGAGAACAGATATTTCGGATCCCTATGAAGACTATAGGGCCAAAGAAAATATCCTCCGATAACAAAGAGAAAGAAGCTTTCTGAGAAACTTCTTTGTGTTCTGTTAAATCATCTCACAGAGTTACAGCTTTCCCCTCAAGAAGCCTTTCGCCAAGACAGTTCTCGTGGAATTGGCAAAGTGATATTTGGAAGCCCTTAGAGTGCTATGGTGAAAAAGGAAATATCCACAGATGAAATCTGTAAAGAGCTTTCTGAGAAACTGCTGAGTGTTCTGTTAATTCATCTTTCAGAGCTACATCTGTCTTTCGTGGATCTCTTTGCTACCCTTATTTCTGTGGAATCTGGGAACAGATATTTCGGATCCCTTTGAAGACTATGGGGCCAAAGGAAATATCCTCCGATAACAAAGAGAAAGAACCTTTCTGAGAAACTTCTTTGTGTTCTGTGAAATCACCTCACAGAGTTACGGCTTTCCCCTCCAGAAGCCTGTCGCTAAGAGAGTTCTTGTGGAATTCGCAAAGTGATATTTGGAAGCCCCTAGAGGGCTATGGTGAAAAAGGAAATATCCTCAGATGAAATCTGGAAAGAAGCTTTCTGAGAAACTTCCTTGTGTTCTGTGAAATCATCTCACAGAGTTACAGCTTTCACCTCAGAAGCCTTTCGCTAAGACAGTTCTTGTGGTATTGGCAAAGTGATATTTGGAAGCCCGTAGAGGGCTACGGTGAAAAAGGAAATATCCTCAGATGAAATCTCGAAAGAAGCTTTCTGAGTAATTGCTCCGTAATGTGTGTCTTCCACTCACAGAGTAACATCTGTATTTCGTGGATCTCTTTGCTAGCCTTATTTCTGTGGAATCTGAGAACAGATATTTCGGATCCCTTTGAAGACTATAGGGTCAAAGGAAATATCCTCGGAAAACAAAGAGAAAGAAGCTTTCTGAGAAACCTCTTTGTGTTCTGTGAAGTCATCTCACAGAGTTACAGCTTTCCCCTCAAGAAGCCTTTCGCTAAGACAGTTCTTGTGGAATTGGCAAAGTGATATTTGGAATCCCATAGAGGGCTATGGTGAAAAAGGAAATATCCTCAGATGAAATCTGGAAAGAACCTTTCTGAGAAACTGCTCCGTGATGTGTGACTTCCACTCACAGAGTTACATCTGTATTTCGTGGATCTCTTTGCTAGCCTTATTTCTGTAGAATCTGAGAGCAGATATTTCGGATCCCTTGAAGACTATAGGGCCAAAGGAAATATCCTCCGATAACAAAGAGAAAGAAGCTTTCTGAGAAACTACTTTGTGTTCTGTGAAATCATCTCACAGAGTTACAGCTTTCCCCTCAAGAAGCCTTTCGCTATGACAGTTCTTATAGAATTGGCAAAGTGATATTTGGAAGCCCAGAGAGGGCTAAGGTGAAAAGGGAAATATCCTCAGATGAAATCTGGAAAGAAGCTTTCTGAGAAATTGCAGAGTGTTCTATTAATTCATCTAACAGAGTTACATCTGTCTTTCGTGGATCTCTTTGCTAACCTTATTTCTGTGGAATCTGAGAACAGATATTTCGGATCCCTTTGAGCACTATAAGGCCAAAGGAAATATCCTCCATTAACAGAAAGAAGCTTTCTGAGAAACTTCTTTGTGTTCTCTGAAATCATCTCACAGAGTTACAGCTTTCACCTCAGGAAGCCTTTCGCTAAGACAGTTCTTGTGGATTGGCAAAGTGATATTTGGAAGCCCATAGAGGGCTATGGTGAAAAAGGAAATATCCTCAGAAGAAATCTGGAAAGAAGCTTTCTGAGAAACTGCTCTGTGATGTGTGACTTCATCTCACAGAGTTACATCTGTATTTCGTGGATCTCTTTGCTAGCCTTATTTCTGTAGAATCTGAGAACAGATATTTCGGATCCCTTTGAAGACTATAGGGCCAAAGGAAATATCCTCCGATAACAAATGGAAAGAAGTTTTCTGAGAAACTTCTTTGTGTTCTGTGAAATCATCTCACAGAGTTACAGCTTTCCCCTCAAGAAGTCTTTTGCTAAGACAGTTCTTGTGGGATTGGAAAAGTGATATTTGGAAGCCCCTAGAGGGCTATGGTGAAAAAGGAAATATCCTGAGATGAAATCTGAAAGAAGCTTTCTGAGAAACTGCTTAGTGTTCTGTTAATTCATCTCACAGAGTTACATCTGTATTTCGTGGATCTCTTTGCTAGCCTTATTTCTGTGGAATCTGAGAACAGATATTTCGGATCCCTAGGAAGACTATAGGGCCAAAGGAAATATCCTCCGATAACAAAGAGAAAGAAGCTTTCTGAGAAACTTCTTTGTGTTCTGTGAAATCATCTCACACAGTTACAGCTTTCCCCTCAAGAAGCCTTTCGCTAAGACAGTTCTTGTGGAATTGGCAAAGTGATATTTGGAAGCCTATAGAGGGCTATTGTGAAAAAGGAAATATCCTCAGATGAAATCTGGAAAGAAACTTTCTGAGAAACTGCTCCGTGATGTGTGACTTCCACTCACAGAGTTACATCTGTATTTCGTGGATCTCCTTGTTTGACTTAGTTCTGTGGAATCTGAGAACAGATATTTCGGATCCCTTTGAAGAATATAGGGCCAAAGGAAATATCCTCCGATAACAAAGAGAAAGAAGCTTCCTGAAAAACTTCTTTGTGTTCTGTGAAATCATCTCACAGAGGTACAGCTTTCCCCTGAAGAAGCCTTTCGCTAAGACAGTTCTTGTGGAATTGGCAAAGTAATATTTGGAAGCCCCTAGAGGGCTATGGTGAAAAAGGAAATATCCTCAGATGGAATATGGAAAGAAAAGAAGCTTTCTGAGAAACTGCTCCATGATGTGTGACTTCCACTCACAGAGTTACATCTGTATTTCCTGTATCTCTTGGCTAGCCTTATTTCTGTGGAATCTTAGTACAGATATTTCGGATCCCTGTGAAGACTATAGGGCCAAAGGAAATTTCCTCCAATAACAAAGAAAAAGAAGCTTTCTGAGAAACTGCTTAGTGTTCTGTTAATTCATCCCACAGAGTTACATCTGTATTTCGTGGATCTCTTTGCTAGCCTTATTTCTGTGGAATCTGAGAACAGATATTTCAGATTCCTTTGAAGACTATAGGGCCAAAGGAAATATCCTCCGATAACAAAGAAAAAGAAGCTTTCTGAGAAACTTCTTTGCGTTCTGTGAAATAATCTCACAGAGTTACAGCTTTCCCCTCAAGAAGCCTTTCGCTAAGACAGTTCTTGTGGAATTGGCAAAGTGATATTTGGAAGCCCATAGAGGGCTACGGTGAAAAAGGAAATAACCTCAGATGAAATCTGGAAAGAAGCTTTCTGAGAAACTGCTGAGTGTTATGTTAATTCATCTCACAGAGTTACATCTCTATTTCGTGGATCTGTTTGCTAGCATTATTTCTGTGGAATCTGAGAACAGATATTTAGGATCCCTTTGAAGACTATAGGGCCAAAGGAAATATCCTCCGATAACAAAAGGAAAGAAGCTTTCTGAGAAACTTCTTTGTGTTCTGTGAAATTATCTCACAGAGTTACAGCTTTCCCCTCATGAAGCCGTTCGCTAAGACAGTTCTTGTGGAATTGGCAAAGTGATATTTGGAAGCCCATAGAGGGCTAGGGGGAAAAGGAAATATCCTCAGACGAAATCTGGAAAGAAGCTTTCTGAGAAACTGCTCTGTGATGTGTGAATTTCTCTCACAAAGTTACATCTGTATTTCATGGATTTCTTTGCTAGCCTTATTTCTGTGGAGTCTGAGAACAGATATTTAGGATACCTTTGAGGACTATAAGGCCAAAGGAAATATCCTCCGATAACAAAGAGAAAGAAGCTTTCTGAGAAATTTCTTTGTATTCTGTGAAATCATCTCACAGAGATACAGCTTAATTATCAAGAAGCATTTCGCTAACACAGTTCTTGTGGAATTGGCAAAGTGATATTTGGAAGCCCATTCAGGGCTATGGTGAAAAAAGAAATATCCTCAGATGAAAACTGGAAAGAAGCTTTCTGAGAAACTGCTTAGTGTTCTGTTAATTCATCTCACAGAGTTACATCTGTATTTCGTGGATCTCTTTGCTAGCCTTATTTCTGTGGAATCTGAGAACAGATATTTCGGATCCCTTTGAAGACTATAGGGCCAAAGGAAATATCCTCCGATAACAAAGAGAAAGAAGCCATCTGAGAAACTTCTTGGTGTTCTGTGAAATCATCTCACAGAGTTACAGCTTTCCCCTCAAGACGCCTTTCCCTAAGACATTTCTTGTGGAATTGGCAAAGTGATATTTGGAAGCCCATAGAGGGCTACGGTGAAAAAGGAAATATCCTCAGATGAAATCTGGGAAGAAGCTTTATGAGAAACTGCTGAGTGTTCTGATAATTCATTTCACAGAGTTACATCTGTATTTCGTGGATCTCTTTGCTTGCCTTATTTCTGTGGAATCTGAGAACAGATAATTCGGATCCCTTTGAAGACTATAGGGCCAAAGGAAATATCCTCCGAAAACAAAGAGAAAAAAACTTTCTAAGAAACTTCTTTGTGATCTGTGAAATCATCTCACAGGGTTACAGCTTTCCCCTCAAGAAGCCTTTCGCTAAGACAGTTCTTGTGGAATTGGCAAAGTGATATTTGGTAGCCCATAGAGGGCTATGGTGAAAAAGGAAATATCCTCAGATCAAATCTGGAAAGAAGTTTTCTGAGAAACTGCTGAGTGTTCTGTTAATTCATCTCACAGAGCTACATCTGTCTTTTGTGGATCTCTTTGCTAGCCGTATTTCTGTGGAATCTGAGAACAGATATGTCGGATCCTTTTGAAGATTATAGGGCCAAGGAAAATATCCTCCGATAAAAAGAGAAAGAAGCTTTCTGAGAAACTTCTTTGTGTTCTGTGAAATCATCTCACAGAGATACAGCTTTCTCCTCAAGAAGCCTTTCGCTTAGACAGTTCTTGTGGAATTGGTATAGTGATATTTGGAAGCACATAGAGGGCTACGGTGAAAAAGGAAATATCCTCAGATGAAATCTGGAAAGAAGCTTTCAGTTACTGCTCTGTGAAGTGTGACTTCCACTAACAGAGTTACATGTGTATTTCGTGGATCTCTTTGCTGGCCTTATTTCTGTAGAATCTGAGAGCAGATATTTCGGATCCCTTTGAAGACTATAGGTCCAAAGGAAATATCCTCCGATATCAAAGAGAAAGAAGCTTTCTGAGAAACTACTTTGTGTTCTGTGAAATCATCTCACAGCGTTACAGCTTTCCCCTCAAGAAGCCTTTCGCTAAGACAGTTCTTGTGGAATTGGAAAAGTGATAATTGGAAGCCCCTAGAGGGCTATAGTGAAAAAGGAAATATCCTCAGATGGAATCGGAAAGAAGCTTTCTGTGAAACTGCTCCGTGATGTGTGACTTCCACTCACAGAGTTACATCTCTATTTCATGGATCTCTTTGCTAGCCTTATTTCTGTGGAATCTGAGAACAGATATTTCGGATCCCTGTGAAGACTATAGGGCCAAAGGAAATATCCTACAATAACAAAGAAAAAGAACCTTTCTTAGAAACTTCTTTGTGGTCTGTGAAATCATCTCACAGAGTTACAGCTTTCCCCTCAAGAAGCCTTTCGCTATGACAGTTCTTGTAGAATTGGCAAAGAGATATATGGAAGCCCAGAGAGGGCTAAGGTGAAAAGGGAAATATCCTCAGATGAAATCTGGAAAGAAGCTTTCTGAGAAATTGCAGAGTGTTCTATTAATTCATCTAACAGAGTTACATCTGTCTTTCGTGGATCTCTTTGCTAGCCTTATTTCTGTGGAATCTGAGAACAGATATTTCGGATCCCTTTGAGCACTATAAGGCCAAAGGAAATATCCTCCATTAACAGAAAGAAGCTTTCAGAGAAACTTCTTTGTGTTCTATGAAATCATCTCACAGAGTTACAGCTTTCACCTCAGGAAGCCTTTCGCTAAGACAGTTCTTGTGGATTGGCAAAGTGATATTTGGAAGCCCATAGAGGGCTAGGGTGAAAAAGGAAATATCCTCAGAAGAAATCTGGAAAGAAGCTTTCTGAGAAACTGGTCTGTGATGTGTGACTTCATCTCACAGAGTTACATCTGTATGTCGTGGATCTCTTTGCTAGCCTTATTTCTGTGGAATCTGATAACAGATATTTCAGATCACTTTGAAGGCTATAGGGCGAAAGGAAATATCCTCCGATTACAAAGAGAAAGCAGCTTTCTGAGAAACTTCTTTGTGTTCTGTGAAATCATCTCACAGAGATACAGCTTTCCTACCAAGAAGCCTTTCGCTAAGACAGTTCTTGTGGAATTGGCAAAGTGATATTTGGAAGCCCATAGAGGGCTATGGTGAAAAAGGAATTATCCTCAGATGAAATCTGGAAAGAAGTTTTCTGAGAAACTGCTGAGTGTTCTGTTAATTCATCTCACAGAGCTACATCTGTCTTTCTTGGATCTCTTTGCTAGCCGTATTTCTGTGGAATCTGAGAACAGATATGTCGGATCCTTTTGAAGACTATAGGAACAAGGAAAATATCCTCCAATAAAAAGAGAAAGAAGCTTTCTGAGAAACTTCTTTGTGTTCTGTGAAATCATCTCACAGAGATACAGCTTTCTCCTCAAGAAGCCTTTCGCTTAGACAGTTCTTGTGGAATTGGCTTAGTGATATTTAGAAGCACATAGAGGGCTATGGTGAAAAAGGAAATATCCTCAGATGAAATCTGGAAAGAAGCTTTCAGATACTGGTCTGTGAAGTGTGACTTCCACTAACAGAGTTACATGTGTATTTCGTGGATCTCTTTGCTAGCCTTATTTCTGTGGAATCTGATAACAGGTATTTCGGATCCCTTTGTAGAATATAGGGTCAAAGGAAATATCCTTCGATAACAAAGAGAAAAAAGCTTTCTGAGAAAGTTCTTTGTGTTCTGTGAAATCATCTGACAGAGATACAGCTTTCCTATCATGAAGCCTTTCGCTTAGACAGTTCTTGTGGAATTGGAAAAGTGATATTTGGAAGCCCATTGAGGGCTATGGTGAAAAAGGATATATCCTCGGATGAAATCTCGAAAGAAGCCTTCTGAAAAACTGCTTAGTGTTCTGTTAATTCATCTCTCAGAGTTACATCTGTATTTCGTGGATCTCTTTGATAGCCTTATTTCTGTGGAATCTGAGAACAGATATTTCGGATCCCTTTGAAGTCTATAGGGTCAAGGGAAATATCCTCCGATAACAAAGAGAAAGAAGCTTTCTGAGAAACTTCTTAGTGTTCTCTGAAATCATCACACAGAGATTCAGCTTTCCCCAAAAGAATCCTTTCGCTAAGACAGTTCTTGTGGAATTGGCAAAGTGATATTTGGAAGCCCATAAATGGCTATAAAGAAAAACGAAATATCCTCAGATGCAATCTGGAAAGAAGCTATCTGAGAAACTTCTCCGTGATGTGTGACTTCCACTCACAGAGTTACATCTGTATTTCGTGGATCTCTTTGCTAGCCTTATTTCTATGGAATCTGAGAACAGATATTTCGGATCCCTTTGAAGAGTAAAGAGCCAAAGGAAATATCCTATAATAACAAAGAAAAAGAAGCTTTCTGAGAAACTGCTCTGTGATGTGTAAATTCCACTCACAGAGTTACATCTGTATTTCGTGGATCTCTTTGCTAGCCTTATTTCTGTGGAATCTGAGAACAGATATTTCGGATCCCTATGAAGACTATAGGGCCAAAGGAAATATCCTCCGATAACAAAGAGAAAGAAGCTTTCTGAGAAACTTCCTCGTTGTTCTGTGAAATCATCTCACAGAGTTACAGCTTTCCCCTCAAGAAGCCTTTCGCTAAGACAGTTCTCGTGGAATTGGCAAAGTGATATTTGGAAGCCCATAGAGGGCTATGGTGAAAAAGGAAATATCCTCAGATGAAATCTGGAAAGAAGCTTTCTGAGAAACTGCTTAGTGTTCTGTTAATTCATCTCACAGAGTTACATCTGTATTTCGTGGATCTCTTTGCTAGCCTTATTTCTGTGGAATCTGAGAACAGATATTTCGGATCCCTTTGAAGACTATAGGGCCAAAGGAAATATCCTCCGATAACAAAGAGAAAGAAACTTTCTGAGAAACTTCTTTGTGTTCTGTGAAATCATCTCACAGAGTTACAGCTTTCCCCTCAAGAAGCCTTTCGCTAAGACAGTTCTTGTGGAATTGGCAAAGTGATATTTGGATGCCCATAGACGGCTAGGGTGAAAAAGGAAATATCCTCAGATGAAATCTGGAAAGAATCTTTCTGAGAAACTGCTGAGTGTTGTGTTAACTCATCTCACAGAGTTACATCTGTATTTCGTCGATATCTTTACTAGCCTTATTTCTGTGGAATCTGAGAACAGATATTTCGGATCCCTTTGAAGACTATAGGGCCAAAGGAAATATCCTCAGATAACAAAGAGAAAGAAGCTTTCTGAGAAACTTCTTTGTATTCTGTGAAATCATCTCACAGAGTTACAGCTTTCCCCTGAAGAAGCCTTTCGCTAAGACAGTTCTTGTGGAATTGGCAAAGTGATATTTGGAAGCCCATAGAGGGCTATAGTGAAAAAGCAAATATCCTCAGATGAAATCTGGATAGAATCTTTCGAGAAACTGTTGAATGTTCTTTTAATTCATCTCACAGAGTTACATCTATATTTCGTGGATCTTTGCTAGCCTTATTTCTGTGGAATCTGAGAACAGATATTTCGGATCCCTTTGAAGACTCTAGTGCCAAAGGAAATATCCTCCGATAACAAACAGAAACAAGCTTTCTGAGAAACTTCTTTGTGTTATGTGAAATCATCTCACAGAGTTACAGCTTTCCCCTCAAGAAGCCTTTCGCTAAGACAGTTCTTGTGGAATTGGCAAAGTTATATTTGGAAGCCCATAGAGGACTGTGGTGAAAAAGGAAATATCCTCATATGAAATCTGGAAAGAAGCTTTCTGAGAAACTGCTAAGTGTACTCTTAATTCATCTCACAGAGACACATCTGTATTTCGTGGATCTCTTTGCTAGCCTTATTTCTGTAGAATCTGAGAACAGATATTTCGGATCCCTTTGAAGACTATAGGGCCAAAGGAAATATCCTCCGATAACAAAGAGAAAGAAGCTTTCTGAGAAACTTCTTTGTGTTCTGTGAAATCATCTCACAGAGATTGAGCTTTCCTATCCAGAAGCCTTTCGCTAAGACAGTTCTTGTGGAATTGGCAAAGTGATATTTGGAAGCCCATAGAGGGGTATGGTGAAAAAGGAAATATCCTCAGATGAAATCTGAAAGAAGCTTTCTGAGAAACTGCTAAGTGTTCTGTTAATTCATCTCACAGAGTTACATCTGTATTTCGTGGATCTCATTGCTAGCCTTATTTCTGTGGAATCTGAGAACAGATATTTCGGATCCCTTTGAAGACTATAGGGCCAAAGGAAATATCCTACGATAACAAAGAGAAAGAAGCTTTCTGAGAAACTTCTTTGTGTTCTGTGAAATCATCTCACAGAGTTTCAGTTTTCCTCTCAAGAAGCCTTTCGTTAAGACAGTTCTTGTGGAATTGGCAAAGTAATATTTGGAAGCCCATAGAGGGCTATGGTGAAAAAGGAAATATCCTCAGATGAAATCTGGAAAGAAGCTTTCTGAGAAACTGCTCCATGATGTGTGACTTCATCTCACAGAGTTACATCAGTATTTCCTGGATCTCTTTGCTAGCCTTATTTCTGTGGAATCTGAGAACAGATATTTCAGAACCATTTGAAGGCTATAGGGCCAAAGGAAATATCCTACGATAACAAAGAGAAAGAAGCTTTCTGAGAAACTTCTTTGTGTTCTGTGAAATCATCGCACAGAGATAGAGCTTTCCTATCCAGAAGCTTTTCGCTAAGACAGTTCTTGTGGAATTGGCAAAGTGATATTTGGAAGCCCTTCGAGGGCTATGGTGAAAAAGGAAATATCCTCAGATGAAATCTGAAAGAAGCTTTCTGAGAAACTGCTTAGTGTTCTGTTAATTCATCTCACAGAGTTACATCTGTATTTCGTGGATATCTTTGCTAGCCTTATTTCTGTGGAATCTGAGAACAGATATTTCGGATCCCTTTGAAGACTATAGGGCCAAAGGAAATATCCTCCGATAACAAAGAGAAAGAAGCTTTCTGAGAAACTTCTTTGTGTTCTGTGAAATCATCTCACAGAGTTACAGCTTTCCCCTGAAGAAGCCTTTCGCTAAGACAGTTCTTGTGGAATTGGCAAAGTGATATTTTGAATCCCTTAGAAGGCTATGGTGAAAAAGAAATATCCTCAGATGAAATCTGGAAAGAAGCTTTCTGAGAAACTGCTCCGTGATGTGTGACTTCCACTCAAAGAGTTACATCTGTATTTCGTGAATCTCTTTGCTAGCCTTATTTCTGTGGAATCTGAGAGCAGATATTTCGGATCCCTTTGAAGACTATATGGCCAAAGGAAATATCATGCGATAACAAAGAGAAAGAAGCTTTTTGAGAAACTTCTTTGTGTTCTGTGAAATCATCTCACAGAGATACAGCTTTCCTATCAAGAAGCCTTTCGCTAAGACAGTTCTTGTGGAATTGGGAAAGTGATAATTGGAAGACCTACGAGGGCTATGGTGAAAAAGGAAATATCCTCAGATGAAATCTGGAAAGAAGCTTTCTGAGAAACTGCTCCGTGATGTGTGACTTCCACTCACAGAGTTACATCTGTATTTCGTGGATCTCTTTGCTAGCCTTATTTCTGTGGAATCTGAGAACAGATATTTCGGATCCCTTTGAAGACTATAGGGCCAAAGGAAATATCCTGCTATAACAAAGAGAAAGAAGCTTTCTGAGAAACTTCTTTGTGTTCTGTGATATCATCTCACAGAGTTACAGCTTTCCCCTCTAGAAGCCTTTCGCTAAGACAGTTCTTGGGGAATGGGCAAAGTGATATTTGGAAGCCCGTAGAGGGCCATGTTAAAAAAGGAAATATCCTCAGAAGAAATCTGGAAAGAAGCTTTCTGAGAAACTGCTTAGTGTTCTGTTAATACATCTCACAGAGTTACATCTGTATTTCGTCGATATCTTTGCTAGCCTTATTTCTGTGGAATCTGAGAACAGATATTTCGGATCCCTTTTAAGGCTATCGGGCCAAAGGAAATATCCTCCGATAACAAAGAAAAGGAGATTTCTGAGAGACATCTCTGTGTTCTGTGAAATCATCTCACGGAGTTACAGCTTTCCCATCAAGAATCCTTTCGCTAACACAGTTCTTGTGGAATTGGCATAGTGATATTTGGAAGCCCATAGAGGGCTATGGTGAAAAACGAAATATCCTCAGATGAAATCTGGATAGAAACTTTTGAGAAACTGCTTAGTATTCTGTTAATTCATCTCACAGCTTTACATCTGTATTTCCTGGATCTCTTTGCTAGCCTTATTTTTGTGGAATCTGAGAACAGATACTTCGGATCTCTTTGAAGACTATAGGGCCAAAGGAAATATCCTCCGAAGAACAAAGAGAAAGAAGCTTTCTGAGAAACTTCTTTGTGTTCTGTGAAATCATCTCACAGAGTTACAGCTTTCCCCTCAAGAAGCCTTTCGCTAAGACAGTTCTTGGGGAATTGGCAAAGTGATATTTGGAAGTCCCTAGAGGGCTATGTTGAAAAAGGAAATATCCTCAGATGAAATCTGGATAGAAGCTTTCTGAGAAACTGCTCTGTGATGTGTGACTTCCAGTCACAGATTAACATCTTTACTTCGTGAATCTCTTTACTAGCCTTATTTCTGTGGAATCTGAGAACAGATATTTCGGATCCCTTTGAACACTATATGGCCAAAGGAAATATCCTCCGATAACAAAGAGAAGGAAGCTTTTGAGAAACTTCTTAATGTTCTGTGAAATCATGTCACAGAGTTACAGCTTTCCCCTCAATAAACCTTTCGCTGAGACAGTTCTTGTGGAATTGACAAAGTGACATTTTGAAGCCCCTAGAGGGCTATGGTGAAAAAGAAAATATCCTCAGATGAAATCTGGATAGAAGCTTTCTGAGAAACTGCTCTGTGATGTGTGACTTCCACTCACAGAGTTACATCTGTACTTCGTGAATGTCTTTGCTAGCCTTATTTCTGTGGAATGTGAGAGCAGATATTTCGGATCCCTTTGAGGACTATAGGGCCAAAGGAAATATCCCCCGATAACAAAGAGAAAGAAGCTTTCTGAGAAACTTCCTTGTGTTCTGTGAAATCATCTCACAGAGTTACAGCTTTCCCCTCAAGAAGCCTTTCGCTAAGACAGTTCTTGGGGAATGGGCGAAGTGATATTTCGAAGCCCGTAGTGGGCCATGGTGAAAAAGGAAATATCCTCAAATGAAATCTGGAAAGAAGCTTTCTGAGAAACTGCTCTGTGATATGTGACTTCCACTCACAGAGTTACATCTTTATTTCGTGGATCTCTTTCCTAGCCTTATTTCTGTGGAATCTGAGAACAGATAATTCGGTTCCCTTTGAAGACTATAGGGCCAAAGGAAATATCCTCCGATAACAAAGAGAAAGAAGCTTTCTGAGAAACTACTTTGTGTTCTGTGAAATCATCTCACAGAGTTACAGCTTTCCCCTCAAGAAGCCTTTCGCTAAGACAGTTCTTGTGGAACTAGCAAAGTGATATTTGGAAGCCCTTAGAGGGCTATGGTGAAAAGGGAAATATCCTCAGATGAAACCTCTAAAGAAGGTTTCTGAGAAACTGCTTAGTGTTCTGTTAATTCATCTCACAGAGTTAATCTGTATTTCGTGGATCTCTTTGCTAGCTTTATCTCTGTGGAATCTGAGAACAGATATTTCGGATCCCTTTGAAGACTATAGGGCCAAAGGAGATATCCTCCGATAACAAAGAGAAAGAAGCTTTCTGAGAAACTTCTTTGTATTCCGAGAAATCATCTCACAGTGTTACAGCTTTCCCCTCAAGTAGCCTTTCGTTAAGACAGTTCTTGTAGAATTGGCAAAGTGATATTCGGAAGCCCTTAGAGGGCTATGGTGAAAAAGGAAATACCTACAGATGAAATCTGGAAAGGGGCTTTCTGAGAAACTGCTCCGTGATGTGTGACTTCCACTCACGGAGTTACATCTGTATCTCGTGGATCTCTTTGCTAGCCTTATTTCTGTGGAATCTGAGAACAGATATTTCGGATCCCTTTGAAGTGTATAGTGCCAAAGGAAATACCCTCTGATAACAAAGAGAAAGAAGCTTCCTGAGAAACTTCTCTGTGTTCTGTGAAATCATCTCACAGAGTTACAGCTTTCCCCTCAAGAAGCCTTTCGCTAAGAGAGTTCTTGTGGAATTGGCAAAGTGATATTTGGAATACCTTAGAGGGCTATGGTGAAAAAGGAAATATCCTCAGATGAAATCTGGAAAGAAGCTTTCTGAGAAACTGTTCCGTGATGGGTGACTTCCACTCACAGAGTTACATCTGTATTTCGTGGATCTCTTTGCTACCCTTATTTCTGTGGAATCTGAGATCAGATATTTCAGATCCCTTAGAAGACTATAGGGCCAAAAGAAATATCTTCCGATAACAAAGAGAAAGAAGCTTTCTGAGAAACTTCTTTGTGTTCTGTGAAATCATCTCACAGAGTTACTGCTTTCGCCTCAAGAAACCTTTCGTTAAGACAGTTCTTGTGGAATTGGCATAGTGATATTTGGATGCCCTTATAGGGCTATGGTGAAAAAGGAAATATCCTCAGATGAAATCTGGAAAGAAGCATTCTGAGAAACTGCTCTGTGATGTGTGACTTCCACTCACAGAGTTACATCTGTATTTCGTGGATCTCTTTCCTAGCCTTATTTCTGTGGAATCTGAGAACAGATAATTCGGATCCCTTTGAAGACTATAGGGCCAAAGGAAATATCCTCCGATAACAAAGAGAAAGAAGATTTCTGAGAAACTACTTTGTGTTCTGTGAAATCATCTCACAGAGTTACAGCTTTCCCCTCAAGAAGCCTTTCGCTAAGACAGTTCTTGTGGAATTGGTAAAGTGATATTTGGAAGCCCACAGAGGGCTATGGTAAAAAGGAAATATCCTCAGATGAAATCTATGAAGAAGATTTGTGAGAAACTGCTTAGTGTTCTGTTAATTCATCTCACAGAGTTACATCTGTATTTCGTGGATCTCTTTGCTAGCTTTATTTCTGTGGAATCTGAGAAGAGATATTTCGGATCCCTTTAAAGACTTTAGGGCCAAAGGAAATATCCTCCGATAACAAAGAGAAAGAAGCTTTCTGAGAAACTTCTTTGTATTCCGAAAATCATCTCACAGAGTTACAGCTTTCCCCTCAAGAAGCCTTTCGCTAAGACAGTACTTGTGGAATTGTCAAAGTGATATTTGGAAGCTCTTAGAGGGCTAGGGTGAAAAAGGATATATCCTCAGATGAAATCCGGAAAGAAGCTTTCTGAGAAACTGCTCCGTGATGTGTGACTTCCACTCACAGAGTTCCATCTGTATTTCGTCTATCTGTTTGCTAGCCTTATTTCTGTGGAATCTGAGAACAGATATTTCGGATCCCTTTGAATACTATAGGGCCAAAGGAAATATCCTCCGAAAACAAAGAGAAAGAAGCTTTCTGAGAAACTTCTTTGTGTTCTGTGAAATCATCTCACAGAGTTACAGCTTTCCGCTCAAGGAGCCTTTGGCTAAGACAGTTCTTGTGGAATTTGCAAAGTGATATTTGGAAGCCATAAAGGGCTGTGGTGAAAAAGGGAATATCTTCAGATGAAATCTGGAAAGAAGCTTTCTGAGAAACTGCTCTGTGATGTGTGACTTCCACTCACAGAGTTACATCTGTATTTCGTGGATCTCTTTCCTAGCCTTATTTCTTTGGAATCTGAGAACAGATATTTCGGATCCCTTTGAAGACTATAGGGCCAAAGGAAATATCCTCCGAAAACAAAGAGAAAGAAGCTTTCTGAGAAACTTCTTTGTGTTCTGTGAAATCATCTCACAGAGTTACAGCTTTCCCCTCAAGAAGCCTTTCGCTAAGACAGTTCTTGTGGAATTGGCAAAGTGATATTTGGAAGCCCATATAGGGCTATGGTGAAAAAGGAATTATCCTCAGATGAAATCTGCAAAGAAGCTTTCTGAGAAACTGCTGAATGTTCTGTTAATTCATCTCAGAAAGTTACATCTGTATTTCGTGGATCTCTTTGCTAGCCTTATTTCTGTGGAATCTGAGAACAGATATTTCGGATCCCTTTGAAGATTATAGGGCCAAAGGAAATATTCTCTGAAAACAAAGAGAAAGAAGCTTTCTGAGAAACTTCTTTGTGTTCTGTGAAATCATCTCACAGAGTTACAGCTTTCCCCTCAAGAAGCCTTTCTCTAAGACAGTTCTTGTGGAATTGGCAAAGTGATATTTGGAAGCCCATAGAGGGCTATGGTGAAAAAGGAAATATCCTCAGATGAAATCTGGAAAGAAGCTTTCTGAGAAACTGCTCCGTGATGTGTGACTTCCACTCACAGAGATACATCTGTTTTTCGTTGATCTCTTTGGTAGCCTTATTTCTGTGGAATCTGAGAAGAGATATTTCGGATCCCTTTGAAGACTATACGGCCAAAGGAAATATTCTCCAATAATAAAGACAAAGAAGCTTTCTTAGAAATTTCTTTGTGTTCTGTGAAATCATCTCACAGAATTACAGCTTTCCCCTCTAGAAGCCTTTCGCTATGACAGGTCTTGTGGAATTGACAAAGTTATATTTGGGAGCTCATAGAGGGCTATGGTGAAAAAGGAAAAATCCTCAGATGAAATCTGGAAAGAAGCTTTCTGAGAAACTGCTGAATGTTCTGTTAATTCATCTCACAGAGTTACATCTGTATTTCGCGGATCTCTTTGCTAGCCTTATTTCTGTGGAATCTGAGAACAGATATTTCGGATCCCTTTGAAGACTATAGGGTCAAAGGAAATATCCTCCCATAACAAAGAGAAAGAAGCTTTCTGAGAAACTTCTTTGTCTTCTGTGAAATCATCTCACAGAGTTACAGCTTTCCCCTCATGAAGCCTTTCGCTAAGACAGTTCTTGTGGAATTGGCAAGGTGATATTTGGAAGCCCATAGAGGGCTATGGTGGAAAAGGAAATATCCTCAGATGAAATCTGGAAAGAAGCTTTCTGAGAAATTTCTTAGTGTTCTGATAATTCTTCTCACAGAGTTACATCTATCTTTCGTGGATCTCTTTGCTAGCCTTATTTCTGTGGAATCTGAGAACAGATATTTCGGATCCCCTTGAAGACTATAGGGCCAAAGGAAATAACCTCCGATAACAAAGAGAAAGAAGCTTACTGAGCAACTTCTTTGTATTCTGTGAAATCATCTCACAAAGTTACACCTTTCCCCTCAAGAAGTCTTTCGCTAAGACAGTTCTTGTGGAATTGGCAAAGGGATATTTGGGAGCCCATACAGGGCTATGTTGAAAAAGGAAATATCTTCAGATGAAATCTGGAAAGAAGCTTTCTGAGAAACTGATCCGTGATGTGTGTCTTCCACTCACAGAGTTAGATCTGTATTTCGTGGATCTCATTGCTAGACTTAGTTCTTTGAAATCTGAGAACAGATATTTCGGATCCCTTTGAAGACTATAGGGCCAAAATAAATATCCTCCGATGACAAAGAGAAAGAAGCTTTCTGAGAAACTTCTTTGTGTTCTGTGAAATCATCTCACAGAGTTACAGCTTTCCCCTCAAGAAGCCTTTCGCTAAGACAGTTCTTTTTGAATTGGCAAAGTGATATTTGGAAGCCTTTAGAGGGCTATGGTGAAAAAGGAAATATCCTCAGATGAAATCTGGAAAGAAGCTTTCTGAGAAACTGCTGAATGTTCTGTTAATTCACCTCACAGAGTTACATCTGTATTTCGTGGATCTCTTTGCTAGCCTTATTTCTGTGGAATTTGAGAACAGATATTTCGGATCCCTTTGAAGACTATAGGGCCAAAGGAAATATCCTCTGATAACAAAGAGAAAGAAGCTTTCTGAGAAACTGCTCCGTGATGTGTGACTTCAACTCACAGAGATACATCTGTAGTTCGTGGATCTCTTTGCTAGCCTTATTTCTGTGGAATCTGAGAACAGATATTTCGGATCCCTTTGAATACTATAGTGCCAAAGGAAATACCCTCTGATAACAAAGAGAAAGAAGCTTCCTGAGAAACTTCTCTGTGTTCTGTGAAATCATCTCACAGAGTTACAGCTTTCCCCTCAAGAAGCCTTTCGCTAAGAGAGTTCTTGTGGAATTGGCAAAGTGATATTTGGAATATCATAGAGGGCTATGGTGAAAAAGGAAATATCCTCAGATGAAATCTGGAAAGAAGCTTTCTGAGAAACTGTTCCGTGATGGGTGACTTCCACTCACAGAGTTACATCTGTATTTCGTGGATCTCTTTGCGACCCTTATTTCTGTGGAATTTGAGAACAGATATTTCGGATCCCTTAGAAGACTATAGGGCCAAGAGAAATATCTTCCGATAACAAAGAGAAAGAAGCTTTCTGAGAAACTTCTTTGTGTTCTGTGAAATCATCTCACAGAGTTACAGCTTTCCCCTCAAGAAGCCATTCGTTAAGACAGTTCTTGTGGAATTGGCATAGTGATATTTGGATGCCCTTATAGGGCTATGGTGAAAAAGGAAATATCCTCAGATGAAATCTGGAAAGAAGCATACTGAGAAACTGCTCTGTGATGTGTGACTTCCACTCACAGAGTTACATCTGTATTTCGTTGATCTCTTTCCTAGCCTTATTTCTGTGGAATCTGAGAACAGATAATTCGGATCCCTTTGAAGACTATAGGGCCAAAGGAAATATCCTCCGATAACAAAGAGAAAGAAGATTTCTGAGAAACTACTTTGTGTTCTGTGAAATCATCTCACAGAGTTACAGCTTTCTCCTCAAGAAGCCTTTCGCTAAGACAGTTCTTGTGGAATTGGTAAAGTGATATTTGGAAGCCCACAGAGGGCTATGGTAATAAGGAAATATCCTCAGATGAAATCTATGAAGAAGATTTGTGAGAAACTGCTTAGTGTTCTGTTAATTCATCTCACAGAGTTACATCTGTATTTCGTGGATCTCTTTGCTAGCTTTATTTCTGTGGAATCTGAGAAGAGATATTTCGGATCCCTTTAAAGACTATAGGGCCAAAGGAAATATCCTCCGATAACAAAGAGAAAGAAGCTTTCTGAGAAACTTCTTTGTGTTCTGTGAAATCATCTCACAGAGTTACAGCTTTCCCCTCAAGAAGCCTTTCGCTAAGACAGTTCTTGTGGAATTGGCAAAGTGATACTTGGAAGCCCATAGAGGGCTAGGGTGAAAAAGGAAATATCCTCAGATGAAATCTGGAAAGTAGCTTTCTGAGAAACTGCTGAGTGGTCTGTTAATTGATCTCACAGAGTTACATCTGTCTTTCGTGGATCTCTTTGCTAGCCTTATTTCTGTGGAATCTGAGAACAGATATTTTTGATCCCTTTGGAGTCTACAGGGCCAAAGGAAATATCCCCCGATTACAAAGAGAACGAAGCTTTCTGAGAAACTTCTTTGTGTTCTGTGAAATCATCTCACAGAGTTACAGCTTTCCCCTCAAGAAGCCTTTCGCTAAGACAGTTCTTGTGGAACTAGCAAAGTGATATTTGGAAGCCCTTAGAGGGCTATGGTGAAAAGGGAAATATCCTCAGATGAAACCTCTAAAGAAGCTTTCTGAGAAACTGCTTAGTGTTCTGTTAATTCATCTCACAGAGTTATATCTGTATTTCGTGGATCTCTTTGCTAGCCTTATCTCTGTGGAATCTGAGAACAGATATTTCGGATCCATTGAAGACTATAGGGCCAAAGGTAATATCCTCCGATAACAAAGAGAAAGAAGCTTTACGAGAAACTTCTTTGTATTTCAAGAAATCATCTCACAGTGTTACAGCTTTCCCCTCAAGAAGCCTTTCGTTAAGACAGTTCTTGTGGAATTGGCAAAGTGATATTCGGAAGCCCTTAGAGGGCTATGGTGAAAAAGGAAATATCTACAGATGAAATCTGGAAAGAAGCTTTCTGAGAAACTGCTCCGTGATGTGTGACTTCCACTCACGGAGTTACATCTGTATCTCGTGGATCTCTTTGCTAGCCTTATTTCTGTGGAATCTGAGAACAGATATTTCGGATCCCTTTGAAGACTATAGGGCCAAAGGAAATATCCTCCGATAAGAAAGAGAAAGAAGCTTTCTGAGAAACTTCTTTGTGTTCTGTGAAATCATCTCACAGAGTTACAGCTTTCCCCTCAAGAAGCCTTTCGCTAAGACAGTTCTTGTGGAATTGGCAAAGTGATATTTGGAAG
Organism: Macaca nemestrina; assembly: GCF_043159975.1. Taxonomy (NCBI): domain Eukaryota; kingdom Metazoa; phylum Chordata; class Mammalia; order Primates; family Cercopithecidae; genus Macaca; species Macaca nemestrina. The sequence goes on from NC_092144.1 coordinate 34,066,831, forward strand.
CCCATAGAGGGCTATGTTGAAAAAGGAAATGTCCTCACATGAAATCAGGAAAGAAGCTTTCTGAGAAACTGCTGAGTGTTCTGTTAATTCATCTCACAGTGTTACATCTGTCTTTCGTGGATCTCTTTGCTAGCCTTATTTCGGTGGAATCTGAGAACAGATATTTCGGATCCCTTTGAAGACTATAGGGCCAAAGGAAATATCCTCCGATAACAAAGAAAAAGAAGCTTTCTGAGAAACTTCTTTGTGTTCTGTGAAATCATCTCACAGATTTACAGCTTTCCCCTCAAGAAGCCTTTCGCTAAGACAGTTCTTGTGGAATTGGCATAGTGATATTTGGAAGCCCATAGAGGGCTATGGTGAAAAAGGAAATATCCTCAGATGAAATCTGGAAAGAAGCTTTCTGAGAAACTGCTCTGTGATGTGTGACTTCCACTCACAAGATACATCTGTATTTCGTGGATCTCTTTTCTAGACTTATTTCCCTAAAATCTGAGAACAGATATTTCGGATCCCTTTGAAGACTATAGGGCCAAAGGAAATATCCTCCGATAACAAAGAGAAAGAAGCTTTCTGAGAAACTTCTTTGTGTTCTGTGAAGTCATCTCACAGAGTTACAGCTTTCACCTCAAGAAGCCTTTCGCTAAGACAGTTCTTTTGGAATTGGCAAAGTGATATTTGGAAGCCTTTAGAGGGCTATGGTGAAAAAGGAAATATCCTCAGATGAAATCTGGAAAGAAGCTTTCTGAGAAACTGCTGAATGTTCTGTTAATTCACCTCACAGAGTTACATCTGTATTTCTTGGATCTCTTTGCTAGCCTTATTTCTGTGGAATCTGAGAACATATATTTCGGATCCCTATGAAGACTATAGGGCCAAAGGAAATATCCTCTGAAAACAAAGAGAAAGAAGCTTTTTGAGAAACTTCTCTGTGTTCTGTGAAATCATCTCAAAGGTTACAGCTTTCCCCTCAAGAAGCCTTTCGCTAAGACAGTTCTTGTAGAATTGGCAAATTGATATTTGGAACCCCTAGAGGGCTATGGTGAAAAAGGAAATATCCTCAGATGTAATCTGGAAAGAATCTTTCTGAGAAACTGCTGAATGTTCTGTTAATTCATCTCACAGTGTTACATCTGTCTTTCGTGGATCTCTTCGCTAGCCTTATTTCTGTGGAATCTGAGAACAGATATTTTTGATCCCTTTGAAGACAACAGGGCCAAAGGAAATATCCCCCGATTACAAAGAGAACGAAGCTTTCTGAGAAACTTCTTTGTGTTCTGTGAAATCATCTCACAGAGTTACAGCTTTCCCCTCAAGAAGACTTGCGCTAAGACAGTTCTTTTGGAATTGGCAAGGGGATATTTGGAAGCCCATAGAGGGCTATGGTGAAAAAGGAATTATCCTCAGATGAAATCTGGAAAGAAGCTTTCTGAGAAACTGCTCTGTGATGTGTGACTTCCACTCACAGAGTTATATCTGTATTTCGTGTATCTCTTTCGTAGCCTTATTTCTGTGGAATCTGAGAACAGATATTTCGGATCCCTTTGACGACTATAGGACCACAGGAAATATCCTCCGATAACAAAGAGAAGGAAGCTTTCAGAGAAACCTCTTTGTCTTCTGGAAATCATCTCACAGAGTTACAGCTTTCCCCTCAAGAAGCCTTTCTCTAATACAGTTCTTGTGGAATTGGCAAAGTGATATTTGGAAGCCCATAGAGGGCAATGGTGAAAAAGGAAATATCCTCAGATGAAATCTGGAAAGAAGCTTTCTGAGAAACTGCTCCGTGATGTTTGACTTCCACTCACAGGGTTACATCTGTATTTCGTGGATCTCTTTGCTCGCCTTATTTCTGTGGAAACTGAGAACAGATATTTCGGATCCCATTGAAGACTGTAGGGCCAAAGGAAATATCCTCCGATAAGAAAGAGAAAGAAGCTTTCTGAGAAACTTCTTTGTGTTCTGTGAAATCATCTCACAGAGTTACAGCTTTCCCCTCAAGAAGCCTTTCGCTAAGACAGTTCTTGTGGAATTGGCAAAGTGATATTTGGAAGCCCATAGAGGGCTATGGTGAAAAAGGGAATATCCTCTGATGAAATTTGGAAAGAAGCTTTCTGAGAAACTGCTGAGTGTTCTGTTCATTCAACTCACAGAGTTACATCTGTATTTCGTGGATCTCTTTGCGTGCCTTATTTCTGTGGAATCTGAGAACAGATATTTCGGATCCCTTTCAAGACTATAGGGCCAAAGGAAATATCCTCCTAAAACAAAGAAAAAGAAACTTTCTGAGAAACCTCTTTGTGTTCTGTGAAATCATCTCACAGAGTTACAGCTTTCCCCTCAAGAAGCCTTTCGCTAATACAGTTCTTGTGGAATTTGCAAAGTGATATTTGGTAGCCCATAGAGGGCTATGGTGAAAAAGGGAATATCCTCAGATGAAATCTGGAAATTAGTTTTCTGAGAAACTGCTCCGTGATGTGTGACTTCCACTCACCGAGTTACCTCTGTATTTCGCGGATCTCTTTGCTAGCCTTATTTCTGTGGAATCTGAGAACAGATATTTCGGATCCCTTTGAAGACTATAGGGCCAAAGGAAATATCCTCCGATAAGAAAGAGAAAGAAGCTTTCTGAAAAACTTCTTTGTGTTCTGTGAAATCATCTCACAGAGTTACAGCTTTCCCCTCAAGAAGCCTTTCGCTAAGACAGTTCTTGTGGAATTGGCAAAGTGATATTTGGAAGCCCATAGAGGGCTATGTTGAAAAAGGAAATGTCCTCACATGAAATCTGGAAAAAAGCTTTCTGAGAAACTGCTGAGTGTTCTGTTAATTCATCTCACAGTGTTACATCTGTCTTTCGTGGATCTCTTTGCTAGCCTTATTTCTGTGGAATCTGAGAACAGATATTTCGGATCCCTTTGAAGACTATAGGGCCAAAGGAAATATCCTCCGATAACAAAGAAAAAGAAGCTTTCTGAGAAACTTCTTTGTGTTCTGTGAAATCATCTCACAGAGTTACAGCTTTCCCCTCAAGAAGCCTTTCGCTAAGACAGTTCTTGTGGATTTGGCATAGTGATATTTGGAAGCCCATAGAGGGCTATGGTGAAAAAGGAAATATCCTCAGATGAAATCTGGAAAGAAGCTTTCTGAGAAACTGCTCTGTGACGTGTGACTTCCACTCACAAGATACATCTGTATTTCGTGGATCTCTTTTCTAGACTTATTTCCCTAAAATCTGAGAACAGATATTTCGGATCCCTTTGAAGACTATAGGGCCAAAGGAAATATCCTCCGATAAAAAAAAGAGAAAGAAGCTTTCTGAGAAACTTCTTTGTGTTCTGTGAAAACATCTCACAGAGTTACAGCTTTCCCCTCAAGAAGCCTTTCGCTAAGACAGTTCTTGTGGATTTGGCAAAGTTATATTTGGAAGCCCATAGAAGGCTATGGTGAAAAAAGAAATATCCTCAGATGAAATCTGGAAAGAAGCTTTCTGAGAAACTGTTCCGTGATCTGTGACTTCCACTCACAGAGTTACGTCTGTATTTCGTGGATCTCTTTGCTAGCCTTATTTCTGTGGAAATTGAGAACAGATATTTCGGATCCCATTGAAGACTGTAGGGCCAAAGGAAATATCCTCCGATAACGAAGAGAAAGAAGCTTTCTGAGAAATTTCTTTGTGTTCTGTGAAATCATCTCACAGAGTTACAGCTTTCCCCTCAAGAAGCCTTTCGCTAAGACAGTTCTTGTGGAATTGGCAAAGTGATATTTGGAAGCCCATAGAGGGCTATGGTGAAAAAGGGAATATCCTCAGATGAAATCTGGAAAGAAGCTTTCTGAGAAACTGCTGAGTGTTCTGTTAATTCAACTCACAGAGTTACATCTGTATTTCGTGGATCTCTTTGCCTGCCTTATTTCTGTGGAATCCGAGAAGAGATATTTCGGATCCCTTTGAAGACTATAGGGCCAAAGGAAATATCCTCCTATAACAAAGAAAAAGAAGCTTTCTGAGAAACCTCTTTGTGTTCTGTGAAATAATCTCACAGAGTTACAGCTTTCCCCTCAAGAAGCCTTTCGCTAAGACAGTTCTTGTGGAATTGGCAAAGTGATATTTGGAAGCCCATAGAGGGCTATGGTGAAAAAGGGAATATCCTCAGATGAAATCTGGAAATTAGCTTTCTGAGAAACTGCTCCGTGATGTGTGACTTCCACTCACCGAGTTACCTCTGTATTTCGCGGATCTCTTTGCTAGCCTTATTTCTGTGGAATCTGAGAACAGATATTTCGGATCCCTTTGAAGACTATAGGGCCAAAGGAAATATCCTCCGATAAGAAAGAGAAAGAAGCTTTCTGAGAAACTTCTTTGTGTTCTGTGAAATCATCTCACAGAGTTACAGCTTTCCCCTCAAGAAGCCTTTCGCTAAGACAGTTCTTGTGGAATTGGCAAAGTGATATTTGGAAGCCCATAGAGGGCTATGTTGAAAAAGGAAATGTCCTCACATGAAACCTGGAAAGAAGCTTTCTGAGAAACTGCTGAGTGTTCTGTTAATTCATCTCACAGTGTTACATCGGTCTTTCGTGGATCTCTTTGCTAGCCTTATTTCTGTGGAATCAGAGAACAGATATTTCGGATCCCTTTGAAGACTATAGGGCCAAAGGAAATATCCTCCGATAACAAAGAAAAAGAAGCTTTCTGAGAAACTTCTTTGTGTTCTGTGAAATCATCTCACAGAGTTACAGCTTTCCCCTCAAGAAGCCTTTCGCTAAGACAGTTCTTGTGGAATTGCATAGTGATATTTGGAAGCCCATAGAGGGCTATGGTGAAAAAGGAAATATCCTCAGATGAAATCTGGAAAGAAGCTTTCTGAGAAACTGCTCTGTGATGTGTGACTTCCACTCACAAAGATACATCTGTATTTCGTGGATCTCTTTTCTAGCCTTATTTCCCTAGAATCTGAGATCAGATATTTCGGATCCCTTTGAAGACTATAGGGCCAAAGGAAATGTACTCCGATAACAAAGAGAAAGAAGCTTTCTGAGAAACTTCTTTGTGTTCTGTGAAATCATCTCACAGAGTTACAGCTTTCCCCTCAAGAAGCCTTTCGCTAAGACAGTTCTTGTGGATTTGGCAAAGTGATATTTGGAAGCCCTTAGAAGGCTATGGTGAAAAATGAAATATCCTCAGATGAAATCTGGAAAGAAGCTTTCTGAGAAACTGCTCCGTGATGTTTGACTTCCACTCTCAGAGTTACATCTGTATTTCGTGGATCTTTTTGCAAGCCTTATTTCTGTGGAATCTGAGAACATATATTTCGGATCCCTTTGAAGACTATAGGGCCAAAGGAAATATCCTCCGATAACACAGAGAAAGAAGCTTTCTGAGAAACTTCTTTGTGTTTTGTGAAATCAGCTCACAAAGTTACAGCTTTCCCCTCAAGAAGCCTTTCGCTAAGACAGTTCTTGTGGAATGAGCAAAGTGATATTTGGAAGCCCTTAGAGGGCTATGGTGAAAAAGGAAATATCCTCAGATGAAATCTGGAAAGAAGCTTTATGAGAAACTGCTGAGTGTTCTGTTAATTCATCTCACAGAGTTACATCTGTATTTCCTCGATCTCTTTGCTAGCCTTATTTCTGTGGAATCTGAGAACAGATATTTCGGATCCCTTTGAAGACTATAGGGCCAAATGATATATACTCCGATAACAAAGTGAAAGAAGCTTTCTGAGAAACTTCTTTGGGTTCTGTGGAATCATCTCACAGAGATACAGGTTTCCTATCAAGAAGCCTTTCGCTAAGACAGTTCTTGTGGAATTGGCAAAGTGATATTTGGAAGCCCCTAGAGCGCTATGGTTAAAAATGAAATATCCCCCGATGAAATATGGAAAGAAGCTTTCTGAGAAACTGCTGAGTGTTCTGTTAATTCATCTGACAGAGTTACATCTGTATTTCGTGGATATCTTTGCTAGCCTTATTTCTGTGCAATCTGAGAACAGATATTTCGGATCCCTTTGAAGACTATGGGGCAAAAGGAAATATCCTCCGATAACAAAGAGAAAGACCCTTTCTGAGAAACTTCTTTGTGTTCTGTGAAATCATCTCACAGAGTTACAACTTTCCCCTCAAGAAGCCTTTCGCTAAGACAGATCTTTTCGAATTGGCAAAGTGATATTTTTGAAGCCCATAGAGGGCTATGGTGAAAAAGGAAATATCCTCAGATGAAATCTGGAAAAAACCTTTGTGAGTAACTGCTCCGTGATGTGTGACTTCCACTCAAAGATTAATATCTGTATTTCGTGGATCTCTTTTCTAGCCTTATTTCTGTGGAATCTGAGAACAGATATTTCGGATCCCTTTGAAGACTATAAGGCTAAAGGAAATATCCTCCGATAACAAAGACAAAGAAGCTTTCTCAGAAACTTCTTTGTGTTCTGTGAAATCATCTCACAGAGTTAGAGCTTTCCCCTCGAAAAGCCTTTCGCTAAGACAGTTTTTGTGGAATTGGCAAAGTGATATTTGCAAGCCCATAGAGTTTGTTGTGAAAAAGGGAATATCCTCAGATGAAATCTGGAAGTACGCTTTCTGAGAAACTGCTCCGTGATGTGTGAATTCCACTCACAGAGTTACATCTGTATTTCGCGGATCTCTTTGCTAGCCTTATTTCTGTGGAATCTGAGAAGAGATATTACAGATCCTTTGAAGACTATAGGGACAAAGGAAATATCCTCCGATAACAAAGAGAAAGAAGCTTTCTGAGAAACTTCTTTGTGTTCTGTGAAATGATCTCACAGAGTTACAGCTTTCCCCTCAAGAAGCCTTTCGCTAAGACAGTTTTTGTGGAAATGGCAAAGAATTATTTGGAAGACCGTAGGGTTCTATGGTGAAAAAGGGAATATCCTCAGATGAAATCTGGAAATAAGCTTTCTGAGAAACTGCTCCGTGATGTGTGACTTCCACTCACAGAGTTACATCTGTATTTCGTGGATCTCTTTGCTAGCCTTATTTCTGTGTAATCTCAGAACAGATATTTCGGATCGGTTTGAAGACTGTAGGGAAAAAGGAAATATCCTCCGATAACAAAGAGAAAGAAGCTTTCTGAGAAACTTCTTTGTGTTCTGTGAAATCATCTCACAGAGTAACAGCTCTCCCATCAAGAAGCCTTTCGCTTAGACAGTTCATGCGGAATTGGCAAAGTGATATTTGGAAGCCCATAGAGGGCTATGGTGAAAAAGGAAATATCCTCAGATGAAATCTGGAAAGAAGGTTTACGAGAAACTCCTGAGTGTTCTGTTAATTCATCTCACAGAGTTTCATCTGTCTTTCGTGATTCTCTTTGTTAGCCTTACTTTGTGGAATCTGAGAACAGATATTTTGGATCCCTTTGAAGACTACAGGGCCAAAGGAAATATCCTCCGAAAATAAAGAGAAAGAAGCTTTCTGAAAAACTTCTTAGTGTTCTGTGAAATCATCTCACAGAGTTACAGCTTTCCCCTCAAGAAGCCTTTCGCTAAGACAGTTCTTGTGGAATTGGCAAAGTGATATTTGGAAGCCCCTAGAGCGCCATGGTTAAAAAGGAAATATCCTCCGATGAAATATGGAAAGAAGCTTTCTGAGAAACTGCTGAGTGTTCTGTTAATTCATCTGACAGAGTTACATCTGTATTTCGTGGATCTCTTTGCTAGCCTTATTTCTGTGGAATCTGAGAACAGATATTTCGGATCCCTTTGAAGACTATGGGGCAAAACGAAATATCCTCCGATAACAAAGAGAAAGACCCTTTCTGAGAAACTTCTTTGTGTTCTGTGAAATCATCTCACAGAGTTACAGCTTTCCCCTCAAGAAGTCTTTCGCTAAGACAGATCTTTTGGAATTGGAAAAGTGATATTTTTGAAGCCCTAGAGGGCTATGGTGAAAAAGGAAATATCCTCAGATGAAATCTGGAAAGAAGCTTTCTGAGAAACTGATAAGTGTTCTGTTAATTCATCTCACAGAGTTACATCTGTATTTCGTGGATCTCTTTGCTAGCCTTATTTCTGTGGAATCTGAGAACAGATATTTCGAATCTCTTTGAAGACTATCGGGGCAAAGGAAATATCCTCCGATAACAAAGAGAAAGAAGCTGTCTGAGAATCTTCTTTGTGTTCTGTGAAATCATCTCACAGAGTTACAGCTTTTCCCTCAAGAAGACTTTCGCTAAGACAGTTCTTGTGGAATTGGTAAAGTGATATTTGGAAGTCCATAGAGGGCTATGGTGAAAAAGGAAATATCCTCAGATGAAATCTGGAAAGAAGGTTTCTGAGAAACTGCTCCGTGATGTTTGACTTCCACTCACAGAGTTACATCTGTATTTCGTGGATCTCCTTGCTAGCCTTATTTCTGTGGATGCTGAGAAAAGATATTTCAGATGCCTTTGAAGACTATAGTGCCAAAGGAAATATCATCCGATTACAAAGAGAACGAAGCTTTCTGAGAAACTTCTTTGTGTTCTGTGAAATCATCTCACAGAGGTACAGCTTTCCCCTCAAGAAGCCTTTCGCTAAGACAGTTCTTGTGGAATTGGCAAAGTGATATTTGGAAGCCCATAGAGGGCTATGTTCAAAGAGGAAATATCCTCAGATGAAATCTGGAAAGAAGCTTTCTGAGAAATTGCTCTGTGATTTGTGACTTCCACTCACGGAGTTACATCTGTATTTCGTGTATCTGTTTGCTAGCCTTATTTCTGTGGAATCTGAGAACATATATTTCGGATCCCTTTGAAGACTATAGGGCCAAAGGAAATATCCTCCGATAACACAGAGAAAGAAGCTTTCTGAGAAACTTCTTTGTGTTTTGTGAAATCAGCTCACAAAGTTACAGCTTTCCCCTCAAGAAGCCTTTCGCTAAGACAGTTCTTGTGGAATGAGCAAAGTGATATTTGGAAGCCCTTAGAGGGCTATGGTGAAAAAGGAAATATCCTCAGATGAAATCTGGAAAGAAGCTTTATGAGAAACTGCTGAGTGTTCTGTTAATTCATCTCACAGAGTTACATCTGTATTTCCTCGATCTCTTTGCTAGCCTTATTTCTGTGGAATCTGAGAACAGATATTTCGGTTCCATTTGAAGACTATAGGGCCAAAGGACATATACTCCGATAACAAAGAAAAAGAAGCTTTCTGAGAAACTTCTTTGTGTTCTGTGAAATCATCTCACAGAGTTACAGTTTTCCCCTCAAGAAGCCTTTCGCTAAGACAGTTCTTGTGGAATTGGCATAGTGATATTTGGAAGCCCATATAGGGCTATGGTGAAAAAGGAAATATCCTCAGATGAATCTGGAAAGAAGCTTTCTGAGAAACTGCTCTGTGATGTGTGACTTCCACTAACAGTGATACATCTGTATTTCGTGGATCTCTTTTCTACCCTTATTTCCCTGGAATCTGAGAACAGATATTTCGGATCCCTTTGAAGACTTTAGGGCCAAAGGAAATATCCTCCGATAACAAAGAGAAAGAAGGTTTCTGAGAAACTTCTTTGTGTTCTGTGAAATCATCTCACAGAGTTACAGCTTTCCCCTCAAGAAGCCTTTCGCTAAGACAGTTCTTGTGGAATTGGCAAAGTGATATTTTTGAAGCCCTAGAGGGCTATGGTGAAAAAAGAAATATCCTCAGATGAAATCTGGAAAAAAGCTTTGTGAGTAACTGCTCCGTGATGTGTGACTTCCACTCACAGAGTAATATCTGTATTTCGTGGATCTCTTTTCTAGCCTTATTTCTGTGGAATCTGACAACAGATATTTCGGATCCCTTTGAAGACTATAGGGCTAAAGGAAATATACTCCGATAACAAAGACAAAGAAGCTTTCTGAGAAACTTCTTTGTGTTCTGTGAAATCATCTCACAGAGTTAGAGCTTTCCCCTCAAAAAGCCTTTCGCTAAGACAGTTTTTGTGGAATTGGCAAAGTGATATTTGCGAGCCCATAGATTTTGTGGTGAAAAAGGGAATATCCTCAGATGAAATCTGGAAGTATGTTTTCTGAGAAACTGCTCCGTGATGTGTGAATTCCACTCACAGAGTTACATCTGTATTTCGCGGATCTCTTTGCTAGCCTTATTTCTGTGGAATCTGAGAAGAGATATTTCGGATCCCTTTGAAGACTATAGGGCCAAAGGAAATATCCTCCGATAACAAAGAGAAAGAAGCTTTCTGAGAAACTTCTTTGTTTTCTGTGAAATCATCTCACAGAGTTACAGCTTTCCCCTCAAGAAGCCTTTCGCTAAGACAGTTCTTGTGGAATTGGCAAAGTATTATTTGGAAGCCCGTAGGGTTCTATGGTGAAAAAGGGAATATGCTCAGATGAAAACAGGAAATAAGCTTTCTGAGAAACTCCACCGTGATGTGTGACTTCCACTCACAGAGTTACATCTGTATTTCGTGGATCTCTTTGCCAACCTTACTTCTGTGGAATCTGAGAACAGATATTTCGGATCCCTTTGAAGACCACAGGGCCAAATGAAATATCCTCCGATAACAAAGAGAAAGATGCTTTCTGAGAACCTTCTTTGTATTCTGTGAAATCAGCTCACACAGTTACAGCTTTCCCCTCAAGGAGCCTTTCGCTAAGACAGTTCTTGTGGAATGGACAAAGTGATATTTGGAAGCCCATAAAGGGCTAAGGTGTAAAAGGAAATATCCTCAGATGAAATCTGGAAAGAAGCTTTCTGAGAAACTGCTGAGTGTTCTGTTACTTCATCTCACAGAGTTACATCTGTATTTCGTGGATCTCCTTGCTAACCTTATTTCTGTGGAATCTGAGAAAAGATATTTCGGATCCCTTTGAAGACTATAGTGCCAAAGGAAATATCATCCGATAACACAGAGAAAGAAGCTTTCTGAGAAACTTCTTTGTGTTATGTGAAATCACCTTACAGAGTTACAGCTTTCCCCTCAGGAAGCCTTTCGCTAAGACCGTTCTTGTGGAATTGGCAAAGTGATATTTGGAAGACCATAGAGGGCTATGGTGAAAAAGGAAATATCCTCAGATGAAATCTGGAAAGAAGCTTTCTGAGAAACTGCTCCGTGATGTTTTACTTCCACTCACAGTGTTACATCTGTATTTCGTGGATCTCTATGCTAGCCTTATTTCTTGGAATCTGAGAACAGATATTTCGGATCCCTTTGAAGACTATAGGGCCAAAGGAAATATCCTCCCATAACAAAGAGAAAGATGCTTTCTGAGAACCTTCTTTGTGTTCTGTGAAATCAGCTGACAGAGTTACAGCTTTCCCCTCAAGGAGCCTTTCGCTCAGACAGTTCTTGTGGAATGGACAAAGTGATATTTGGAAGCCCATAAAGGGCTAAGGTGTAAAAGGAAATATCCTCACATGAAATCTGGAAAGAAGATTTCTGAGAAACTGCTGAGTGTTCTGTCACTTCATCTCACAGAGTTACATCTGTATTTCGTGGATCTCCTTGCTAGCCTTATTTCTGTGGAATCTGAGAACAGATATTTCGGATCCCTTTGAAGACTATAGGGCCAAAGGAAATATCCTCCGATAACAAAGACAAAGAAGCTTTCTGAGAAACTTCTTTGTGTTCTGTGAAATCATCTCACAGAGTTACAGCTTTCCCCTCAAGAAGCCTTTCGCTAAGACAGTTCTTGTGGAATGGGCAAAGTGATATTTGGAAGCCCATAGAGGGCTACGGTGAAAAAGGAAATATCCTCAGATGAAATCTGAAAAGAAGCTTTATGAGAAACTGCTGAGTGTTCTGTTAATTCATCTCACAGAGTTACATTTGTATTTCCTCGATCACTTTGCTAGCCTTATTTCTGTGGAATCTGAGAACAGATATTTCGGATCCCTTTGAAGACTATAGGGCTAAAGGAAATATACTCCGATAACAAAGACAAAGAAGCTTTCTGAGAAACTTCTTTGTGTTCTGTGAAATCATCTCACAGAGTTACAGCTTTCCCCTCAAAAAGCCTTTCGCTAAGACAGTTTTTGTGGAATTGGCAAGGTGATATTTGCGAGCCCATAGATTTTGTGGTGAAAAAGGGAATATCCTCAGATGAAATCTGGAAGTATGTTTTCTGAGAAACTGCTCCGTGATGTGTGAATTCCACTCACAGAGTTACATCTGTATTTCGCGGATCTCTTTGCTAGCCTTATTTCTGTGGAATCTGAGAAGAGATATTTCGGATCCCTTTGAAGACTATAGGGCCAAAGGAAATATCCTCCGATAACAAAGAGAAAGAAGCTTTCTGAGAAACTTCTTTGTTTTCTGTGAAATCATCTCACAGAGTTACAGCTTTCCCCTCAAGAAGCCTTTCGCTAAGACAGTTCTTGTGGAATTGGCAAAGTATTATTTGGAAGCCCGTAGGGTTCTATGGTGAAAAAGGGAATATCCTCAGATGAAATCAGGAAATAAGCTTTCTGAGAAACTGCTCCGTGATGTGTGACTTCGACTCACAGTGTAACATCTGTATTTTGTGGATCTCTTTTCTCGCCTTATTTCTGTGGAATCTGAGAACAGACTTTTCGGATCCCGTTGAAGACTATAGGGTCAAAGGAAGTATCCTCCGATAACAAAGAGAAAGAAGCTTTCTGACAAACTTCTTTGTGTTCTGTGAAATCATCTCACAGAGTTACAGCTTTCCCCTCAAGAAGCCTTTCGCTAAGACAGTTCTTGTGGAATTGGCAAAGTGATATTTGGAACCCCAAAGAGGGCTATGGTGAAAAAGGAAATATCCTCAGATGAAATCTGGAAAGAAGCTTTCTGAGAAACTGCTGAGTGTTCTGTTCATTCATCTCACAGAGTTACATCTGTATTTCGTGGATCTCTTTGCTAGCCTTATTTCTGTGGAATCTGAGAACAGGTATTTCGGATACCTTTGAAGACTATAGGGCCAAAGGAAATATCCTCCGATAACAAAGAAAAAGAAGCTTTCTGAGAAACTTCTTTGGTTCTGTGAAATCATCTCACAGAGTTACATCTTTCCCCTCAAGAAGCCTTTCGATTAGACAGTTCTTGTGGAATTGGCAAAGTGATATTTGGCAGCCCATAGAGGGCTTTGGTGAAAAAGGAAATATCCTCAGATGGAATCTGGAAAGAAGCTTTATGAGAAACTCCACCGTGATGTGTGACTTCCACTCACAGAGTTACATCTGTATTTCGTGGATCTCTTTGCCAACCTTATTTCTGTGGAATCTGAGAACAGATATTTCGGATCCCTTTGAAGACTACAGGGCCAAATGAAATATCCTCCGATAACAAACAGAAAGACGCTTTCTGAGAAACTTCTTTGTGTTCTGTGAAATCATCTCACAGAGTTACAGCTTTCCCCTCAAGAAGCCTTTCGCTAAGACAGTTCTTGTGGAATGGGCAAAGTGATATTTGGAAGCCCATAGAAGGCTATGGTGAGAAAGGAAATATCCTCTGATGAAATCTGGAAAGAAGCTTTCTGAGAAACTGCTGAATGTTCTGTTAATTCATCTCACAGAGTTACATCTGTATTTCGTAAATCGCTTTGCTAGCCTTATTTCTGTGGAATCTGAGAACAGATATTTCGGATGCCTTTGATGACTATAGTGCCAAAGGAAATATCATCCGATAACAAAGAGAAAGAAGCTTTCGGAGAAACTTCTTTGTGTTATGTGAAATCACCTTACAGAGTTACAGCTTTCCCCTCAGGAAGCCTTTCGCTAAGACCGTTCTTGCGGAATTGGCAAAGTGATATTTGGAAGACCATAGAGGGCTATGGTGAAAAAGGAAATATCCTCAGATGAAATCTGAAAAGAAGCTTTATGAGAAACTGCTGAGTGTTCTGTTAATTCATCTCACAGAGTTACATTTGTATTTCCTCGATCACTTTGCTAGCCTTATTTCTGTGGAATCTGAGAACAGATATTTCGGATCCCTTTGAAGACTATAGGGCCAAAGGATATATACTCCGATAACAAAGATAAAGAAGCTTTCTGAGAAACTTCTTTGTGTTCTGTGGAATCATCTCACAGAGATACAGGTTTCCTATCAAGAAGCCTTTCGCTAAGACAGTTCTTGTGGAATTGGCAAAGTGATATTTGGAAGCCCCTAGAGCCCTATGGTTAAAAAGGAAATATCCTCCGATGAAATATGGAAAGAAGCTTACTGAGAAACTGCTGAGTGTTCTGTTAATTCATCTGACAGAGTTACATCTGCATTTCGTGGATCTCTTTGCTAGCCTTATTTCTGTGGATCTGAGAACAGATATTTCGGATCCCTTTGAAGACTATGGGGCAAAAGGAAATATCCTCCGATAACAAAGAGAAAGACCCTTTCTGAGAAACTTCTTTGTGTTCTGTGAAATCATCTCACAGAATTACAGCTTTCCCCTCAAGAAGCCTTTCGCTAAGACAGTTCTTCTGGAATTGGCAAAGTGATATTTTTGAAGCCCTAGAGGGCTATGGTGAAAAGGAAATATCCTCAGATGAAATCTGGAAAAAAGCTTTGTGAGTCTCTGCTCCGTGATGTGTGACTTCCATTCACAGAGTAATATCTGTATTTCGTGGATCTCTTTTCCAGCCTTATTTCTGTGGAATCTGAGAACAGATATTTCGGATCCCTTTGAAGACTATAGGGCTAAAGGAAATATTCTCCGATAACAAAGACAAAGAAGCTTTCTGAGAAACTTCTTTGTGTTCTGTGAAATCATCTCACAGAATTACAGCTTTCCCCTCAAGAAGCCTTTCGCTAAGACAGTTCTTCTGGAATTGGCAAAGTGATATTTTTGAAGCCCTAGAGGGCTATGGTGAAAAGGAAATATCCTCAGATGAAATCTGGAAAAAAGCTTTGTGAGTCTCTGCTCCGTGATGTGTGAATTCCACTCACAGAGTTACATCTGTATTTCGCGGATCTCTTTGCTAGCCTTATTTCTGTGGAATCTGAGAAGAGATATTTCGGATCCCTTTGAAGACTATAGGGCCAAAGGAAATATCCTCCGATAACAAAGAGAAAGAAGCTTTCTGAGAAACTTCTTTGTGCTCTGTGAAATCATCTCACAGAGTTACAGCTTTCCCCTCAAGAAGCCTTTCGCTAAGACAGTTCTTGTGGAATTGGCAAAGTATTATTTGGAAGCCCGTAGGGTTCTATGGTGAAAAAGGGAATATCCTCAGATGAAATCTGGAAATAAGCTTTCTGAGAAACTGCTCCGTGATGTGTGACTTCGACTCACAGTGTAACATCTGTATTTTGTGGATCTCTTTTCTCGCCTTATTTCTGTGGAATCTGAGAACAGACTTTTCGGATCCCGTTGAAGACTATAGGGTCAAAGGAAGTATCCTCCGATAACAAAGAGAAAGAAGCTTTCTGCCAAACTTCTTTGTGTTCTGTGAAATCATCTCACAGAGTTACAGCTTTCCACTCAAGAAGCCTTTCGCTAAGACAGTTCTTGTGGAATTGGCAAAGTGATATTTGGAAGCCCAAAGAGGGCTATGGTGAAAAAGGAAATATCCTCAGATGAAATCTGGAAAGAAGCTTTCTGAGAAACTGCTGAGTGTTCTGTTCATTCATCTCACAGAGTTACATCTGTATTTCGTGGATCTCTTTGCTAGCCTTATTTCTGTGGAATCTGAGAACAGATATTTCGGATACCTTTGAAGACTATAGGGCCAAAGGAAATATCCTCCGATAACAAAGAAAAAGAAGCTTTCTGAGAAACTTCTTTGGTTCTGTGAAATCATCTCACAGAGTTACATCTTTCCCCTCAAGAAGCCTTTCGATTAGACAGTTCTTGTGGAATTGGCAAAGTGATATTTGGAAGCCCATAGAGGGCTTTGGTGAAAAAGGAAATATCCTCAGATGGAATCTGGAAAGAAGCTTGATGAGAAACTCCACCGTGATGTGTGACTTCCACTCACAGAGTTACATCTGTATTTCGTGGATCTCTTTGCCAACCTTATTTCTGTGGAATCTGAGAACAGATATTTCGGATCCCTTTGAAGACTACAGGGCCAAATGAAATATCCTCCGATAACAAACAGAAAGACGCTTTCTGAGAAACATCGTTGTGTTCTGTGAAATCATCTCACAGAGTTACAGCTTTCCCCTCAAGAAGCCTTTCGCTAAGACAGTTCTTGTGGAATGGGCAAAGTGATATTTGGAAGCCCATAGAAGGCTATGGTGAGAAAGGAAATATCCTCTGATGAAATCTGGAAAGAAGCTTTCTGAGAAACTGCTGAATGTTCTGTTAATTCATCTCACAGAGTTACATCTGTATTTCGTAAATCGCTTTGCTAGCCTTATTTCTGCGGAATCTGAGAACAGATATTTCGGATGCCTTTGATGACTATAGTGCCAAAGGAAATATCATCCGATAACAAAGAGAAAGAAGCTTTCGGAGAAACTTCTTTGTGTTATGTGAAATCACCTTACAGAGTTACAGCTTTCCCCTCAGGAAGCCTTTCGCTAAGACCGTTCTTACGGAATTGGCAAAGTGATATTTGGAAGACCATAGAGGGCTATGGTGAAAAAGGAAATATCCTCAGATGAAATCTGGAAAGAAGCTTTCTGAGAAACTGCTCCGTGATGTTTTACTTCCACTCACAGAGTTACATCTGTATTTCGTGGATCTCTTTGCTAGCCTTATTTCTTGGAATCTGAGAACAGATATTTCGGATCCTTTGGAAGACTATAGGGCCAAAGGAAATATCCTCCGATAACAAAGACAAAGAAGCTTTCTGAGAAACTTCTTTGTGTTCTGTGAAATCATCTCACAGAGTTACAGCTTTCCCCTCAAGAAGCCTTTCGCTAAGACAGTTCTTGTGGAATGGGCAAAGTGATATTTGGAAGCCCATAGAGGGCTATGGTGAAAAAGGAAATATCCTCAGATGAAATCTGGAAAGACGCTTTATGAGAGACTGCTGAGTGTTCTGTTAATTCACCTCACAGAGTTACATCTGTCTTTCGTGGATCTCTTTGCTAGCCTTATTTCTGTGGAATCTGAGAACAGATATTTCGGATCCCTTTGAAGACTATAGGGCCAAAGGAAATATCCTCCGATAACAAAGAGAAAGAAGCTTTTTGTGAAACTTCTTTGTGTTCTGTGAAATCAGCTCTCAGAGTTACAGCTTTCCCCTCAAGAAGACTTTCGCTAAGACAGTTCTTGTGGAATTGGCAAAGTGATATTTGGAAGCCCATACAGGGCTATGGTGAAAAAGGAAATATCCTCAGATGAAATCTGGAAAGAAGCTTTCTGAGAAACTGCTGAATGTTCTGTTAATTCATCTCACAGAGTTACGTCTCTATTTCATGGATCTCTTTGCTAGCCTTATTTCTGTGGAATCTGAGAACAGATATTTCGGATCCCTTTGAAGACTATAGGGCCGAAGGAAATATCCTCCTATAACAAAGAGCAAGAAGATTTCTGAGAAACCTCTTTGTGTTCTGTGAAATCATCTCACAGAGTTACAGCTTTCCCCTCAAGAAGCCTTTCCCTAAGACAGTTCTTGTGGAATTGGTAAAGTGATATTTGGAAGCCCATAGAAGGCGATGGTGAAAAAGGAAATATCCTCAGATGAAATCTGGAAAGAAGCTTTCTGAGAAACTGCTCTGTGATGTGTGACTTCCACTCACAGAGTTACATCTGTATTTCGTGTATCTCTTTGCTAGCCTTATTTCTGTAGAGTCTGAGAACCGATATTTCGGATCCCTATGAAGACTATAGGGCCAAAGGAAATATCCTCCGATAACAAGGAGAAAGAAGCTTTCTGAGAAACTTCTTTGTGTTCTGTGAAATCATCTCACAGAGATACAGCTTTCCCCTCAAGAAGCCTTTCGCTAAACAGTTTTTGTGGAATTGGCAAAGTGATATTTAGAAGGCCATAGAGCGCTATGGTGAAAAAGGAAATATCCTCAGATGAAATCTGGAAAGAACCTTTCTGAGAAAGTGCTGAGAGTCCTGTTAATTCATCTCACAGCGTAACATCTGTATTTCGTGGATCTCTTTGCTAGCCTTATTTCTGTGGAATCTGAGAACAGATATTTCGGATCCCTTTGAATACTATAGGGCAAAGGAAATATCCTCCGATAAGAAAGACAAAGAAGCTTTCTGAGAAACTTCTTTGTGTTCTGTGAAATCTGCTCACAGAGTTACAGCTTTCCCCTCAAGAAGCCTTTCGCTAAGACAGTTCTTGTGGAATGGGCAAAGTGATATTTGGAAGCCCATAGAGGGCTATGGTGAAAAAGGAAATATCCTCAGATGAAATCTGGAAAGAAGCTTTATGAGAAACTGCTGAGTGTTCTGTTAATTCATCTCACAGAGTTACATCTGTATTTCCTCGATCACTTTGCTAGCCTTATTTCTGTGGAATCTGAGAACAGATATTTCGGATCCCTTTGAAGACTATAGGGCCAAAGGATATATACTCCGATAACAAAGAGAAAGAAGCTTTCTGAGAAACTTCTTTGTGTTCTGTGGAATCATCTCACAGCGATACAGGTTTCCTATCAAGAAGCCTTTCGCTAAGACAGTTCGTGTGTAATTGGCAAAGTGATTATTGGAAGCCCCTAGAGCGCTATGGTTAAAAAGGAAATATCCTCCGATGAAATATGGAAAAAAGCTTTCTGAGAAACTGCTGAGTGTTCTGTTAATTCATCTGACAGAGTTACATCTGCATTTCGTGGATCTCTTTGCTAGCCTTATTTCTGTGGAATCTGAGAACAGATATTTCGGAGCCCTTTGAAGACTATGGGGCAAAAGGAAATATCCTCCGATAACAAAGAGAAAGACCCTTTCTGAGAAACTTCTTTGTGTTCTGTGAAATCATCTCACAGAGTTACAGCTTTCCCCTCAAGAAGCCTTTCGCTAAGACAGTTCTTGTGGAATTGGCAAAGTGATATTTTTGAAGCCCTAGAGGGCTATGGTGAAAAAGGAAATATCCTCAGATGAAATCTGGAAAAAAG
The DNA here is from genome assembly GCF_043159975.1 of Macaca nemestrina. Taxonomy (NCBI): domain Eukaryota; kingdom Metazoa; phylum Chordata; class Mammalia; order Primates; family Cercopithecidae; genus Macaca; species Macaca nemestrina. The sequence continues at coordinate 34,085,734 of NC_092144.1, forward strand.
CTTTGTGAGTAACTGCTCCGTGATGTGTGACTTCCACTCACAGTGTAATATCTGTATTTCGTGGATCTCTTTTCTAGCCTTATTTCTGTGGAATCTGACAACAGATATTTCGGATCCCTTTGAAGACTATAGGGCTAAAGGAAATATCCTCCGATAACAAAGACAAAGAAGCTTTCTGAGCAACTTCTTTGTGTTCTGTGAAATCATCTCACAGAGTTAGAGCTTTCCCCTCAAAAAGCCTTTCGCTAAGACAGTTTTTGTGGAATTGGCAAAGTGATATTTGCGAGCCCATAGATTTTGTGGTGAAAAAGGGAATATCCTCAGATGAAATCTGGAAGTATGTTTTCTGAGAAACTGCTCCGTGATGTGTGAATTCCACTCACAGTGTTACATCTGTATTTCGCGGATCTCTTTGCTCGCCTTATTTCTGTGGAATCTGAGAAGAGATATTTCGGATCCCTTTGAAGACTATAGGGCCAAAGGAAATATCCTCCGATAACAAAGAGATAGAAGCTTTCTGAGAAACTTCTTTGTGCTCTGTGAAATCATCTCACAGAGTTACAGCTTTCCCCTCAAGAAGCCTTTCGCTAAGACAGTTCTTGTGGAATTGGCAAAGTATTATTTGGAAGCCCGTAGGGTTCTATGGTGAAAAAGGGAATATGCTCAGATGAAATCTGGAAATAAGCTTTCTGAGAAACTCCACCGTGATGTGTGACTTCCACTCACAGAGTTACATATGTATTTCGTGGATCTGTTTGCTAGCCTTATTTCTGTGGAATCTGAGAACAGATATTTCGGATCCCTTTGAAGACCACAGGACCAAATGAAATATCCTCCGATAACAAAGGGAAAGACGCTTTCTGAGAAACTTCTTTGTGTTCTGTGAAATCATCTCACAGAGTTACAGCTTTCCCCTCAAGGAGCCTTTCGCTAAGACAGTTCTTGTGGAATTGGCAAAGTGATATTTTTGAAGCCCTAGAGGGCTATGGTGAAAAGGAAATATCCTCAGATGAAATCTGGAAAAAAGCTTTGTGATTCTCTGCTCCGTGAAGTGTGACTTCCATTCACAGAGTAATATCTGTATTTCGTGGATCTCTATTCTAGCCTTATTTCTGTGGAATCTGAGAACAGATATTTCGGATCCCTTTGAGGAATATAGGGCTAAAGGAAATATTCTCCGATAACAAAGACAAAGAAGCTTTCTGAGAAACTTCTTTGTGTTCTGTGAAATCATCTCACAGAATTACAGCTTTCCCCTCAAGAAGCCTTTCGCTAAGACAGTTCTTCTGGAATTGGCAAAGTGATATTTTTGAAGCCCTAGAGGACTATGGTGAAAAGGAAATATCCTCAGATGAAATCTGGAAAAAAGCTTTGTGAGTCTCTGCTCCGTGATGTGTGAATTCCACTCACAGAGTTACATCTGTATTTCGCGGATCTCTTTGCTAGCCTTATTTCTGTGGAATCTGAGAAGAGATATTTCGGATCCCTTTGAAGACTATAGGGCCAAAGGAAATATCCTCCGATAACAAAGAGAAAGAAGCTTTCTGAGAAACTTCTTTGTGCTCTGTGAAATCATCTCACAGAGTTACAGCTTTCCCCTCAAGAAGCCTTTCGCTAAGACAGTTCTTGTGGAATTGGCAAAGTATTATTTGGAAGCCCGTAGGGTTCTATGGTGAAAAAGGAAATATCCTCAGATGAAATCTGGAAAGAAGCTTTCTGAGAAACTGCTGAGTGTTCTGTTCATTCATCTCACAGAGTTACATCTGTATTTCGTGGATCTCTTTGCTAGCCTTATTTCTGTGGAATCTGAGAACAGATATTTCGGATACCTTTGAAGACTATAGGGCCAAAGGAAATATCCTCGGATAACAAAGAAAAAGAAGCTTTCTGAGAAACTTCTTTGGTTCTGTGAAATCATCTCACAGAGTTACATCTTTCCCCTCAAGAAGCCTTTCGATTAGACAGTTCTTGTGGGATTGGCAAAGTGATATTTGGAAGCCCATAGAGGGCTTTGGTGAAAAAGGAAATATCCTCAGATGGAATCTGGAAAGAAGCTTGATGAGAAACTCCACCGTGATGTGTGACTTCCACTCACAGAGTTACATCTGTATTTCGTGGATCTCTTTGCCAACCTTATTTCTGTGGAATCTGAGAACAGATATTTCGGATCCCTTTGAAGACTACAGGGCCAAATGAAATATCCTCCGATAACAAACAGAAAGACGCTTTCTGAGAAACATCGTTGTGTTCTGTGAAATCATCTCACAGAGTTACAGCTTTCCCCTCAAGAAGCCTTTCGCTAAGACAGTTCTTGTGGAATGGGCAAAGTGATATTTGGAAGCCCATAGAAGGCTATGGTGAGAAAGGAAATATCCTCTGATGAAATCTGGAAAGAAGCTTTCTGAGAAACTGCTGAATGTTCTGTTAATTCATCTCACAGAGTTACATCTGTATTTCGTAAATCGCTTTGCTAGCCTTATTTCTGCGGAATCTGAGAACAGATATTTCGGATGCCTTTGATGACTATAGTGCCAAAGGAAATATCATCCGATAACAAAGAGAAAGAAGCTTTCGGAGAAACTTCTTTGTGTTATGTGAAATCACCTTACAGAGTTACAGCTTTCCCCTCAGGAAGCCTTTCGCTAAGACCGTTCTTACGGAATTGGCAAAGTGATATTTGGAAGACCATAGAGGGCTATGGTGAAAAAGGAAATATCCTCAGATGAAATCTGGAAAGAAGCTTTCTGAGAAACTGCTCCGTGACGTTTTACTTCCACTCACAGAGTTACGTCTGTATTTCGTGGATCTCTTTGCTAGCCTTATTTCTTGGAATCTGAGAACAGATATTTCGGATCCTTTGGAAGACTATAGGGCCAAAGGAAATATCCTCCGATAACAAAGAGAAAGATGCTTTCTGAGAACCTTCTTTGTGTTCTGTGAAATCAGCTCACAGAGATACAACTTTCGCCTCAAGGAGCCTTTCGCTAAGACAGTTCTTGTGGAATGGACAAAGTGATATTTGGAAGCCCATAAAGGGCTAAGGTGTAAAAGGAAATATCCTCAGATGAAATCTGGAAAGAAGCCTTCTGAGAAATTGCTGAGTGTTCTGTTACTTCATCTCACAGAGTTACATCTGTATTTCGTGGATCTCCTTGCTAGCCTTATTTCTGTGGAATCTAAGAACAGATATTTCGGAACCCTTTGAAGACTATAGGGCCAAAGGAAATATCCTCCGATAACAAAGAGAAAGAAGCTTTCTGAGAAACTTCTTTGTGTTCTGTGAAATCATCTCACAGAGTTACAGCTTTCCCCTCAAGAAGCCTTTCACTAAGACAGTTCTTGTGGAATGGGCAAAGTGATATTTGGAAGCCCATAGAGGGCTATGGTGAAAAAGGAAATATCCTCAGATGAAATCTGGAAAGAAGCTTTATGAGAAACTGCTGAGTGTTCTGTTAATTCACCTCACAGAGTTACATCTGTCTTTCGTGGATCTCTTTGCTAGCCTTATTTCTGTGGAATCTGAGAATAGATATTTCGGATCCCTTTGAAGACTATAGGGCCAAAGGAAATATCCTCCGATAACAAAGAGAAAGAAGCTTTTTGTGAAACTTCTTTGTGTTCTGTGAAATCAGCTCACAGAGTTACAGCTTTCCCCTCAAGAAGACTTTCGCTAAGACAGTTCTTGTGGAATTGGCAAAGTGATATTTGGAAGCCCATACAGGGCTATGGTGAAAAAGGAAATATCCTCAGATGAAATCTGGAAAGAAGCTTTCTGAGAAACTGCTGAATGTTCTGTTAATTCATCTCACAGAGTTACGTCTCTATTTCATGGATCTCTTTGCTAGCCTTATTTCTGTGGAATCTGAGAACAGATATTTCGGATCCCTTTGAAGACTATAGGGCCGAAGGAAACATCCTCCTATAACAAAGAGCAAGAAGATTTCTGAGAAACTTCTTTGTGTTCTGTGAAATCATCTCACAGAGTTACAGCTTTCCCCTCAAGAAGCCTTTCCCTAAGACAGTTCTTGTGGAATTGGTAAAGTGATATTTGGAAGCCCATAGAAGGCTATGGTGAAAAAGGAAATATCCTCAGATGAAATCTGGAAAGAAGCTTTCTGAGAAACTGCTCTGTGATGTGTGACTTCCACTCACAGAGTTACATCTGTATTTAGTGGATCTCTTTGCTAGCCTTATTTCTGTGGAATCTGAGAACAGATATTTCGGATCCCTTTGAAGACTGTAGGGCCAAAGGAAATATCCTCCGATAACAAAGAGAAAGAAGCTTTCTGAAAAACTTATTTGTGTTCTGTGAAATCATCTCACAGAGTTACAGCTTTCCCCTCAAGAAGCCTTTCGCTAAGACAGTTCTTGCGGAATTGGAAAAGTGATATTTGGAAGCCCATTGAGGGCTATGGTGAAAAAGGAAATATCCTGAGATGAAATCTGGAAAGAAGCTTTCTGAGAAACTGCTCCGAGATGTGTGACTTCCACTCACAGAGTTACATCTGTATTTCGTGGATCTCTTTTCTAGCCTTGTTTCTGTGGAATCTGAGAACAGATTTTTCGGATCCCGTTGAAGACTATAGGGCCAAAGGAAGTATCCTCCGATAACAAAGAGAAAGAAGCTTTCTGAGAAACTTCTTTGTGTTCTGTGAAATCATCTCAAAGAGTTACAGCTTTCCACTCAAGAAGCCTTTCGCTAAGACAGTTCTTGTGGAACTGGCAAAGTGATATTTGGAAGCCCAAAGAGGGCTATGTTAAAAAGGAAATATCCTCAGACGAAATCTGGAAAGAAGCTTTCTGAGAAACTGCTGAGTGTTCTATTCATTCATCTCACAGAGTTACATCTGTATTTCGTGGTTCTCTTTGCTAGCCTTATTTCTGTGGAATCTGAGAACAGATATTTCGGATCCCTTTGAAGACTATAGGGCCAAAGCAAATATCCTCTGATAACAAAGAAAAAGAAGCTTTCTGAGAAACTTCTTTGGTTCTGTGAAATCATCTCACAGAGTTACAGCTTTCCCCTCAAGAAGCCTTTCGCTTAGACAGTTCTTGTGGAATTGGCAAAGTGATATTTGGAAGCCCATTGAGGGCTATGGTGAAAAAGGAAATATCCTCAGATGGAATCTGGAAAGAAGCTTTCTGAGAAACTCCACCGTGATATGTGACTTCCACTCACAGAGTTACATCTGTATTTCGTGGATCTCTTTGCCAACCTTATTTCTGTGGAAACTGAGAACAGATATTTCGGATCCCTTCGAAGACTATAGGGCCAAATGAAATATCCTCCGATAACAAAGAGAAAGACGCTTTCTGAGAACTTTTGTGTGCTCTCTGAAATCATCCCACTGAGTTACAGCTTTCCCCTCAAGAAGCCTTTCGCTAAGACAGTTCTTGTGGAATTGGCAACGTGATATTTGGAAGCCCATAGAAGGCTATGGTGAGAAAGGAAATATCCTCAGATGAAATCTGGAAAGAAGCTTTCTGAGAAACTGCGGAATATTCTGTTAATTCATCTCACAGAGTTATATCTGTATTTCGTGGATCGCTTTGCTAGCCTTATTTCTGTGGAATCTGAGAACAGATATTTCGGATGCCTTTGAAGACTATAGTGCCAAAGGAAATATCATCCGATAACAAAGAGAAAGAAGCTTTCTGAGAAACTTCTTTGTGTTATGTGAAATCACCTTACAGAGTTACAGCTTTCCCCTCAGGAAGCCTTTCGCTAAGACCGTTCTTGTGGAATTGGCAAAGTGATATTTGGAAGTCCATAGAGGGCTATGGTGAAAAAGGAAATATCCTCAGATGAAATCTGGAAAGAAGCTTTCTGAGAAACTGCTCCGTGATGTTTTACTTCCACTCACAGAGTTACATCTGTATTTCGTGGATCTCTATGCTAGCCTTAATTCTTGGAATCTGAGAACAGATATTTCGGATCCCTTTGAAGACTATAGGGCCAAAGGAAATATCCTCCGATAACAAAGAGAAAGATGCTTTCTGAGAACCTTCTTTGTGTTCTGTGAAATCAGCTCACAGAGTTACAGCTTTCCCCTCAAGGAGTCTTTCGCTAAGACAGTTCTTGTGGAATGGACAAAGTGATATTTGGAAGCCCATAAAGGTCTAAGGTGTAAAAGGAAATATCCTCACATGAAATCTGGAAAGAAGATTTCTGAGAAACTGCTGAGTGTTCTGTTACTTCATCTGACAGAGTTACATCTGTATTTCGTGGATCTCATTGCTAGCCTTATTTCTGTGGAATCTGAGAACAGATATTTCGGATCCCTTTGAGGACTATAGGGCCAAAGGAAATATCCTCCGATAACAAAGACAAAGAAGCTTTCTGAGAAACTTCTTTGTGTTCTGTGAAATCATCTCACAGAGTTACAGCTTTCCCCTCAAGAAGCCTTTCGCTAAGACAGTTCTTGTGGAATGGGCAAAGTGATATTTGGAAGCCCATAGAGGGCTATGGTGAAAAAGGAAATATCCTCAGATGAAATCTGGAAAGAAGCTTTATGAGAAATTGCTGAGTGTTCTGTTAATTCACCTCACAGAGTTACATCTGTCTTTCGTGGATCTCTTTGCTAGCCTTATTTCTGTGGAATCTGAGAACAGATATTTCGGATCCCTTTGAAGACTATAGGGCCAAAGGAAATATCCTCCGATAACAAAGAGAAAGAAGCTTTTTGTGAAACTTCTTTGTGTTCTGTGAAATCAGCTCACAGAGTTACAGCCTTCCCCTCAAGAAGCCTTTCGCTAAAACTGTTCTTGTGGAATTGGCAAAGTGATATTTGGAAGCCCATAGAGGGCTATGGTGAAAAAGGAAATATCCTCAGATGAAATCTGGAAAGAAGCTTTCTGAGAAACTGCTGAATGTTCTGTTAATTCATCTCACAGAGTTACGTCTCTATTTCATGGATCTCTTTGCTAGCCTTATTTCTGTGGAATCTGAGAACAGATATTTCGGATCCCTTTGAAGACTATAGGGCCAAAGGAAATATCCTGTGATAACAAACAGAAAGAAGCTTTCTGAGAAACTTCTTTGTGTTCTGTGAAATCATCTCACAGAGTTACAGCTTTCCCCTCAAGAAGCCTTTCCCTAAGACAGTTCTTGTGGAATTGGTAAAGTGATATTTGGAAGCCCTTAGAAGGCTATGGTGAAAAAGGAAATATCCTCAGATGAAATCTGGAAAGAAGCTTTCTGAGAAACTGCTCTGTGATGTGTGACTTCCACTCACAGAGTTACATCTGTATTTCGTGTATGTCTTTGTTAGCCTTATTTCTGTAGAGTCTGAGAACCGATATTTCGGATCCCTTTGAAGACTATAGGGCCAAAGGAAATATCCTCCGATAAGAAGGAGAAAGAAGCTTTCTGAGAAACTTCTTTGTGTTCTGTGAAATCATCTCACAGAGATACAGCTTTCCCCTCAAGAAGCCTTTCGCTAACACAGTTTTTGTGGAATTGGCAAAGTGATATTTAGAAGCCCATAGAGCGCTATGGTGAAAAAGGAAATATCCTCAGATGAAATCTGGAAAGAACCTTTCTGAGAAAGTGCTGAGAGTCCTGTTAATTCATCTCACAGAGTAACATCTGTATTTCGTGGATCTCTTTGCTAGCCTTATTTCTGTGGAATCTGAGAACAGATATTTCGGATCCCTTTGAATACTATAGGGCAAAGGAAATATCCTCCGATAACAAAGACAAAGAAGCTTTCTGAGAAACTTCTTTGTGTTCTGTGAAATCAGCTCACAGAGTTACAGCTTTCCCCTCAAGAAGCCTTTCGCTAAGACAGTTCTTGTGGATAGGGCAAAGTGATATTTGGAAGCCCGTAGAGGGCTATGGTGAAAAAGGAAATATCCTCAGATGAAATCTGGAAAAAAGCTTAATGAGAAATTGCTGAGTGTTCTTTTAATTCATCTCACAGAGTTACATCTGTCTTTCGTGACTCTCTTTGCTAGCGTTATTTCTGTGGAATCTGAGAACAGATATTTCGGATCACTTTGAAGACTATAGGACCAAAGGAAATATCCTCCGATACAAAGAGAAAGAACCTTTCTGAGAAACTTCTTTGTGTTCTGTGAAATCATCTCACAGAGTTACAGCTTTCCCCTCAAGAAGCCTTTCGCTAAGACAGTTCTTGTGGAATTGGCAAAGTGATATTTGGAAGCCCATAGAAGGCTATGGTGAAAAACGAAATATCCTCAGATGAAATCTGGAAAGAAGCTTTCTGAGAATCTTCTCCGTGATGTGTGACTTCCACTCACAGAGTTACATCTGTATTTAGTGGATCTCTTTGCTAGCCTTATTTCTGTGGAATCTGAGAACAGATATTTCGGATCCCTTTGAAGACTGTAGGGCCAAAGGAAATATCCTCCGATAACAAAGAGAAAGAAGCTTTCTGAAAAACTTCTTTGTGTTCTGTGAAATCATCTCACAGAGTTACAGCTTTCCCCTCAAGAAGCCTTTCGCTAAGACAGTTCTTGCGGAATTGGAAAAGTGATATTTGGAAGCCCATTGAGGGCTATGGTGAAAAAGGAAATATCCTGAGATGAAATCTGGAAAGAAGCTTTCTGAGAAACTGCTCCGAGATGTGTGACTTCCACTCACAGAGTTACATCTGTATTTCGTGGATCTCTTTCTAGCCTTATTTCTGTGGAATCTGAGAACAGATTTTTCGGACCCCGTTGAAGACTATAGGGCCAAAGGAAGTATCCTCCGATAACAAAGAGAAAGAAGCTTTCTGAGAAACTTCTTTGTGTTCTGTGAAATCATCTCACAGAGTTACAGCTTTCCACTCAAGAAGCCTTTCGCTAAGACAGTTCTTGTGGAACTGGCAAAGTGATATTTGGAAGCCCAAAGAGGGCTATGTTTAAAAAGGAAATATCCTCAGACGAAATCTGGAAAGAAGCTTTCTGAGAAACTGCTGAGTGTTCTGTTCATTCATCTCACAGAGTTACATCTGTATTTCGTGGTTCTCTTTGCTAGCCTTATTTCTGTGGAATCTGAGAACAGATATTTCGGATCCCTTTGAAGACTATAGGGCCAAAGCATATATCCTCTGATAACAAAGAAAAAGAAGCTTTCTGAGAAACTTCTTTGGTTCTGTGAGATCATCTCACAGAGTTACAGCTTTCCCCGCAAGAAGCCTTTCGCTTAGACAGTTCTTGTGGAATTGGCAAAGTGATATTTGGAAGCCCATTGAGGGCTATGGTGAAAAAGGAAATATCCTCAGATGGAATCTGGAAAGAAGCTTTCTGAGAAACTCCACCGTGATGTGTGACTTCCATTAACAGAGTTACATCTGTATTTCGTGGATCTCTTTGCCAACCTTATTTCTGTGGAAACTGAGAACAGATATTTCGGATCCCTTCGAAGACTATAGGGCCAAATGAAATATCCTCCGATAACAAAGAGAAAGACGCTTTCTGAGATCTTTTGTGTGCTCTCTGAAGTCATCCCACTGAGTTACAGCTTTCCCCTCAAGAAGCCTTTCGCTAAGACAGTTCTTGTGGAATTGGCAACGTGATATTTGGAAGCCCATAGAAGGCTATGGTGAGAAAGGAAATATCCTCAGATGAAATCTGGAAAGAAGCTTTCTGAGAAACTGCTGAATGTTCTGTTAATTCATCTCACAGAGTTACATGTGTATTTCGTGGATCGCTTTGCTAGCCTTATTTCTGTGGAATCTGAGAACAGGTATTTCGGATGCCTTTGAAGACTATAGTGCCAAAGGAAATACCATCCGATAACAAAGAGAAAGAAGCTTTCTGAGAAACTTCTTTGTGTTATGTGAAATCACCTTACAGAGTTACAGCTTTCCCCTCAGGAAGCCTTTCGCTAAGACCGTTCTTGTGGAATTGGCAAAGTGATATTTGGAAGACCATAGAGGGCTATGGTGAAAAAGGAAATATCCTCAGATGAAATCTGGAAAGAAGCTTTCTGAGAAACTGCTCCGTGATGTTTTACTTCCACTCACAGAGTTACATCTGTATTTCGTGGGTCTCTATGCTAGCCTTATTTCTTGGAATCTGAGAACAGATATTTCGGATCCCTTTGAAGACTATAGGGCCAAAGGAAATATCCTCCGATAACAAAGAGAAAGATGCTTTCTGAGAACCTTCTTTGTGTTCTGTGAAATCAGCTCAGAGAGTTACAGCTTTCCCCTCAAGGAGCCTTTCGCTAAGACAGTTCTTGTGGAATGGACAAAGTGATATTTGGAAGCCCATAAAGGGCTAAGGTGTAAAAGGAAATATCCTCAGATGAAATCTGGAAAGAAGCTTTCTGAGAAACTGCTGAGTGTTCTGTTACTTCATCTCACAGAGTTACATCTGTATTTCGTGGATCTCCTTGCTAGCCTTATTTCTGTGGAATCTGAGAACAGATATTTCGGATCCCTTTGAAGACTATAGGGCCAAAGGAAATATCCTCCGATAACAAAGACAAAGAAGCTTTCTGAGAAACTTCTTTGTGTTCTGTGAAATCATATCACAGAGTTACAGCTTTCCCCTCAAGAGGCCTTTCGCTAAAACAGTTCTTGTGGAATGGGCAAAGTGATATTTGGAAGCCCATAGAGGGCTATGGTGAAAAAGGAAATATCCTCAGATGAAATCTGGAAAGAAGCTTTATGAGAAATTGCTGAGTGTTCTGTTAATTCACCTCACAGAGTTACATCTGTCTTTCGTGGATCTCTTTGCTAGCCTTATTTCTGTGGAATCTGAGAACAGATATTTCGGATCCCTTGGAAGACTATAGGGCCAAAGGAAATATCCTCCGATAACAAAGAGAAAGAAGCTTTTTGTGAAACTTCTTTGTGTTCTGTGAAATCAGCTCACAGAGTTACAGGTTTCCCCTCAAGAAGAGTTTCGCTAAGACAGTTCTTGTGGAATTGGCAAAGTGATATTTGGAAGCCCATAGAGGGCTATGGTGAAAAAGGAAATATCCTCAGATGAAATCTGGAAAGAAGCTTTCTGAGAAACTACTGAATGTTCTGTTAATTCATCTCACAGAGTTACGTCTCTATTTCATGGATCTCTTTGCTAGCCTTATTTCTGTGGAATCTGAGAACAGATATTTCGGATCCCTTTGAAGACTATAGGGCCAAAGGAAATATCCTCTGATAACAAACAGAAAGAAGCTTTCTGAGAAACTTCTTTGTGTTCTGTGAAATCATCTCACAGAGTTACAGCTTTCCCCTCAAGAAGCCTTTCGCTAAGACAGTTCTTGTGGAATTGGCAAAGTGATATTTGGAAGCCCATAGAAGGCTATGGTGAAAAAGGAAATATCCTCAGATGAAATCTGGAAAGAAGCTTTCTGAGAAACTGCTCTGTGATGTGTGATTTCCACTCACAGAGTTACATCTGTATTTCGTGTATCTCTTTGCTAGTCTTATTTCTGTGGAGTCTGAGAACCGATATTTCGGATCCCTTTGAAGAGTATAGGGCCAAAGGAAATATCCTCCGATAACAAGGAGAAAGAAGCTTTCTGAGAAACTTCTTTGTGTTCGGTGAAATCATCTCACAGAGATACAGCTTTCCTATCAAGAAGCCTTTCGCTAAGACAGTTTTTGTGGAATTGGCAAAGTGATATTTAGAAGCCCATAGAGCGCTATGGTGAAAAAGGAAATATCCTCAGATGAAATCTGGAAAGAAGCTTTCTGAAAAAGTTCTGAGAGTCCTGTTAATTCATCTCACAGAGTTACATCTGTATTTCGTGGATCTCTTTGCTAGCCTTATTTCTGTGGAATCTGAGAACAAATATTTCGAATCCCTTTGAAGACTATAGGGCAAAGGAAATATCCTCCGATACAAGGAGAAAGAACCTTTCTGAGAAACTTCTTTGTGTTCTGTGAAATCATCTCACAGAATTACATCTTTCCCCTCAAGAAGCCTTTCGCTAAGACAGTTCTTGTGGAATTGGCAAAGTGATATTTGGAAGCCCATAGACGGCTATGGTGAAAAACGAAGTATCCTCAGATGAAATCTGGAAAGAAGCTTTCTGAGAATCTGCTCTGTGATGTGTGACTTCCACTCACAGAGTTACATCTGTATTTCGTGTATCTGTTTGCTAGCCTTATTTCTGTGGAATCTGAGAACAGATATTTCGGATCCCTTTGAAGACTATAGGGCCAAAGGAAATATCCTCCGATAACAAAGACAAAGAAGCTTTCTGAGAAACTTCTTTGTGTTCCTTGAAATCATCTCACAGAGATACAGCTTTCCTATCAAGAAGCCTTTCGCTAAGACAGTTCTTGTGGAATTGGCAAAGTGATATTTGGAAGCACATAGAGCGCTACGGTGAAAAAAGAAATATCCTCCGATAAAATCTGGAAAGAAGCTTTCTGAGAAACTGCTGATTGTTCTGTTACTTCATCTCACATAGTTACATCTGTATTTCGTGGATCTCTTTGCTAGCCTTATTTCTGTGTAATCTGAGAACAGATATTTCCGATCCCTTTGAAGACTATGGGGCTAAAGGAAATATCCTCCGATAACAAAGAGAAAGACGCTTTCTGAGAAACTTCTTTGTGTTCTGTGAAATCATCTCACAGAGTTACAGCTTACCCCTCAAAAAGCCTTTCGCTAAGACAGTTCTTGCGGAATTGGAAAAGTGATATTTGGAAGCCCATTGAGGGCTATGGTGAAAAAGGAAATATCCTCAGATGAAATCTGGAAAGAAGCTTTCTGAGAAACTGCTGGGTGTTCTGTTAATTCATCTCACAGAGTTACATCTGTATTTCGTGGATCTCTTTGCTAGCCTTATTTCTGTGGAATCTGAGAACAGATATTTCTGATCCCTTTAAAGAATATAGGGCCAAAGGAAATATCCTCAAATAAAAAAGGGAAAGAAGCTTTCTGAGAAACTTCTTTGTGTTCTGTGAAATCATATCACAGAGTTAGAGCTTTCCCCTCAAGAAGCCTTTCGCTAAGACAGTTCTTGTGGATTTGGCAAAGTGATATTTGGAAGCCCATAGAGGGCTATGTTGAAAAAGGAAATATCCTCAGATGAAATCTGGAAAGAAGCTTTATGAGAAACTGCTGAGTGTTCTGTTAATTCATCCCACAGAGTTACGTCTGTATTTCGTGGATCTCTTTGCTAGCCTTATTTCTGTGGAATCTGAGAACAGATATTTCGGATCCCTTTGAAGACTATAGGGCCAAAGGAAATATCCTTTGATAACAAAGAGAAAGAAGATTTCTGAGAAACTTCTTTGTGTTCTGTGAAATCATCTCACAGAGATACAGGTTTCCCCTCAAGAAGCCTTTAGCTAAGACAGTTCTTGTGGAATGGGCAAAGTGATATTTGGAAGCCCATAGAGGGCTATGGTGAAAAAGGAAATATCCTCAAATGAAATTTGGAAAGAAGCTTTCTGAGAAACTGCTCTGTGATGTGTGACTTCCACTCACTGAGTTACATCTGTATTTCGTGTATCTCTTTGCTAGCCTTATTTCTGTGGAATCTGAGAACAGATATTTCGGATCCCTTTGAAGACTATAAGGCCAAAGGAAATATCCTCCGATAACAAAGAGAAAGAAGCTTTCTGAGAAACTTCTTTGTGTTCTGTGAAATCATCTCTCAGAGATACAGGTTTCCTATCAAGAAGCCTTTCGCTAAGACAGTTCTTGTGGAATTGGCAAAGTGATATTTGGAAACCCATAGAGCGCTATGGTTAAAAAGGAAATATCCTCAGATGAAATCTGGAAAGAAGTTTTTGAGAAACTGCTGAGTGTTCTGTTAATTCATTTCACAGAGTTACATCTGTATTTCGTGGATCTCTTTGCTAGCCTTATTTCTGTGGAATCTGAGAACAGATATTTCGGATCCCTTTGAAGACTATGGGGCCAAAGCAAATATCCTCCGATAACAAAGAGAGAAGCTTTCTGAGAAACTTCTTTGTGTTCTGTGAAATCATCTCACAGAGTTACAGCTTTCCCCTCAAGAAGCCTTTCGCTAAGACAGTTCTTGTGGAATTGGCAAAGTGATATTTGGAAGCCCATAGAGGGCTATGGTGAAAAAGTAAATATCCTGAGATGAAATCTGGAAAGAAGCTTTCTGAGAAAATGCTCCGTGATGTGTGACTTCCACTCACAGAGTTACATCTGTATTTCGTGGATCTCTTTGCTAGCCTTATTTCCGTGGAATCTGAGAACAGATATTTCGGATCCCTTTGAAGACTATAGGGCCAAAGGAAATATCCTCCGATAACAAAGAGAAAGAAGCTTTCTTAGACACTTCTTTGTGTTCTGTGAAATCATCTCACAGAGTTACAGCTTTCCCCTCAAGAAGCCTTTCGCTAAGACAGTTCTTGTGGAATGGGCCAAGTGATATTTGGAAGCCCATAGAGGGCTATGGTGAAAAAGGAAATATCCTCAGATGAAATCTGGAAAGAAGCTTTCTGAGAAACTGCTCTGTGATGTTTGACTTCCACTCACAGAGTTACATCTGTATTTCGTGGATTTTTTTGCTAGCCTTATTTCTGTGGAATCTGAGAACAGATATTTCGGATCCCTTGAAAGACTATAGGTCCAAAGGAAATATCCTCCGATAACAAAGAGAAAGAAGTTTTCTGAGAATCTTCTTTGTATTCTGTGTAATCAGCTCACAGAGTTACAGCTTTCCCCTCAAGAAGCCTTTCGCTAAGACATTTCTTGTGGAATGGGCCAAGTGATATTTGGAAGCCCATAGAGGGCTATGGTGAAAAAGGAAATATCCTCAGATGAAATCTGGAAAGAAGCTTTATGAGAAACTGCTGAGTGTTCTGTTAATTCATCTCACAGAGTTACATCTGTATTTCGTGGATCTCTTTGCTAGCCGTATTTCTGTGGAATCTGAGAACAGATATTTCGGATCCCTTTGAAGACAATAGGGCCGAAGGAAATATCCTCCGATAACAGAGAGAAAGAAGCTTTCTGAGAAACTTCTTTGTGTACTGTGAAATCATCTCACAGAGTTACAGCTTTCCCTTCAAGAAGCCTTTCGCTAAGACAGTTCTTGTGGAATTGGCAAAGTGATATTTGGAAGCCCATAAAGGGCTATGGTGAAAAACGAAATATCCTCAGATGAAATCTGGAAAAAAGCTTTCTGAGAAACTGCTCTTTTATGTGTGACTTCCACTCACTGAGTTACATCTGTATTTCGTGTATCTCTTTGCTAGCCTTATTTCTGTGGAATCTGAGAACAGATATTTTGGATCCCTTTGAAGACTATAAGGCCAATGGAAATATTCTCCGATAACAAAGAGAAAGAAGCTTTCTGAGAAACTTCTTTGTGTTCTGTGAAATCATCTCTCAGAAATACAGGTTTCCTATCAAGAAGCCTTTCGCTAAGACAGTTCTTGTGGAATTGGCAAAGTGATATTTGGAAACCCATAGAGCGCTAAAGTTAAAAATGAAATATCCTCAGATCAAATCTGGAAAGAAGCTTTCTGAGAAACTGCTGAGTGTCCTGTTAATTCATCTCACAGAGTTACATCTGTATTTCGTGGATCTCTTTGCTATCCTTATTTCTGTGGATTCTGAAAACAGATATTTCGGATCCCTTTGAAGACTATGGGGCCAAAGCAAATATTCTCCGATAACAAAGAGAAAGACGCTTTCTGAGAAACTTCTTTGTGTTCTGTGAAATCATCTCACAGAGTTACAGCTTTCCCCTCAAGAAGCCTTTCGCTAAGACAGTTCTTGTGGAATTGGTAAAGTGATATTTGGAAGCCCATAGAGGGCTATGGTTAAAAAGGAAATATCCTCAGATGAAATCTGGATAGAAACTTTGTGAGAAACTGCTCCATGATGTGTGACTTCCACTCACAGAGTTACATCTGTGTTTCGTGCATCTCTTTTCTAGTCTAATTTCTGTGGAATCTGAGAACAGATATTTCGGATCCCTTTGAAGACTATAGGGCCAAAGGAAATATCCTCCGATAACAAAGAGAAAGAAGCTTTCTGAGAAACTTCTTTGTGTTCTGTGAAATCATCTCACAGAGTTACAGCTGTCCCCTCAAGAAGCCTTTCGCTAAGACAGTTCTTTTGGAGTTGGTAGAGTGATATTTGGAAGCCCATAGTGGGCTATGGTGAAAAAGGAAATATCCTCAGATGAAATCTGGAAAGAAGATGTCTGAGTAACTGCTCCGTGATGTGTGACTTCCACTCACAGAGTTACATCTGTATTTCGTGGATCTCTTTTCTAGCCTTATTTCTGTGGAATCTCAGAACAGATATTTCGGATCCCTTTGAAGAGTATAGGGCCAAAGGAAATATCCTCCGATAACAAAGAGAAAGAAGCTTTCTGAAAAACTTCTTTGTGTTCTGTGAAATCATCTCACAGAGTTACAGCTTTCCCCTCAAGAAGCCTTTTGCTACGACAGTTCTTGTGGAATTGGCAAAGTATTATTTGGAAGCCCATAGGGTTCTATGGTGAAAAAGGGAATATCCTCAGATGAAATCTGAAAAGAAGCTTTCTGAGAAACTGGAGAATGTTCTGTTAGTTCATCTCACAGAGTTACCTCTGTATTTCGTGGATCTCTTTGCTAGCCTTATTTCTGTGGAATCTGAGAACAGATATTTCGGATCCCTTTGAAGACTATAGGGCCAAAGGAAATATCCGCCGATAACAAAGAGAAAGAAGCTTTCTGAGAAACTTCTTTGTGTTCTGTGAAATCATCTCACAGAGTTACAGGTTTCCCCTCAAGAAAGCTTTCGCTAAGACAGTTCCTGTGGAATTGGCAAAGTGATATTTGGAAGCTCACTGAGGGCTATGGTGAAAAAGGAAATATCCTCAGATGAAATCTGGAAAGAATCTTTCTGAGAAACTGCTGGGTGTTCTGTTAATTCATCTCACAGAATTACATCTGTATTTCGTGGATCTCTTTGCTAGCCTTCTTTCTGTGGAATCTGAGAACAGATATTTCGGATCCCTTTGAAGACTATAGGGCCAAAGGAAATATCCCTCGGTAACAAAGAGAAAAAAGCTTTCTGAGAAACTTCTTTGTGTTCTGTGAAATCATCTCACAGAGTTACAGCTTTCCACTCAAGAAGCCTTTCGCTAAGACAGTTCTTGAGGATTTGGCAAAGTGATATTTGGAAGCCCATAGAGTTCTATGGTAAAAAAGGGAATATCCTCAGATGAAATCTGGAAATAAGCTCTCTGAGAAACTGCTCCGTGATGTGTGACTTCCACTCACAGAGTTACATCTGTATTTCGTGGATCTCTTTGCTAGCCTTATTTCTGTGGAATCTGAGAGCAGATATTTCGGATCCCTTTTAAGACTGTGGTGCCAAAGGAAATATCATCCGATAACAAAGAGAAAGAAGCTTTCTGAGAAACTTCTTTGTGTTCTGTGATATCATCTCACAGAGTTACAGCTTTCCCTTCAAGCGCCTTTCGCTAAGACAGTTCTTGCGGAATTGGCAAAGTGATATTTGGAAGCCCATAAAGGGCTAAGGTGAAAAACGAAATATCCTCAGATGAAATCTGGAAAAAAGCTTTCTGAGAAACTGCTCTTTGATGTGTGACTTCCACTCACTGAGTTACATCTGTATTTCGTGGATCTCTTTGCTAGCCTTATTTCTGTGGAATCTGAGAACAGATATTTCGGATCCCTTGGAAGACTATAGGGCCAAAGGAAATATCCTCCGATAACAAAGAGAAAGAAGCTTTTTGTGAAACTTCTTTGTGTTCTGTGAAATCAGCTCACAGAGTTACAGGTTTCCCCTCAAGAAGAGTTTCGCTAAGACAGTTCTTGTGGAATTGGCAAAGTGATATTTGGAAGCCCATAGAGGGCTATGGTGAAAAAGGAAATATCCTCAGATGAAATCTGGAAAGAAGCTTTCTGAGAAACTACTGAATGTTCTGTTAATTCATCTCACAGAGTTACGTCTCTATTTCATGGATCTCTTTGCTAGCCTTATTTCTGTGGAATCTGAGAACAGATATTTCGGATCCCTTTGAAGACTATAGGGCCAAAGGAAATATCCTCTGATAACAAACAGAAAGAAGCTTTCTGAGAAACTTCTTTGTGTTCTGTGAAATCATCTCACAGAGTTACAGCTTTCCCCTCAAGAAGCCTTTCGCTAAGACAGTTCTTGTGGAATTGGCAAAGTGATATTTGGAAGCCCATAGAAGGCTATGGTGAAAAAGGAAATATCCTCAGATGAAATCTGGAAAGAAGCTTTCTGAGAAACTGCTCTGTGATGTGTGATTTCCACTCACAGAGTTACATCTGTATTTCGTGTATCTCTTTGCTAGTCTTATTTCTGTGGAGTCTGAGAACCGATATTTCGGATCCCTTTGAAGAGTATAGGGCCAAAGGAAATATCCTCCGATAACAAGGAGAAAGAAGCTTTCTGAGAAACTTCTTTGTGTTCGGTGAAATCATCTCACAGAGATACAGCTTTCCTATCAAGAAGCCTTTCGCTAAGACAGTTTTTGTGGAATTGGCAAAGTGATATTTAGAAGCCCATAGAGCGCTATGGTGAAAAAGGAAATATCCTCAGATGAAATCTGGAAAGAAGCTTTCTGAAAAAGTTCTGAGAGTCCTGTTAATTCATCTCACAGAGTTACATCTGTATTTCGTGGATCTCTTTGCTAGCCTTATTTCTGTGGAATCTGAGAACAAATATTTCGAATCCCTTTGAAGACTATAGGGCAAAGGAAATATCCTCCGATACAAGGAGAAAGAACCTTTCTGAGAAACTTCTTTGTGTTCTGTGAAATCATCTCACAGAATTACATCTTTCCCCTCAAGAAGCCTTTCGCTAAGACAGTTCTTGTGGAATTGGCAAAGTGATATTTGGAAGCCCATAGACGGCTATGGTGAAAAACGAAGTATCCTCAGATGAAATCTGGAAAGAAGCTTTCTGAGAATCTGCTCTGTGATGTGTGACTTCCACTCACAGAGTTACATCTGTATTTCGTGTATCTGTTTGCTAGCCTTATTTCTGTGGAATCTGAGAACAGATATTTCGGATCCCTTTGAAGACTATAGGGCCAAAGGAAATATCCTCCGATAACAAAGACAAAGAAGCTTTCTGAGAAACTTCTTTGTGTTCCTTGAAATCATCTCACAGAGATACAGCTTTCCTATCAAGAAGCCTTTCGCTAAGACAGTTCTTGTGGAATTGGCAAAGTGATATTTGGAAGCACATAGAGCGCTACGGTGAAAAAAGAAATATCCTCCGATAAAATCTGGAAAGAAGCTTTCTGAGAAACTGCTGATTGTTCTGTTACTTCATCTCACATAGTTACATCTGTATTTCGTGGATCTCTTTGCTAGCCTTATTTCTGTGTAATCTGAGAACAGATATTTCCGATCCCTTTGAAGACTATGGGGCTAAAGGAAATATCCTCCGATAACAAAGAGAAAGACGCTTTCTGAGAAACTTCTTTGTGTTCTGTGAAATCATCTCACAGAGTTACAGCTTACCCCTCAAAAAGCCTTTCGCTAAGACAGTTCTTGCGGAATTGGAAAAGTGATATTTGGAAGCCCATTGAGGGCTATGGTGAAAAAGGAAATATCCTCAGATGAAATCTGGAAAGAAGCTTTCTGAGAAACTGCTGGGTGTTCTGTTAATTCATCTCACAGAGTTACATCTGTATTTCGTGGATCTCTTTGCTAGCCTTATTTCTGTGGAATCTGAGAACAGATATTTCTGATCCCTTTGAAGAATATAGGGCCAAAGGAAATATCCTCAAATAAAAAAGGGAAAGAAGCTTTCTGAGAAACTTCTTTGTGTTCTGTGAAATCATATCACAGAGTTAGAGCTTTCCCCTCAAGAAGCCTTTCGCTAAGACAGTTCTTGTGGATTTGGCAAAGTGATATTTGGAAGCCCATAGAGGGCTATGTTGAAAAAGGAAATATCCTCAGATGAAATCTGGAAAGAAGCTTTATGAGAAACTGCTGAGTGTTCTGTTAATTCATCCCACAGAGTTACGTCTGTATTTCGTGGATCTCTTTGCTAGCCTTATTTCTGTGGAATCTGAGAACAGATATTTCGGATCCCTTTGAAGACTATAGGGCCAAAGGAAATATCCTTTGATAACAAAGAGAAAGAAGATTTCTGAGAAACTTCTTTGTGTTCTGTGAAATCATCTCACAGAGATACAGGTTTCCCCTCAAGAAGCCTTTAGCTAAGACAGTTCTTGTGGAATGGGCAAAGTGATATTTGGAAGCCCATAGAGGGCTATGGTGAAAAAGGAAATATCCTCAAATGAAATTTGGAAAGAAGCTTTCTGAGAAACTGCTCTGTGATGTGTGACTTCCACTCACTGAGTTACATCTGTATTTCGTGTATCTCTTTGCTAGCCTTATTTCTGTGGAATCTGAGAACAGATATTTCGGATCCCTTTGAAGACTATAAGGCCAAAGGAAATATCCTCCGATAACAAAGAGAAAGAAGCTTTCTGAGAAACTTCTTTGTGTTCTGTGAAATCATCTCTCAGAGATACAGGTTTCCTATCAAGACGCCTTTCGCTAAGACAGTTCTTGTGGAATTGGCAAAGTGATATTTGGAAACCCATAGAGCGCTATGGTTAAAAAGGAAATATCCTCAGATGAAATCTGGAAAGAAGTTTTTGAGAAACTGCTGAGTGTTCTGTTAATTCATTTCACAGAGTTACATCTGTATTTCGTGGATCTCTTTGCTAGCCTTATTTCTTTGGAATCTGAGAACAGATATTTCGGATCCCTTTGAAGACTATGGGGCCAAAGCAAATATCCTCCGATAACAAAGAGAGAAGCTTTCTGAGAAACTTCTTTGTGTTCTGTGAAATCATCTCACAGAGTTACAGCTTTCCCCTCAAGAAGCCTTTCGCTAAGACAGTTCTTGTGGAATTGGCAAAGTGATATTTGGAAGCCCATAGAGGGCTATGGTGAAAAAGTAAATATCCTGAGATGAAATCTGGAAAGAAGCTTTCTGAGAAAATGCTCCGTGATGTGTGACTTCCACTCACAGAGTTACATCTGTATTTCGTGGATCTCTTTGCTAGCCTTATTTCCGTGGAATCTGAGAACAGATATTTCGGATCCCTTTGAAGACTATAGGGCCAAAGGAAATATCCTCCGATAACAAAGAGAAAGAAGCTTTCTTAGACACTTCTTTGTGTTCTGTGAAATCATCTCACAGAGTTACAGCTTTCCCCTCAAGAAGCCTTTCGCTAAGACAGTTCTTGTGGAATGGGCCAAGTGATATTTGGAAGCCCATAGAGGGCTATGGTGAAAAAGGAAATATCCTCAGATGAAATCTGGAAAGAAGCTTTCTGAGAAACTGCTCTGTGATGTTTGACTTCCACTCACAGAGTTACATCTGTATTTCGTGGATTTTTTTGCTAGCCTTATTTCTGTGGAATCTGAGAACAGATATTTCGGATCCCTTGAAAGACTATAGGTCCAAAGGAAATATCCTCCGATAACAAAGAGAAAGAAGTTTTCTGAGAATCTTCTTTGTATTCTGTGTAATCAGCTCACAGAGTTACAGCTTTCCCCTCAAGAAGCCTTTCGCTAAGACATTTCTTGTGGAATGGGCCAAGTGATATTTGGAAGCCCATAGAGGGCTATGGTGAAAAAGGAAATATCCTCAGATGAAATCTGGAAAGAAGCTTTATGAGAAACTGCTGAGTGTTCTGTTAATTCATCTCACAGAGTTACATCTGTATTTCGTGGATCTCTTTGCTAGCCGTATTTCTGTGGAATCTGAGAACAGATATTTCGGATCCCTTTGAAGACAATAGGGCCGAAGGAAATATCCTCCGATAACAGAGAGAAAGAAGCTTTCTGAGAAACTTCTTTGTGTACTGTGAAATCATCTCACAGAGTTACAGCTTTCCCTTCAAGAAGCCTTTCGCTAAGACAGTTCTTGTGGAATTGGCAAAGTGATATTTGGAAGCCCATAAAGGGCTATGGTGAAAAACGAAATATCCTCAGATGAAATCTGGAAAAAAGCTTTCTGAGAAACTGCTCTTTTATGTGTGACTTCCACTCACTGAGTTACATCTGTATTTCGTGTATCTCTTTGCTAGCCTTATTTCTGTGGAATCTGAGAACAGATATTTTGGATCCCTTTGAAGACTATAAGGCCAATGGAAATATTCTCCGATAACAAAGAGAAAGAAGCTTTCTGAGAAACTTCTTTGTGTTCTGTGAAATCATCTCTCAGAAATACAGGTTTCCTATCAAGAAGCCTTTCGCTAAGACAGTTCTTGTGGAATTGGCAAAGTGATATTTGGAAACCCATAGAGCGCTAAGGTTAAAAATGAAATATCCTCAGATCAAATCTGGAAAGAAGCTTTCTGAGAAACTGCTGAGTGTCCTGTTAATTCATCTCACAGAGTTACATCTGTATTTCGTGGATCTCTTTGCTATCCTTATTTCTGTGGATTCTGAAAACAGATATTTCGGATCCCTTTGAAGACTATGGGGCCAAAGCAAATATTCTCCGATAACAAAGAGAAAGACGCTTTCTGAGAAACTTCTTTGTGTTCTGTGAAATCATCTCACAGAGTTACAGCTTTCCCCTCAAGAAGCCTTTCGCTAAGACAGTTCTTGTGGAATTGGTAAAGTGATATTTGGAAGCCCATAGAGGGCTATGGTTAAAAAGGAAATATCCTCAGATGAAATCTGGATAGAAACTTTGTGAGAAACTGCTCCATGATGTGTGACTTCCACTCACAGAGTTACATCTGTGTTTCGTGCATCTCTTTTCTAGTCTAATTTCTGTGGAATCTGAGAACAGATATTTCGGATCCCTTTGAAGACTATAGGGCCAAAGGAAATATCCTCCGATAACAAAGAGAAAGAAGCTTTCTGAGAAACTTCTTTGTGTTCTGTGAAATCATCTCACAGAGTTACAGCTGTCCCCTCAAGAAGCCTTTCGCTAAGACAGTTCTTTTGGAGTTGCTAGAGTGATATTTGGAAGCCCATAGTGGGCTATGGTGAAAAAGGAAATATCCTCAGATGAAATCTGGAAAGAAGATGTCTGAGTAACTGCTCCGTGATGTGTGACTTCCACTCACAGAGTTACATCTGTATTTCGTGGATCTCTTTTCTAGCCTTATTTCTGTGGAATCTCAGAACAGATATTTCGGATCCCTTTGAAGAGTATAGGGCCAAAGGAAATATCCTCCGATAACAAAGAGAAAGAAGCTTTCTGAAAAACTTCTTTGTGTTCTGTGAAATCATCTCACAGAGTTACAGCTTTCCCCTCAAGAAGCCTTTTGCTACGACAGTTCTTGTGGAATTGGCAAAGTATTATTTGGAAGCCCATAGGGTTCTATGGTGAAAAAGGGAATATCCTCAGATGAAATCTGAAAAGAAGCTTTCTGAGAAACTGGAGAATGTTCTGTTAGTTCATCTCACAGAGTTACCTCTGTATTTCGTGGATCTCTTTGCTAGCCTTATTTCTGTGGAATCTGAGAACAGATATTTCGGATCCCTTTGAAGACTATAGGGCCAAAGGAAATATCCGCCGATAACAAAGAGAAAGAAGCTTTCTGAGAAACTTCTTTGTGTTCTGTGAAATCATCTCACAGAGTTACAGGTTTCCCCTCAAGAAAGCTTTCGCTAAGACAGTTCCTGTGGAATTGGCAAAGTGATATTTGGAAGCTCACTGAGGGCTATGGTGAAAAAGGAAATATCCTCAGATGAAATCTGGAAAGAATCTTTCTGAGAAACTGCTGGGTGTTCTGTTAATTCATCTCACAGAATTACATCTGTATTTCGTGGATCTCTTTGCTAGCCTTCTTTCTGTGGAATCTGAGAACAGATATTTCGGATCCCTTTGAAGACTATAGGGCCAAAGGAAATATCCCTCGGTAACAAAGAGAAAAAAGCTTTCTGAGAAACTTCTTTGTGTTCTGTGAAATCATCTCACAGAGTTACAGCTTTCCACTCAAGAAGCCTTTCGCTAAGACAGTTCTTGAGGATTTGGCAAAGTGATATTTGGAAGCCCATAGAGTTCTATGGTAAAAAAGGGAATATCCTCAGATGAAATCTGGAAATAAGCTCTCTGAGAAACTGCTCCGTGATGTGTGACTTCCACTCACAGAGTTACATCTGTGTTTCGTGGATCTCTTTGCTAGCCTTATTTCTGTGGAATCTGAGAGCAGATATTTCGGATCCCTTTTAAGACTGTGGTGCCAAAGGAAATATCATCCGATAACAAAGAGAAAGAAGCTTTCTGAGAAACTTCTTTGTGTTCTGTGATATCATCTCACAGAGTTACAGCTTTCCCTTCAAGAGCCTTTCGCTAAGACAGTTCTTGCGGAATTGGCAAAGTGATATTTGGAAGCCCATAAAGGGCTAAGGTGAAAAACGAAATATCCTCAGATGAAATCTGGAAAAAAGCTTTCTGAGAAACTGCTCTTTGATGTGTGACTTCCACTCACTGAGTTACATCTGTATTTCGTGTATCTCTTTGCTAGCCTTATTTCTGTGGAATCTGAGAACAGATATTTTGGATCCCTTTGAAGACTATAAGGCCAATGGAAATATCCTCCGATAACAAAGAGAAAGAAGCTTTCTGAGAAACTTCTTTGTGTTCTGTGAAATCATCTCACACAGTTACAGCTTTCCTATCAAGAAGCCTTTCGCTAAGACAGTTCTTGTGGAATTGGCAAAGTGATATTTGGAAACCCATAGAGAGCTAAGGTTAAAAAGGAAATATCCTCAGATGAAATCTGGAAAGAAGCTTTCTGAGAAACTGCTTAGTGTTCTGTTAATTCATCTCACAGAGTTACATCTGTATTTCGTGGATCTCTTTGCTATCCTTATTTCTGTGGATTCTGAGAACAGATATTTCGGATCCCTTTGAAGACTACGGGGCCAAAGCAAATATCCTCCGATAACAAAGAGAAAGATGCTTTCTGAGAAACTTCTTTGTGTTCTGTGAAATCATCTCACAGAGTTACAGCTTTTCCCTCAAGAAGCCTTTCGCTAAGACAGTTCTTGTGGAATTGGTAAAGTGATATTTGGAAGCCCACAGAGGGCTATGGTTAAAAAGGAAATATCCTCAGATGAAATCTGGATAGAAACTTTGTGAGAAACTGCTCCGTGATGTGTGACTTCCACTCCCAGAGTTACATCTGTGTTTCGTGCATCTCTTTTCTAGTCTAATTTCAGTGGAATCTGAGAACAGATATTTCGGATCCCTTTGAAGTCTATAGGGCCAAAGGAAATATCCTCCGATAACAAAGAGAAAGAAGCTTTCTGTGAAACTTCTTTGTGTTCTGTGAAATCATCTCACAGAGTTACAGCTGTCCCCTCAAGAAGCCTTTCGCTAAGACAGTTCTTTTGGAGTTGGTAGAGTGATATTTGGAAGCCCATAATGGGCTATGGTGAAAAAGGAAATATCCTCAGATGAAAACTGGAAAGAAGTTGTCTGAGTAACTGCTCCGTGATGTGTGACTTCCACTCACAGAGTTACATCTGTATTTCGTGGATCTCTTTTCTAGCCTTATTTCTGTGGAATCTCAGAACAGATATTTCGGATCCCTTTGAAGAGTATAGGGCCAAAGGAAATATCCTCCGATAACAAAGAGAAAGAAGCTTTCTGAAAAACTTCTTTGTGTTCTGTGAAATCATCTCACAGAGTTACAGCTTTCCCCTCAAGAAGCCTTTTGCTACGACAGTTCTTGTGGAATTGGCAAAGTATTATTTGGAAGCCCATAGGGTTCTATGGTGAAAAAGGGAATATCCTCAGATGAAATCTGAAAAGAAGCTTTCTGAGAAACTGGAGAATGTTCTGTTAGTTCATCTCACAGAGTTACCTCTGTATTTCGTGGATCTCTTTGCTAGCCTTATTTCTGTGGAATCTGAGAACAGATATTTCGGATCCCTTTGAAGACTATAGGGCCAAAGGAAATATCCGCCGATAACAAAGAGAAAGAAGCTTTCTGAGAAACTTCTTTGTGTTCTGTGAAATCATCTCACAGAGTTACAGGTTTCCCCTCAAGAAAGCTTTCGCTAAGACAGTTCCTGTGGAATTGGCAAAGTGATATTTGGAAGCTCACTGAGGGCTATGGTGAAAAAGGAAATATCCTCAGATGAAATCTGGAAAGAATCTTTCTGAGAAACTGCTGGGTGTTCTGTTAATTCATCTCACAGAATTACATCTGTATTTCGTGGATCTCTTTGCTAGCCTTCTTTCTGTGGAATCTGAGAACAGATATTTCGGATCCCTTTGAAGACTATAGGGCCAAAGGAAATATCCCTCGGTAACAAAGAGAAAAAAGCTTTCTGAGAAACTTCTTTGTGTTCTGTGAAATCATCTCACAGAGTTACAGCTTTCCACTCAAGAAGCCTTTCGCTAAGACAGTTCTTGAGGATTTGGCAAAGTGATATTTGGAAGCCCATAGAGTTCTATGGTAAAAAAGGGAATATCCTCAGATGAAATCTGGAAATAAGCTCTCTGAGAAACTGCTCCGTGATGTGTGACTTCCACTCACAGAGTTACATCTGTGTTTCGTGGATCTCTTTGCTAGCCTTATTTCTGTGGAATCTGAGAGCAGATATTTCGGATCCCTTTTAAGACTGTGGTGCCAAAGGAAATATCATCCGATAACAAAGAGAAAGAAGCTTTCTGAGAAACTTCTTTGTGTTCTGTGATATCATCTCACAGAGTTACAGCTTTCCCTTCAAGAGCCTTTCGCTAAGACAGTTCTTGCGGAATTGGCAAAGTGATATTTGGAAGCCCATAAAGGGCTAAGGTGAAAAACGAAATATCCTCAGATGAAATCTGGAAAAAAGCTTTCTGAGAAACTGCTCTTTGATGTGTGACTTCCACTCACTGAGTTACATCTGTATTTCGTGTATCTCTTTGCTAGCCTTATTTCTGTGGAATCTGAGAACAGATATTTTGGATCCCTTTGAAGACTATAAGGCCAATGGAAATATCCTCCGATAACAAAGAGAAAGAAGCTTTCTGAGAAACTTCTTTGTGTTCTGTGAAATCATCTCTCAGAGATACAGGTTTCCTATCAAGAAGCCTTTCGCTAAGACAGTTCTTGTGGAATTGGCAAAGTGATATTTGGAAACCCATAGAGAGCTAAGGTTAAAAAGGAAATATCCTCAGATGAAATCTGGAAAGAAGCTTTCTGAGAAACTGCTTAGTGTTCTGTTAATTCATCTCACAGAGTTACATCTGTATTTCGTGGATCTCTTTGCTATCCTTATTTCTGTGGATTCTGAGAACAGATATTTCGGATCCCTTTGAAGACTACGGGGCCAAAGCAAATATCCTCCTATAACAAAGAGAAAGACGCTTTCTGAGAAACTTCTTTGTGTTCTGTGAAATCATCTCACAGAGTTACAGCTTTTCCCTCAAGAAGCCTTTCGCTAAGACAGTTCTTGTGGAATTGGTAAAGTGATATTTGGAAGCCCACAGAGGGCTATGGTTAAAAAGGAAATATCCTCAGATGAAATCTGGATAGAAACTTTGTGAGAAACTGCTCCGTGATGTGTGACTTCCACTCCCAGAGTTACATCTGTGTTTCGTGCATCTCTTTTCTAGTCTAATTTCAGTGGAATCTGAGAACAGATATTTCGGATCCCTTTGAAGTCTATAGGGCCAAAGGAAATATCCTCCGATAACAAAGAGAAAGAAGCTTTCTGTGAAACTTCTTTGTGTTCTGTGAAATCATCTCACAGAGTTACAGCTGTCCCCTCAAGAAGCCTTTCGCTAAGACAGTTCTTTTGGAGTTGGTAGAGTGATATTTGGAAGCCCATAGTGGGCTATGGTGAAAAAGGAAATATCCTCAGATGAAAACTGGAAAGAAGTTGTCTGAGTAACTGCTCCGTGATGTGTGACTTCCACTCACAGAGTTACATCTGTATTTCGTGGATCTCTTTTCTAGCCTTATTTCTGTGGAATCTCAGAACAGATATTTCGGATCCCTTTGAAGAGTATAGGGCCAAAGGAAATATCCTCCGATAACAAAGAGAAAGAAGCTTTCTGAAAAACTTCTTTGTGTTCTGTGAAATCATCTCACAGAGTTACAGCTTTCCCCTCAAGAAGCCTTTTGCTACGACAGTTCTTGTGGAATTGGCAAAGTATTATTTGGAAGCCCATAGGGTTCTATGGTGAAAAAGGGAATATCCTCAGATGAAATCTGAAAAGAAGCTTTCTGAGAAACTGGAGAATGTTCTGTTAGTTCATCTCACAGAGTTACCTCTGTATTTCGTGGATCTCTTTGCTAGCCTTATTTCTGTGGAATCTGAGAACAGATATTTCGGATCCCTTTGAAGACTATAGGGCCAAAGGAAATATCCGCCGATAACAAAGAGAAAGAAGCTTTCTGAGAAACTTCTTTGTGTTCTGTGAAATCATCTCACAGAGTTACAGGTTTCCCCTCAAGAAAGCTTTCGCTAAGACAGTTCCTGTGGAATTGGCAAAGTGATATTTGGAAGCTCACTGAGGGCTATGGTGAAAAAGGAAATATCCTCAGATGAAATCTGGAAAGAATCTTTCTGAGAAACTGCTGGGTGTTCTGTTAATTCATCTCACAGAATTACATCTGTATTTCGTGGATCTCTTTGCTAGCCTTCTTTCTGTGGAATCTGAGAACAGATATTTCGGATCCCTTTGAAGACTATAGGGCCAAAGGAAATATCCCTCGGTAACAAAGAGAAAAAAGCTTTCTGAGAAACTTCTTTGTGTTCTGTGAAATCATCTCACAGAGTTACAGCTTTCCACTCAAGAAGCCTTTCGCTAAGACAGTTCTTGAGGATTTGGCAAAGTGATATTTGGAAGCCCATAGAGTTCTATGGTAAAAAAGGGAATATCCTCAGATGAAATCTGGAAATAAGCTCTCTGAGAAACTGCTCCGTGATGTGTGACTTCCACTCACAGAGTTACATCTGTATTTCGTGGATCTCTTTGCTAGCCTTATTTCTGTGGAATCTGAGAGCAGATATTTCGGATCCCTTTTAAGACTGTGGTGCCAAAGGAAATATCATCCGATAACAAAGAGAAAGAAGCTTTCTGAGAAACTTCTTTGTGTTCTGTGATATCATCTCACAGAGTTACAGCTTTCCCTTCAAGAGCCTTTCGCTAAGACAGTTCTTGCGGAATTGGCAAAGTGATATTTGGAAGCCCATAAAGGGCTAAGGTGAAAAACGAAATATCCTCAGATGAAATCTGGAAAAAAGCTTTCTGAGAAACTGCTCTTTGATGTGTGACTTCCACTCACTGAGTTACATCTGTATTTCGTGTATCTCTTTGCTAGCCTTATTTCTGTGGAATCTGAGAACAGATATTTTGGATCCCTTTGAAGACTATAAGGCCAATGGAAATATCCTCCGATAACAAAGAGAAAGAAGCTTTCTGAGAAACTTCTTTGTGTTCTGTGAAATCATCTCTCAGAGATACAGGTTTCCTATCAAGAAGCCTTTCGCTAAGACAGTTCTTGTGGAATTGGCAAAGTGATATTTGGAAACCCATAGAGAGCTAAGGTTAAAAAGGAAATATCCTCAGATGAAATCTGGAAAGAAGCTTTCTGAGAAACTGCTTAGTGTTCTGTTAATTCATCTCACAGAGTTACATCTGTATTTCGTGGATCTCTTTGCTATCCTTATTTCTGTGGATTCTGAGAACAGATATTTCGGATCCCTTTGAAGACTACGGGGCCAAAGCAAATATCCTCCGATAACAAAGAGAAAGATGCTTTCTGAGAAACTTCTTTGTGTTCTGTGAAATCATCTCACAGAGTTACAGCTTTTCCCTCAAGAAGCCTTTCGCTAAGACAGTTCTTGTGGAATTGGTAAAGTGATATTTGGAAGCCCACAGAGGGCTATGGTTAAAAAGGAAATATCCTCAGATGAAATCTGGATAGAAACTTTGTGAGAAACTGCTCCGTGATGTGTGACTTCCACTCCCAGAGTTACATCTGTGTTTCGTGCATCTCTTTTCTAGTCTAATTTCAGTGGAATCTGAGAACAGATATTTCGGATCCCTTTGAAGTCTATAGGGCCAAAGGAAATATCCTCCGATAACAAAGAGAAAGAAGCTTTCTGTGAAACTTCTTTGTGTTCTGTGAAATCATCTCACAGAGTTACAGCTGTCCCCTCAAGAAGCCTTTCGCTAAGACAGTTCTTTTGGAGTTGGTAGAGTGATATTTGGAAGCCCATAATGGGCTATGGTGAAAAAGGAAATATCCTCAGATGAAAACTGGAAAGAAGTTGTCTGAGTAACTGCTCCGTGATGTGTGACTTCCACTCACAGAGTTACATCTGTATTTCGTGGATCTCTTTTCTAGCCTTATTTCTGTGGAATCTCAGAACAGATATTTCGGAGCCCTTTGAAGACTATGGGGCAAAAGGAAATATCCTCTGATAACAAAGAGAAAGACCCTTTCTGAGAAACTTCTTTGTGTTCTGTGAAATCATCTCACAGAGTTACAGCTTTCCCCTCAAGAAGCCTTTCGCTAAGACAGTTCTTGTGGAATTGGCAAAGTGATATTTTTGAAGCCCTAGAGGGCTATGGTGAAAAAAGAAATATCCTCAGATGAAATCTGGAAAAAAGCTTTGTGAGTAACTGCTCCGTGATGTGTGACTTCCACTCACAGAGTAATATCTGTATTTCGTGGATCTCTTTTCTAGCCTTATTTCTGTGGAATCTGACAACAGATATTTCGGATCCCTTTGAAGACTATAGGGCTAAAGGAAATATACTCCGATAACAAAGACAAAGAAGCTTTCTGAGAAACTTCTTTGTGTTCTGTGAAATCATCTCACAGAGTTAGAGCTTTCCCCTCAAAAAGCCTTTCGCTAAGACAGGTTTTGTGGAATTGGCAAAGTGATATTTGCGAGCCCATAGATTTTGTGGTGAAAAAGGGAATATCCTCAGATGAAATCTGGAAGTATGTTTTCTGAGAAACTGCTCCGTGATGTGTGAATTCCACTCACAGAGTTACATCTGTATTTCGCGGATCTCTTTGCTAGCCTTATTTCTGTGGAATCTGAGAAGAGATATTTCGGATCCCTTTGAAGACTATAGGGCCAAAGGAAATATCCTCCGATAACAAAGAGAAAGAAGCTTTCTGAGAAACTTCTTTGTTTTCTGTGAAATCATCTCACAGAGTTACAGCTTTCCCCTCAAGAAGCCTTTCGCTAAGACAGTTCTTGTGGAATTGGCAAAGTATTATTTGGAAGCCCGTAGGGTTCTATGGTGAAAAAGGGAATATGCTCAGATGAAAACAGGAAATAAGCTTTCTGAGAAACTCCACCGTGATGTGTGACTTCCACTCACAGAGTTACATCTGTATTTCGTGGATCTCTTTGCCAACCTTACTTCTGTGGAATCTGAGAACAGATATTTCGGATCCCTTTGAAGACCACAGGGCCAAATGAAATATCCTCCGATAACAAACGGAAAGACGCTTTCTGAGAAACTTCTTTGTGTTCTGTGAAATCATCTCACAGAGTTACAGCTTTCCCCTCAAGGAGCCTTTCGCTAAGACAGTTCTTGTGGAATGGACAAAGTGATATTTGGAAGCCCATAAAGGGCTAAGGTGTAAAAGGAAATATCCTCAGATGAAATCTGGAAAGAAGCTTTCTGAGAAACTGCTCCGTGATGTTTGACTTCCACTCTCAGAGTTACATCTGTATTTCGTGGATCTCTTTGCTAGCCTTATTTCTTGGAATCTGAGAACAGATATTTCGGATCCCTTTGAAGACTATAGGGCCAAA
The DNA here is from genome assembly GCF_043159975.1 of Macaca nemestrina. Taxonomy (NCBI): domain Eukaryota; kingdom Metazoa; phylum Chordata; class Mammalia; order Primates; family Cercopithecidae; genus Macaca; species Macaca nemestrina. The sequence continues at coordinate 34,117,398 of NC_092144.1, forward strand.
GGAAATATCCTCCGATAACAAAGAGAAAGATGCTTTCTGAGAACCTTCTTTGTATTCTGTGAAATCAGCTCACAGAGTTACAGCTTTCCCCTCAAGGAGCCTTTCGCTAAGACAGTTCTTGTGGAATGGACAAAGTGATATTTGGAAGCCCATAAAGGGCTAAGGTGTAAAAGGAAATATCCTCAGATGAAATCTGGAAAGAAGCTTTCTGAGAAACTGCTGAGTGTTCTGTTACTTCATCTCACAGAGTTACATCTGTATTTCGTGGATCTCCTTGCTAACCTTATTTCTGTGGAATCTGAGAAAAGATATTTCGGATCCCTTTGAAGACTATAGTGCCAAAGGAAATATCATCCGATAACACAGAGAAAGAAGCTTTCTGAGAAACTTCTTTGTGTTATGTGAAATCACCTTACAGAGTTACAGCTTTCCCCTCAGGAAGCCTTTCGCTAAGACCGTTCTTGTGGAATTGGCAAAGTGATATTTGGAAGACCATAGAGGGCTATGGTGAAAAAGGAAATATCCTCAGATGAAATCTGGAAAGAAGCTTTCTGAGAAACTGCTCCGTGATGTTTTACTTCCACTCACAGAGTTACATCTGTATTTCGTGGATCTCTATGCTAGCCTTATTTCTTGGAATCTGAGAACAGATATTTCGGATCCCTTTGAAGACTATAGGGCCAAAGGAAATATCCTCCCATAACAAAGAGAAAGATGCTTTCTGAGAACCTTCTTTGTGTTCTGTGAAATCAGCTGACAGAGTTACAGCTTTCCCCTCAAGGAGCCTTTCGCTAAGACAGTTCTTGTGGAATGGACAAAGTGATATTTGGAAGCCCATAAAGGGCTAAGGTGTAAAAGGAAATATCCTCAGATGAAATCTGGAAAGAAGATTTCTGAGAAACTGCTGAGTGTTCTGTCACTTCATCTCACAGAGTTACATCTGTATTTCGTGGATCTCCTTGCTAGCCTTATTTCTGTGGAATCTGAGAACAGATATTTCGGATCCCTTTGAAGACTATAGGGCCAAAGGAAATATCCTCCGATAACAAAGACAAAGAAGCTTTCTGAGAAACTTCTTTGTGTTCTGTGAAATCATCTCACAGAGTTACAGCTTTCCCCTCAAGAAGCCTTTCGCTAAGACAGTTCTTGTGGAATGGGCAAAGTGATATTTGGAAGCCCATAGAGGGCTACGGTGAAAAAGGAAATATCCTCAGATGAAATCTGAAAAGAAGCTTTATGAGAAACTGCTGAGTGTTCTGTTAATTCATCTCACAGAGTTACATTTGTATTTCCTCGATCACTTTGCTAGCCTTATTTCTGTGGAATCTGAGAACAGATATTTCGGATCCCTTTGAAGACTATAGGGCCAAAGGATATATACTCCGATAACAAAGATAAAGAAGCTTTCTGAGAAACTTCTTTGTGTTCTGTGGAATCATCTCACAGAGATACAGGTTTCCTATCAAGAAGCCTTTCGCTAAGACAGTTCTTGTGGAATTGGCAAAGTGATATTTGGAAGCCCCTAGACCCCTATGGTTAAAAAGGAAATATCCTCCGATGAAATATGGAAAGAAGCTTACTGAGAAACTGCTGAGTGTTCTGTTAATTCATCTGACAGAGTTACATCTGCATTTCGTGGATCTCTTTGCTAGCCTTATTTCTGTGGAATCTGAGAACAGATATTTCGGATCCCTTTGAAGACTATGGGGCAAAACGAAATATCCTCCGATAACAAAGAGAAAGACCCTTTCTGAGAAACTTCTTTGTGTTCCGTGAAATCATCTCACAGAATTACAGCTTTCCCCTCAAGAAGCCTTTCGCTAAGACAGTTCTTGTGGAATTGGCAAAGTGATATTTTTGAAGCCCTAGAGGGCTATGGTGAAAAGGAAATATCCTCAGATGAAATCTGGAAAAAATCTTTGTGAGTCTCTGCTCCGTGATGTGTGACTTCCATTCACAGAGTAATATCTGTATTTCGTTTATCTCTTTTCTAGCCTTATTTCTGTGGAATCTGAGAACAGATATTTCGGATCCCTTTGAAGACTATAGGGCTAAAGGAAATATACTCCGATAACAAAGACAAAGAAGCTTTCTGAGAAACTTCTTTGTGTTCTGTGAAATCATCTCACAGAGTTAGAGCTTTCCCCTCAAAAAGCCTTTCGCTAAGACAGTTTTTGTGGAATTGGCAAGGTGATATTTGCGAGCCCATAGATTTTGTGGTGAAAAAGGGAATATCCTCAGATGAAATCTGGAAGTATGTTTTCTGAGAAACTGCTCCGTGATGTGTGAATTCCACTCACAGAGTTACATCTGTATTTCGCGGATCTCTTTGCTAGCCTTATTTCTGTGGAATCTGAGAAGAGATATTTCGGATCCCTTTGAAGACTATAGGGCCAAAGGAAATATCCTCCGATAACAAAGAGAAAGAAGCTTTCTGAGAAACTTCTTTGTTTTCTGTGAAATCATCTCACAGAGTTACAGCTTTCCCCTCAAGAAGCCTTTCGCTAAGACAGTTCTTGTGGAATTGGCAAAGTATTATTTGGAAGCCCGTAGGGTTCTATGGTGAAAAAGGGAATATCCTCAGATGAAATCAGGAAATAAGCTTTCTGAGAAACTGCTCCGTGATGTGTGACTTCGACTCACAGTGTAACATCTGTATTTTGTGGATCTCTTTTCTCGCCTTATTTCTGTGGAATCTGAGAACAGACTTTTCGGATCCCGTTGAAGACTATAGGGTCAAAGGAAGTATCCTCCGATAACAAAGAGAAAGAAGCTTTCTGACAAACTTCTTTGTGTTCTGTGAAATCATCTCACAGAGTTACAGCTTTCCCCTCAAGAAGCCTTTCGCTAAGACAGTTCTTGTGGAATTGGCAAAGTGATATTTGGAACCCCAAAGAGGGCTATGGTGAAAAAGGAAATATCCTCAGATGAAATCTGGAAAGAAGCTTTCTGAGAAACTGCTGAGTGTTCTGTTCATTCATCTCACAGAGTTACATCTGTATTTCGTGGATCTCTTTGCTAGCCTTATTTCTGTGGAATCTGAGAACAGGTATTTCGGATACCTTTGAAGACTATAGGGCCAAAGGAAATATCCTCCGATAACAAAGAAAAAGAAGCTTTCTGAGAAACTTCTTTGGTTCTGTGAAATCATCTCACAGAGTTACATCTTTCCCCTCAAGAAGCCTTTCGATTAGACAGTTCTTGTGGAATTGGCAAAGTGATATTTGGCAGCCCATAGAGGGCTTTGGTGAAAAAGGAAATATCCTCAGATGGAATCTGGAAAGAAGCTTTATGAGAAACTCCACCGTGATGTGTGACTTCCACTCACAGAGTTACATCTGTATTTCGTGGATCTCTTTGCCAACCTTATTTCTGTGGAATCTGAGAACAGATATTTCGGATCCCTTTGAAGACTACAGGGCCAAATGAAATATCCTCCGATAACAAACAGAAAGACGCTTTCTGAGAAACTTCTTTGTGTTCTGTGAAATCATCTCACAGAGTTACAGCTTTCCCCTCAAGAAGCCTTTCGCTAAGACAGTTCTTGTGGAATGGGCAAAGTGATATTTGGAAGCCCATAGAAGGCTATGGTGAGAAAGGAAATATCCTCTGATGAAATCTGGAAAGAAGCTTTCTGAGAAACTGCTGAATGTTCTGTTAATTCATCTCACAGAGTTACATCTGTATTTCGTAAATCGCTTTGCTAGCCTTATTTCTGTGGAATCTGAGAACAGATATTTCGGATGCCTTTGATGACTATAGTGCCAAAGGAAATATCATCCGATAACAAAGAGAAAGAAGCTTTCGGAGAAACTTCTTTGTGTTATGTGAAATCACCTTACAGAGTTACAGCTTTCCCCTCAGGAAGCCTTTCGCTAAGACCGTTCTTGCGGAATTGGCAAAGTGATATTTGGAAGACCATAGAGGGCTATGGTGAAAAAGGAAATATCCTCAGATGAAATCTGAAAAGAAGCTTTATGAGAAACTGCTGAGTGTTCTGTTAATTCATCTCACAGAGTTACATTTGTATTTCCTCGATCACTTTGCTAGCCTTATTTCTGTGGAATCTGAGAACAGATATTTCGGATCCCTTTGAAGACTATAGGGCCAAAGGATATATACTCCGATAACAAAGATAAAGAAGCTTTCTGAGAAACTTCTTTGTGTTCTGTGGAATCATCTCACAGAGATACAGGTTTCCTATCAAGAAGCCTTTCGCTAAGACAGTTCTTGTGGAATTGGCAAAGTGATATTTGGAAGCCCCTAGAGCCCTATGGTTAAAAAGGAAATATCCTCCGATGAAATATGCAAAGAAGCTTACTGAGAAACTGCTGAGTGTTCTGTTAATTCATCTGACAGAGTTACATCTGCATTTCGTGGATCTCTTTGCTAGCCTTATTTCTGTGGATCTGAGAACAGATATTTCGGATCCCTTTGAAGACTATGGGGCAAAAGGAAATATCCTCCGATAACAAAGAGAAAGACCCTTTCTGAGAAACTTCTTTGTGTTCTGTGAAATCATCTCACAGAATTACAGCTTTCCCCTCAAGAAGCCTTTCGCTAAGACAGTTCTTCTGGAATTGGCAAAGTGATATTTTTGAAGCCCTAGAGGGCTATGGTGAAAAGGAAATATCCTCAGATGAAATCTGGAAAAAAGCTTTGTGAGTCTCTGCTCCGTGATGTGTGACTTCCATTCACAGAGTAATATCTGTATTTCGTGGATCTCTTTTCTAGCCTTATTTCTGTGGAATCTGAGAACAGATATTTCGGATCCCTTTGAAGACTATAGGGCTAAAGGAAATATTCTCCGATAACAAAGACAAAGAAGCTTTCTGAGAAACTTCTTTGTGTTCTGTGAAATCATCTCACAGAATTACAGCTTTCCCCTCAAGAAGCCTTTCGCTAAGACAGTTCTTCTGGAATTGGCAAAGTGATATTTTTGAAGCCCTAGAGGGCTATGGTGAAAAGGAAATATCCTCAGATGAAATCTGGAAAAAAGCTTTGTGAGTCTCTGCTCCGTGATGTGTGAATTCCACTCACAGAGTTACATCTGTATTTCGCGGATCTCTTTGCTAGCCTTATTTCTGTGGAATCTGAGAAGAGATATTTCGGATCCCTTTGAAGACTATAGGGCCAAAGGAAATATCCTCCGATAACAAAGAGAAATAAGCTTTCTGAGAAACTTCTTTGTGCTCTGTGAAATCATCTCACAGAGTTACAGCTTTCCCCTCAAGAAGCCTTTCGCTAAGACAGTTCTTGTGGAATTGGCAAAGTATTATTTGGAAGCCCGTAGGGTTCTATGGTGAAAAAGGGAATATCCTCAGATGAAATCTGGAAATAAGCTTTCTGAGAAACTGCTCCGTGATGTGTGACTTCGACTCACAGTGTAACATCTGTATTTTGTGGATCTCTTTTCTCGCCTTATTTCTGTGGAATCTGAGAACAGACTTTTCGGATCCCGTTGAAGACTATAGGGTCAAAGGAAGTATCCTCCGATAACAAAGAGAAAGAAGCTTTCTGCCAAACTTCTTTGTGTTCTGTGAAATCATCTCACAGAGTTACAGCTTTCCACTCAAGAAGCCTTTCGCTAAGACAGTTCTTGTGGAATTGGCAAAGTGATATTTGGAAGCCCAAAGAGGGCTATGGTGAAAAAGGAAATATCCTCAGATGAAATCTGGAAAGAAGCTTTCTGAGAAACTGCTGAGTGTTCTGTTCATTCATCTCACAGAGTTACATCTGTATTTCGTGGATCTCTTTGCTAGCCTTATTTCTGTGGAATCTGAGAACAGATATTTCGGATACCTTTGAAGACTATAGGGCCAAAGGAAATATCCTCCGATAACAAAGAAAAAGAAGCTTTCTGAGAAACTTCTTTGGTTCTGTGAAATCATCTCACAGAGTTACATCTTTCCCCTCAAGAAGCCTTTCGATTAGACAGTTCTTGTGGAATTGGCAAAGTGATATTTGGAAGCCCATAGAGGGCTTTGGTGAAAAAGGAAATATCCTCAGATGGAATCTGGAAAGAAGCTTGATGAGAAACTCCACCGTGATGTGTGACTTCCACTCACAGAGTTACATCTGTATTTCGTGGATCTCTTTGCCAACCTTATTTCTGTGGAATCTGAGAACAGATATTTCGGATCCCTTTGAAGACTACAGGGCCAAATGAAATATCCTCCGATAACAACCAGAAAGACGCTTTCTGAGAAACATCGTTGTGTTCTGTGAAATCATCTCACAGAGTTACAGCTTTCCCCTCAAGAAGCCTTTCGCTAAGACAGTTCTTGTGGAATGGGCAAAGTGATATTTGGAAGCCCATAGAAGGCTATGGTGAGAAAGGAAATATCCTCTGATGAAATCTGGAAAGAAGCTTTCTGAGAAACTGCTGAATGTTCTGTTAATTCATCTCACAGAGTTACATCTGTATTTCGTAAATCGCTTTGCTAGCCTTATTTCTGCGGAATCTGAGAACAGATATTTCGGATGCCTTTGATGACTATAGTGCCAAAGGAAATATCATCCGATAACAAAGAGAAAGAAGCTTTCGGAGAAACTTCTTTGTGTTATGTGAAATCACCTTACAGAGTTACAGCTTTCCCCTCAGGAAGCCTTTCGCTAAGACCGTTCTTACGGAATTGGCAAAGTGATATTTGGAAGACCATAGAGGTCTATGGTGAAAAAGGAAATATCCTCAGATGAAATCTGGAAAGAAGCTTTCTGAGAAACTGCTCCGTGATGTTTTACTTCCACTCACAGAGTTACATCTGTATTTCGTGGATCTCTTTGCTAGCCTTATTTCTTGGAATCTGAGAACAGATATTTCGGATCCTTTGGAAGACTATAGGGCCAAAGGAAATATCCTCCGATAACAAAGACAAAGAAGCTTTCTGAGAAACTTCTTTGTGTTCTGTGAAATCATCTCACAGAGTTACAGCTTTCCCCTCAAGAAGCCTTGCGCTAAGACAGTTCTTGTGGAATGGGCAAAGTGATATTTGGAAGCCCATAGAGGGCTATGGTGAAAAAGGAAATATCCTCAGATGAAATCTGGAAAGAAGCTTTATGAGAGACTGCTGAGTGTTCTGTTAATTCACCTCACAGAGTTACATCTGTCTTTCGTGGATCTCTTTGCTAGCCTTATTTCTGTGGAATCTGAGAACAGATATTTCGGATCCCTTTGAAGACTATAGGGCCAAAGGAAATATCCTCCGATAACAAAGAGAAAGAAGCTTTTTGTGAAACTTCTTTGTGTTCTGTGAAATCAGCTCACAGAGTTACAGCTTTCCCCTCAAGAAGACTTTCGCTAAGACAGTTCTTGTGGAATTGGCAAAGTGATATTTGGAAGCCCATACAGGGCTATGGTGAAAAAGGAAATATCCTCAGATGAAATCTGGAAAGAAGCTTTCTGAGAAACTGCTGAATGTTCTGTTAATTCATCTCACAGAGTTACGTCTCTATTTCATGGATCTCTTTGCTAGCCTTATTTCTGTGGAATCTGAGAACAGATATTTCGGATCCCTTTGAAGACTATAGGGCCGAAGGAAATATCCTCCTATAACAAAGAGCAAGAAGATTTCTGAGAAACCTCTTTGTGTTCTGTGAAATCATCTCACAGAGTTACAGCTTTCCCCTCAAGAAGCCTTTCCCTAAGACAGTTCTTGTGGAATTGGTAAAGTGATATTTGGAAGCCCATAGAAGGCTATGGTGAAAAAGGAAATATCCTCAGATGAAATCTGGAAAGAAGCTTTCTGAGAAACTGCTCTGTGATGTGTGACTTCCACTCACAGAGTTACATCTGTATTTCGTGTATCTCTTTGCTAGCCTTATTTCTGTAGAGTCTGAGAACCGATATTTCGGATCCCTATGAAGACTATAGGGCCAAAGGAAATATCCTCCGATAACAAGGAGAAAGAAGCTTTCTGAGAAACTTCTTTGTGTTCTGTGAAATCATCTCACAGAGATACAGCTTTCCCCTCAAGAAGCCTTTCGCTAAACAGTTTTTTTGGAATTGGCAAAGTGATATTTAGAAGGCCATAGAGCGCTATGGTGAAAAAGGAAATATCCTCAGATGAAATCTGGAAAGAACCTTTCTGAGAAAGTGCTGAGAGTCCTGTTAATTCATCTCACAGCGTAACATCTGTATTTCGTGGATCTCTTTGCTAGCCTTATTTCTGTGGAATCTGAGAACAGATATTTCGGATCCCTTTGAATACTATAGGGCAAAGGAAATATCCTCCGATAAGAAAGACAAAGAAGCTTTCTGAGAAACTTCTTTGTGTTCTGTGAAATCTGCTCACAGAGTTACAGCTTTCCCCTCAAGAAGCCTTTCGCTAAGACAGTTCTTGTGGAATGGGCAAAGTGATATTTGGAAGCCCATAGAGGGCTATGGTGAAAAAGGAAATATCCTCAGATGAAATCTGGAAAGAAGCTTTATGAGAAACTGCTGAGTGTTCTGTTAATTCATCTCACAGAGTTACATCTGTATTTCCTCGATCACTTTGCTAGCCTTATTTCTGTGGAATCTGAGAACAGATATTTCGGATCCCTTTGAAGACTATAGGGCCAAAGGATATATACTCCGATAACAAAGAGAAAGAAGCTTTCTGAGAAACTTCTTTGTGTTCTGTGGAATCATCTCACAGCGATACAGGTTTCCTATCAAGAAGCCTTTCGCTAAGACAGTTCGTGTGTAATTGGCAAAGTTATTATTGGAAGCCCCTAGAGCGCTATGGTTAAAAAGGAAATATCCTCCGATGAAATATGGAAAAAATCTTTCTGAGAAACTGCTGAGTGTTCTGTTAATTCATCTGACAGAGTTACATCTGCATTTCGTGGATCTCTTTGCTAGCCTTATTTCTGTGGAATCTGAGAACAGATATTTCGGAGCCCTTTGAAGACTATGGGGCAAAAGGAAATATCCTCCGATAACAAAGAGAAAGACCCTTTCTGAGAAACTTCTTTGTGTTCTGTGAAATCATCTCACAGAGTTACAGCTTTCCCCTCAAGAAGCCTTTCGCTAAGACAGTTCTTGTGGAATTGGCAAAGTGATATTTTTGAAGCCCTAGAGGGCTATGGTGAAAAAGGAAATATCCTCAGATGAAATCTGGAAAAAAGCTTTGTGAGTAACTGCTCCGTGATGTGTGACTTCCACTCACAGTGTAATATCTGTATTTCGTGGATCTCTTTTCTAGCCTTATTTCTGTGGAATCTGACAACAGATATTTCGGATCCCTTTGAAGACTATAGGGCTAAAGGAAATATCCTCCGATAACAAAGACAAAGAAGCTTTCTGAGCAACTTCTTTGTGTTCTGTGAAATCATCTCACAGAGTTAGAGCTTTCCCCTCAAAAAGCCTTTCGCTAAGACAGTTTTTGTGGAATTGGCAAAGTGATATTTGCGAGCCCATAGATTTTGTGGTGAAAAAGGGAATATCCTCAGATGAAATCTGGAAGTATGTTTTCTGAGAAACTGCTCCGTGATGTGTGAATTCCACTCACAGTGTTACATCTGTATTTCGCGGATCTCTTTGCTCGCCTTATTTCTGTGGAATCTGAGAAGAGATATTTCGGATCCCTTTGAAGACTATAGGGCCAAAGGAAATATCCTCCGATAACAAAGAGATAGAAGCTTTCTGAGAAACTTCTTTGTGCTCTGTGAAATCATCTCACAGAGTTACAGCTTTCCCCTCAAGAAGCCTTTCGCTTTGACAGTTCTTGTGGAATTGGCAAAGTATTATTTGGAAGCCCGTAGGGTTCTATGGTGAAAAAGGGAATATGCTCAGATGAAATCTGGAAATAAGCTTTCTGAGAAACTCCACCGTGATGTGTGACTTCCACTCACAGAGTTACATATGTATTTCGTGGATCTGTTTGCTAGCCTTATTTCTGTGGAATCTGAGAACAGATATTTCGGATCCCTTTGAAGACCACAGGACCAAATGAAATATCCTCCGATAACAAAGGGAAAGACGCTTTCTGAGAAACTTCTTTGTGTTCTGTGAAATCATCTCACAGAGTTACAGCTTTCCCCTCAAGGAGCCTTTCGCTAAGACAGTTCTTGTGGAATTGGCAAAGTGATATTTTTGAAGCCCTAGAGGGCTATGGTGAAAAGGAAATATCCTCAGATGAAATCTGGAAAAAAGCTTTGTGAGTCTCTGCTCCGTGAAGTGTGACTTCCATTCACAGAGTAATATCTGTATTTCGTGGATCTCTATTCTAGCCTTATTTCTGTGGAATCTGAGAACAGATATTTCGGATCCCTTTGAGGAATATAGGGCTAAAGGAAATATTCTCCGATAACAAAGACAAAGAAGCTTTCTGAGAAACTTCTTTGTGTTCTGTGAAATCATCTCACAGAATTACAGCTTTCCCCTCAAGAAGCCTTTCGCTAAGACAGTTCTTCTGGAATTGGCAAAGTGATATTTTTGAAGCCCTAGAGGACTATGGTGAAAAGGAAATATCCTCAGATGAAATCTGGAAAAAAGCTTTGTGAGTCTCTGCTCCGTGATGTGTGAATTCCACTCACAGAGTTACATCTGTATTTCGCGGATCTCTTTGCTAGCCTTATTTCTGTGGAATCTGAGAAGAGATATTTCGGATCCCTTTGAAGACTATAGGGCCAAAGGAAATATCCTCCGATAACAAAGAGAAAGAAGCTTTCTGAGAAACTTCTTTGTGCTCTGTGAAATCATCTCACAGAGTTACATCTTTCCCCTCAAGAAGCCTTTCGCTAAGACAGTTCTTGTGGAATTGGCAAAGTATTATTTGGAAGCCCGTAGGGTTCTATGGTGAAAAAGGAAATATCCTCAGATGAAATCTGGAAAGAAGCTTTCTGAGAAACTGCTGAGTGTTCTGTTCATTCATCTCACAGAGTTACATCTGTATTTCGTGGATCTCTTTGCTAGCCTTATTTCTGTGGAATCTGAGAACAGATATTTCGGATACCTTTGAAGACTATAGGGCCAAAGGAAATATCCTCGGATAACAAAGAAAAAGAAGCTTTCTGAGAAACTTCTTTGGTTCTGTGAAATCATCTCACAGAGTTACATCTTTCCCCTCAAGAAGCCTTTCGATTAGACAGTTCTTGTGGGATTGGCAAAGTGATATTTGGAAGCCCATAGAGGGCTTTGGTGAAAAAGGAAATATCCTCAGATGGAATCTGGAAAGAAGCTTGATGAGAAACTCCACCGTGATGTGTGACTTCCACTCACAGAGTTACATCTGTATTTCGTGGATCTCTTTGCCAACCTTATTTCTGTGGAATCTGAGAACAGATATTTCGGATCCCTTTGAAGACTACAGGGCCAAATGAAATATCCTCCGATAACAAACAGAAAGACGCTTTCTGAGAAACATCGTTGTGTTCTGTGAAATCATCTCACAGAGTTACAGCTTTCCCCTCAAGAAGCCTTTCGCTAAGACAGTTCTTGTGGAATGGGCAAAGTGATATTTGGAAGCCCATAGAAGGCTATGGTGAGAAAGGAAATATCCTCTGATGAAATCTGGAAAGAAGCTTTCTGAGAAACTGCTGAATGTTCTGTTAATTCATCTCACAGAGTTACATCTGTATTTCGTAAATCGCTTTGCTAGCCTTATTTCTGCGGAATCTGAGAACAGATATTTCGGATGCCTTTGATGACTATAGTGCCAAAGGAAATATCATCCGATAACAAAGAGAAAGAAGCTTTCGGAGAAACTTCTTTGTGTTATGTGAAATCACCTTACAGAGTTACAGCTTTCCCCTCAGGAAGCCTTTCGCTAAGACCGTTCTTACGGAATTGGCAAAGTGATATTTGGAAGACCATAGAGGGCTATGGTGAAAAAGGAAATATCCTCAGATGAAATCTGGAAAGAAGCTTTCTGAGAAACTGCTCCGTGACGTTTTACTTCCACTCACAGAGTTACATCTGTATTTCGTGGATCTCTTTGCTAGCCTTATTTCTTGGAATCTGAGAACAGATATTTCGGATCCTTTGGAAGACTATAGGGCCAAAGGAAATATCCTCCGATAACAAAGAGAAAGATGCTTTCTGAGAACCTTCTTTGTGTTCTGTGAAATCAGCTCACAGAGTTACAGCTTTCGCCTCAAGGAGCCTTTCGCTAAGACAGTTCTTGTGGAATGGACAAAGTGATATTTGGAAGCCCATAAAGGGCTAAGGTGTAAAAGGAAATATCCTCAGATGAAATCTGGAAAGAAGCCTTCTGAGAAATTGCTGAGTGTTCTGTTACTTCATCTCACAGAGTTACATCTGTATTTCGTGGATCTCCTTGCTAGCCTTATTTCTGTGGAATCTAAGAACAGATATTTCGGAACCCTTTGAAGACTATAGGGCCAAAGGAAATATCCTCCGATAACAAAGAGAAAGAAGCTTTCTGAGAAACTTCTTTGTGTTCTGTGAAATCATCTCACAGAGTTACAGCTTTCCCCTCAAGAAGCCTTTCACTAAGACAGTTCTTGTGGAATGGGCAAAGTGATATTTGGAAGCCCATAGAGGGCTATGGTGAAAAAGGAAATATCCTCAGATGAAATCTGGAAAGAAGCTTTATGAGAAACTGCTGAGTGTTCTGTTAATTCACCTCACAGAGTTACATCTGTCTTTCGTGGATCTCTTTGCTAGCCTTATTTCTGTGGAATCTGAGAATAGATATTTCGGATCCCTTTGAAGACTATAGGGCCAAAGGAAATATCCTCCGATAACAAAGAGAAAGAAGCTTTTTGTGAAACTTCTTTGTGTTCTGTGAAATCAGCTCACAGAGTTACAGCTTTCCCCTCAAGAAGACTTTCGCTAAGACAGTTCTTGTGGAATTGGCAAAGTGATATTTGGAAGCCCATACAGGGCTATGGTGAAAAAGGAAATATCCTCAGATGAAATCTGGAAAGAAGCTTTCTGAGAAACTGCTGAATGTTCTGTTAATTCATCTCAAAGAGTTACGTCTCTATTTCATGGATCTCTTTGCTAGCCTTATTTCTGTGGAATCTGAGAACAGATATTTCGGATCCCTTTGAAGACTATAGGGCCGAAGGAAATATCCTCCTATAACAAAGAGCAAGAAGATTTCTGAGAAACTTCTTTGTGTTCTGTGAAATCATCTCACAGAGTTACAGCTTTCCCCTCAAGAAGCCTTTCCCTAAGACAGTTCTTGTGGAATTGGTAAAGTGATATTTGGAAGCCCATAGAAGGCTATGGTGAGAAAGGAAATATCCTCAGATGAAATCTGGAAAGAAGCTTTCTGAGAAACTGCCCTGTGATGTGTGACTTCCACTCACAGAGTTACATCTGTATTTAGTGGATCTCTTTGCTAGCCTTATTTCTGTGGAATCTGAGAACAGATATTTCGGATCCCTTTGAAGACTGTAGGGCCAAAGGAAATATCCTCCGATAACAAAGAGAAAGAAGCTTTCTGAAAAACTTATTTGTGTTCTGTGAAATCATCTCACAGAGTTACAGCTTTCCCCTCAAGAAGCCTTTCGCTAAGACAGTTCTTGCGGAATTGGAAAAGTGATATTTGGAAGCCCATTGAGGGCTATGGTAAAAAAGGAAATATCCTGAGATGAAATCTGGAAAGAAGCTTTCTGAGAAACTGCTCCGAGATGTGTGACTTCCACTCACAGAGTTACATCTGTATTTCGTGGATCTCTTTTCTAGCCTTGTTTCTGTGGAATCTGAGAACAGATTTTTCGGATCCCGTTGAAGACTATAGGGCCAAAGGAAGTATCCTCCGATAACAAAGAGAAAGAAGCTTTCTGAGAAACTTCTTTGTGTTCTGTGAAATCATCTCAAAGAGTTACAGCTTTCCACTCAAGAAGCCTTTCGCTAAGACAGTTCTTGTGGAACTGGCAAAGTGATATTTGGAAGCCCAAAGAGGGCTATGTTTAAAAAGGAAATATCCTCAGACGAAATCTGGAAAGAAGCTTTCTGAGAAACTGCTGAGTGTTCTATTCATTCATCTCACAGAGTTACATCTGTATTTCGTGGTTCTCTTTGCTAGCCTTATTTCTGTGGAAACTGAGAACAGATATTTCGGATCCCTTCGAAGACTATAGGGCCAAATGAAATATCCTCCGATAACAAAGAGAAAGACGCTTTCTGAGAACTTTTGTGTGCTCTCTGAAATCATCCCACTGAGTTACAGCTTTCCCCTCAAGAAGCCTTTCGCTAAGACAGTTCTTGTGGAATTGGCAACGTGATATTTGGAAGCCCATAGAAGGCTATGGTGAGAAAGGAAATATCCTCAGATGAAATCTGGAAAGAAGCTTTCTGAGAAACTGCGGAATATTCTGTTAATTCATCTCACAGAGTTATATCTGTATTTCGTGGATCGCTTTGCTAGCCTTATTTCTGGGGAATCTGAGAACAGATATTTCGGATGCCTTTGAAGACTATAGTGCCAAAGGAAATATCATCCGATAACAAAGAGAAAGAAGCTTTCTGAGAAACTTCTTTGTGTTATGTGAAATCACCTTACAGAGTTACAGCTTTCCCCTCAGGAAGCCTTTCGCTAAGACCGTTCTTGTGGAATTGGCAAAGTGATATTTGGAAGTCCATAGAGGGCTATGGTGAAAAAGGAAATATCCTCAGATGAAATCTGGAAAGAAGCTTTCTGAGAAACTGCTCCGTGATGTTTTACTTCCACTCACAGAGTTACATCTGTATTTCGTGGATCTCTATGCTAGCCTTAATTCTTGGAATCTGAGAACAGATATTTCGGATCCCTTTGAAGACTATAGGGCCAAAGGAAATATCCTCCGATAACAAAGAGAAAGATGCTTTCTGAGAACCTTCTTTGTGTTCTGTGAAATCAGCTCACAGAGTTACAGCTTTCCCCTCAAGGAGTCTTTCGCTAAGACAGTTCTTGTGGAATGGACAAAGTGATATTTGGAAGCCCATAAAGGTCTAAGGTGTAAAAGGAAATATCCTCAGATGAAATCTGGAAAGAAGATTTCTGAGAAACTGCTGAGTGTTCTGTTACTTCATCTGACAGAGTTACATCTGTATTTCGTGGATCTCATTGCTAGCCTTATTTCTGTGGAATCTGAGAACAGATATTTCGGATCCCTTTGAGGACTATAGGGCCAAAGGAAATATCCTCCGATAACAAAGACAAAGAAGCTTTCTGAGAAACTTCTTTGTGTTCTGTGAAATCATCTCACAGAGTTACAGCTTTCCCCTCAAGAAGCCTTTCGCTAAGACAGTTCTTGTGGAATGGGCAAAGTGATATTTGGAAGCCCATAGAGGGCTATGGTGAAAAAGGAAATATCCTCAGATGAAATCTGGAAAGAAGCTTTATGAGAAATTGCTGAGTGTTCTGTTAATTCACCTCACAGAGTTACATCTGTCTTTCGTGGATCTCTTTGCTAGCCTTATTTCTGTGGAATCTGAGAACAGATATTTCGGATCCCTTTGAAGACTATAGGGCCAAAGGAAATATCCTCCGATAACAAAGAGAAAGAAGCTTTTTTTGAAACTTCTTTGTGTTCTGTGAAATCAGCTCACAGAGTTACAGCCTTCCCCTCAAGAAGCCTTTCGCTAAAACTGTTCTTGTGGAATTGGCAAAGTGATATTTGGAAGCCCATAGAGGGCTATGGTGAAAAAGGAAATATCCTCAGATGAAATCTGGAAAGAAGCTTTCTGAGAAACTGCTGAATGTTCTGTTAATTCATCTCACAGAGTTACGTCTCTATTTCATGGATCTCTTTGCTAGCCTTATTTCTGTGGAATCTGAGAACAGATATTTCGGATCCCTTTGAAGACTATAGGGCCAAAGGAAATATCCTGTGATAACAAACAGAAAGAAGCTTTCTGAGAAACTTCTTTGTGTTCTGTGAAATCATCTCACAGAGTTACAGCTTTCCCCTCAAGAAGCCTTTCCCTAAGACAGTTCTTGTGGAATTGGTAAAGTGATATTTGGAAGCCCTTAGAAGGCTATGGTGAAAAAGGAAATATCCTCAGATGAAATCTGGAAAGAAGCTTTCTGAGAAACTGCTCTGTGATGTGTGACTTCCACTCACAGAGTTACATCTGTATTTCGTGTATCTCTTTGTTAGCCTTATTTCTGTAGAGTCTGAGAACCGATATTTCGGATCCCTTTGAAGACTATAGGGCCAAAGGAAATATCCTCCGATAAGAAGGAGAAAGAAGCTTTCTGAGAAACTTCTTTGTGTTCTGTGAAATCATCTCACAGAGATACAGCTTTCCCCTCAAGAAGCCTTTCGCTAACACAGTTTTTGTGGAATTGGCAAAGTGATATTTAGAAGCCCATAGAGCGCTATGGTGAAAAAGGAAATATCCTCAGATGAAATCTGGAAAGAACCTTTCTGAGAAAGTGCTGAGAGTCCTGTTAATTCATCTCACAGAGTAACATCTGTATTTCGTGGATCTCTTTGCTAGCCTTATTTCTGTGGAATCTGAGAACAGATATTTCGGATCCCTTTGAATACTATAGGGCAAAGGAAATATCCTCCGATAACAAAGACAAAGAAGCTTTCTGAGAAACTTCTTTGTGTTCTGTGAAATCAGCTCACAGAGTTACAGCTTTCCCCTCAAGAAGCCTTTCGCTAAGACAGTTCTTGTGGATAGGGCAAAGTGATATTTGGAAGCCCGTAGAGGGCTATGGTGAAAAAGGAAATATCCTCAGATGAAATCTGGAAAAAAGCTTAATGAGAAATTGCTGAGTGTTCTTTTAATTCATCTCACAGAGTTACATCTGTCTTTCGTGACTCTCTTTGCTAGCGTTATTTCTGTGGAATCTGAGAACAGATATTTCGGATACCTTTGAAGACTATAGGGCCAAAGGAAATATCCTCCGATAACAAAGAAAAAGAAGCTTTCTGAGAAACTTCTTTGGTTCTGTGAAATCATCTCACAGAGTTACATCTTTCCCCTCAAGAAGCCTTTCGATTAGACAGTTCTTGTGGAATTGGCAAAGTGATATTTGGAAGCCCATAGAGGGCTTTGGTGAAAAAGGAAATATCCTCAGATGGAATCTGGAAAGAAGCTTGATGAGAAACTCCACCGTGATGTGTGACTTCCACTCACAGAGTTACATCTGTATTTCGTGGATCTCTTTGCCAACCTTATTTCTGTGGAATCTGAGAACAGATATTTCGGATCCCTTTGAAGACTACAGGGCCAAATGAAATATCCTCCGATAACAAACAGAAAGACGCTTTCTGAGAAACATCGTTGTGTTCTGTGAAATCATCTCACAGAGTTACAGCTTTCCCCTCAAGAAGCCTTTCGCTAAGACAGTTCTTGTGGAATGGGCAAAGTGATATTTGGAAGCCCATAGAAGGCTATGGTGAGAAAGGAAATATCCTCTGATGAAATCTGGAAAGAAGCTTTCTGAGAAACTGCTGAATGTTCTGTTAATTCATCTCACAGAGTTACATCTGTATTTCGTAAATCGCTTTGCTAGCCTTATTTCTGCGGAATCTGAGAACAGATATTTCGGATGCCTTTGATGACTATAGTGCCAAAGGAAATATCATCCGATAACAAAGAGAAAGAAGCTTTCGGAGAAACTTCTTTGTGTTATGTGAAATCACCTTACAGAGTTACAGCTTTCCCCTCAGGAAGCCTTTCGCTAAGACCGTTCTTACGGAATTGGCAAAGTGATATTTGGAAGACCATAGAGGTCTATGGTGAAAAAGGAAATATCCTCAGATGAAATCTGGAAAGAAGCTTTCTGAGAAACTGCTCCGTGATGTTTTACTTCCACTCACAGAGTTACATCTGTATTTCGTGGATCTCTTTGCTAGCCTTATTTCTTGGAATCTGAGAACAGATATTTCGGATCCTTTGGAAGACTATAGGGCCAAAGGAAATATCCTCCGATAACAAAGACAAAGAAGCTTTCTGAGAAACTTCTTTGTGTTCTGTGAAATCATCTCACAGAGTTACAGCTTTCCCCTCAAGAAGCCTTGCGCTAAGACAGTTCTTGTGGAATGGGCAAAGTGATATTTGGAAGCCCATAGAGGGCTATGGTGAAAAAGGAAATATCCTCAGATGAAATCTGGAAAGAAGCTTTATGAGAGACTGCTGAGTGTTCTGTTAATTCACCTCACAGAGTTACATCTGTCTTTCGTGGATCTCTTTGCTAGCCTTATTTCTGTGGAATCTGAGAACAGATATTTCGGATCCCTTTGAAGACTATAGGGCCAAAGGAAATATCCTCCGATAACAAAGAGAAAGAAGCTTTTTGTGAAACTTCTTTGTGTTCTGTGAAATCAGCTCACAGAGTTACAGCTTTCCCCTCAAGAAGACTTTCGCTAAGACAGTTCTTGTGGAATTGGCAAAGTGATATTTGGAAGCCCATACAGGGCTATGGTGAAAAAGGAAATATCCTCAGATGAAATCTGGAAAGAAGCTTTCTGAGAAACTGCTGAATGTTCTGTTAATTCATCTCACAGAGTTACGTCTCTATTTCATGGATCTCTTTGCTAGCCTTATTTCTGTGGAATCTGAGAACAGATATTTCGGATCCCTTTGAAGACTATAGGGCCGAAGGAAATATCCTCCTATAACAAAGAGCAAGAAGATTTCTGAGAAACCTCTTTGTGTTCTGTGAAATCATCTCACAGAGTTACAGCTTTCCCCTCAAGAAGCCTTTCCCTAAGACAGTTCTTGTGGAATTGGTAAAGTGATATTTGGAAGCCCATAGAAGGCTATGGTGAAAAAGGAAATATCCTCAGATGAAATCTGGAAAGAAGCTTTCTGAGAAACTGCTCTGTGATGTGTGACTTCCACTCACAGAGTTACATCTGTATTTCGTGTATCTCTTTGCTAGCCTTATTTCTGTAGAGTCTGAGAACCGATATTTCGGATCCCTATGAAGACTATAGGGCCAAAGGAAATATCCTCCGATAACAAGGAGAAAGAAGCTTTCTGAGAAACTTCTTTGTGTTCTGTGAAATCATCTCACAGAGATACAGCTTTCCCCTCAAGAAGCCTTTCGCTAAACAGTTTTTTTGGAATTGGCAAAGTGATATTTAGAAGGCCATAGAGCGCTATGGTGAAAAAGGAAATATCCTCAGATGAAATCTGGAAAGAACCTTTCTGAGAAAGTGCTGAGAGTCCTGTTAATTCATCTCACAGCGTAACATCTGTATTTCGTGGATCTCTTTGCTAGCCTTATTTCTGTGGAATCTGAGAACAGATATTTCGGATCCCTTTGAATACTATAGGGCAAAGGAAATATCCTCCGATAAGAAAGACAAAGAAGCTTTCTGAGAAACTTCTTTGTGTTCTGTGAAATCTGCTCACAGAGTTACAGCTTTCCCCTCAAGAAGCCTTTCGCTAAGACAGTTCTTGTGGAATGGGCAAAGTGATATTTGGAAGCCCATAGAGGGCTATGGTGAAAAAGGAAATATCCTCAGATGAAATCTGGAAAGAAGCTTTATGAGAAACTGCTGAGTGTTCTGTTAATTCATCTCACAGAGTTACATCTGTATTTCCTCGATCACTTTGCTAGCCTTATTTCTGTGGAATCTGAGAACAGATATTTCGGATCCCTTTGAAGACTATAGGGCCAAAGGATATATACTCCGATAACAAAGAGAAAGAAGCTTTCTGAGAAACTTCTTTGTGTTCTGTGGAATCATCTCACAGCGATACAGGTTTCCTATCAAGAAGCCTTTCGCTAAGACAGTTCGTGTGTAATTGGCAAAGTTATTATTGGAAGCCCCTAGAGCGCTATGGTTAAAAAGGAAATATCCTCCGATGAAATATGGAAAAAATCTTTCTGAGAAACTGCTGAGTGTTCTGTTAATTCATCTGACAGAGTTACATCTGCATTTCGTGGATCTCTTTGCTAGCCTTATTTCTGTGGAATCTGAGAACAGATATTTCGGAGCCCTTTGAAGACTATGGGGCAAAAGGAAATATCCTCCGATAACAAAGAGAAAGACCCTTTCTGAGAAACTTCTTTGTGTTCTGTGAAATCATCTCACAGAGTTACAGCTTTCCCCTCAAGAAGCCTTTCGCTAAGACAGTTCTTGTGGAATTGGCAAAGTGATATTTTTGAAGCCCTAGAGGGCTATGGTGAAAAAGGAAATATCCTCAGATGAAATCTGGAAAAAAGCTTTGTGAGTAACTGCTCCGTGATGTGTGACTTCCACTCACAGTGTAATATCTGTATTTCGTGGATCTCTTTTCTAGCCTTATTTCTGTGGAATCTGACAACAGATATTTCGGATCCCTTTGAAGACTATAGGGCTAAAGGAAATATCCTCCGATAACAAAGACAAAGAAGCTTTCTGAGCAACTTCTTTGTGTTCTGTGAAATCATCTCACAGAGTTAGAGCTTTCCCCTCAAAAAGCCTTTCGCTAAGACAGTTTTTGTGGAATTGGCAAAGTGATATTTGCGAGCCCATAGATTTTGTGGTGAAAAAGGGAATATCCTCAGATGAAATCTGGAAGTATGTTTTCTGAGAAACTGCTCCGTGATGTGTGAATTCCACTCACAGTGTTACATCTGTATTTCGCGGATCTCTTTGCTCGCCTTATTTCTGTGGAATCTGAGAAGAGATATTTCGGATCCCTTTGAAGACTATAGGGCCAAAGGAAATATCCTCCGATAACAAAGAGATAGAAGCTTTCTGAGAAACTTCTTTGTGCTCTGTGAAATCATCTCACAGAGTTACAGCTTTCCCCTCAAGAAGCCTTTCGCTTTGACAGTTCTTGTGGAATTGGCAAAGTATTATTTGGAAGCCCGTAGGGTTCTATGGTGAAAAAGGGAATATGCTCAGATGAAATCTGGAAATAAGCTTTCTGAGAAACTCCACCGTGATGTGTGACTTCCACTCACAGAGTTACATATGTATTTCGTGGATCTGTTTGCTAGCCTTATTTCTGTGGAATCTGAGAACAGATATTTCGGATCCCTTTGAAGACCACAGGACCAAATGAAATATCCTCCGATAACAAAGGGAAAGACGCTTTCTGAGAAACTTCTTTGTGTTCTGTGAAATCATCTCACAGAGTTACAGCTTTCCCCTCAAGGAGCCTTTCGCTAAGACAGTTCTTGTGGAATTGGCAAAGTGATATTTTTGAAGCCCTAGAGGGCTATGGTGAAAAGGAAATATCCTCAGATGAAATCTGGAAAAAAGCTTTGTGAGTCTCTGCTCCGTGAAGTGTGACTTCCATTCACAGAGTAATATCTGTATTTCGTGGATCTCTATTCTAGCCTTATTTCTGTGGAATCTGAGAACAGATATTTCGGATCCCTTTGAGGAATATAGGGCTAAAGGAAATATTCTCCGATAACAAAGACAAAGAAGCTTTCTGAGAAACTTCTTTGTGTTCTGTGAAATCATCTCACAGAATTACAGCTTTCCCCTCAAGAAGCCTTTCGCTAAGACAGTTCTTCTGGAATTGGCAAAGTGATATTTTTGAAGCCCTAGAGGACTATGGTGAAAAGGAAATATCCTCAGATGAAATCTGGAAAAAAGCTTTGTGAGTCTCTGCTCCGTGATGTGTGAATTCCACTCACAGAGTTACATCTGTATTTCGCGGATCTCTTTGCTAGCCTTATTTCTGTGGAATCTGAGAAGAGATATTTCGGATCCCTTTGAAGACTATAGGGCCAAAGGAAATATCCTCCGATAACAAAGAGAAAGAAGCTTTCTGAGAAACTTCTTTGTGCTCTGTGAAATCATCTCACAGAGTTACATCTTTCCCCTCAAGAAGCCTTTCGCTAAGACAGTTCTTGTGGAATTGGCAAAGTATTATTTGGAAGCCCGTAGGGTTCTATGGTGAAAAAGGAAATATCCTCAGATGAAATCTGGAAAGAAGCTTTCTGAGAAACTGCTGAGTGTTCTGTTCATTCATCTCACAGAGTTACATCTGTATTTCGTGGATCTCTTTGCTAGCCTTATTTCTGTGGAATCTGAGAACAGATATTTCGGATACCTTTGAAGACTATAGGGCCAAAGGAAATATCCTCGGATAACAAAGAAAAAGAAGCTTTCTGAGAAACTTCTTTGGTTCTGTGAAATCATCTCACAGAGTTACATCTTTCCCCTCAAGAAGCCTTTCGATTAGACAGTTCTTGTGGGATTGGCAAAGTGATATTTGGAAGCCCATAGAGGGCTTTGGTGAAAAAGGAAATATCCTCAGATGGAATCTGGAAAGAAGCTTGATGAGAAACTCCACCGTGATGTGTGACTTCCACTCACAGAGTTACATCTGTATTTCGTGGATCTCTTTGCCAACCTTATTTCTGTGGAATCTGAGAACAGATATTTCGGATCCCTTTGAAGACTACAGGGCCAAATGAAATATCCTCCGATAACAAACAGAAAGACGCTTTCTGAGAAACATCGTTGTGTTCTGTGAAATCATCTCACAGAGTTACAGCTTTCCCCTCAAGAAGCCTTTCGCTAAGACAGTTCTTGTGGAATGGGCAAAGTGATATTTGGAAGCCCATAGAAGGCTATGGTGAGAAAGGAAATATCCTCTGATGAAATCTGGAAAGAAGCTTTCTGAGAAACTGCTGAATGTTCTGTTAATTCATCTCACAGAGTTACATCTGTATTTCGTAAATCGCTTTGCTAGCCTTATTTCTGCGGAATCTGAGAACAGATATTTCGGATGCCTTTGATGACTATAGTGCCAAAGGAAATATCATCCGATAACAAAGAGAAAGAAGCTTTCGGAGAAACTTCTTTGTGTTATGTGAAATCACCTTACAGAGTTACAGCTTTCCCCTCAGGAAGCCTTTCGCTAAGACCGTTCTTACGGAATTGGCAAAGTGATATTTGGAAGACCATAGAGGGCTATGGTGAAAAAGGAAATATCCTCAGATGAAATCTGGAAAGAAGCTTTCTGAGAAACTGCTCCGTGACGTTTTACTTCCACTCACAGAGTTACATCTGTATTTCGTGGATCTCTTTGCTAGCCTTATTTCTTGGAATCTGAGAACAGATATTTCGGATCCTTTGGAAGACTATAGGGCCAAAGGAAATATCCTCCGATAACAAAGAGAAAGATGCTTTCTGAGAACCTTCTTTGTGTTCTGTGAAATCAGCTCACAGAGTTACAGCTTTCGCCTCAAGGAGCCTTTCGCTAAGACAGTTCTTGTGGAATGGACAAAGTGATATTTGGAAGCCCATAAAGGGCTAAGGTGTAAAAGGAAATATCCTCAGATGAAATCTGGAAAGAAGCCTTCTGAGAAATTGCTGAGTGTTCTGTTACTTCATCTCACAGAGTTACATCTGTATTTCGTGGATCTCCTTGCTAGCCTTATTTCTGTGGAATCTAAGAACAGATATTTCGGAACCCTTTGAAGACTATAGGGCCAAAGGAAATATCCTCCGATAACAAAGAGAAAGAAGCTTTCTGAGAAACTTCTTTGTGTTCTGTGAAATCATCTCACAGAGTTACAGCTTTCCCCTCAAGAAGCCTTTCACTAAGACAGTTCTTGTGGAATGGGCAAAGTGATATTTGGAAGCCCATAGAGGGCTATGGTGAAAAAGGAAATATCCTCAGATGAAATCTGGAAAGAAGCTTTATGAGAAACTGCTGAGTGTTCTGTTAATTCACCTCACAGAGTTACATCTGTCTTTCGTGGATCTCTTTGCTAGCCTTATTTCTGTGGAATCTGAGAATAGATATTTCGGATCCCTTTGAAGACTATAGGGCCAAAGGAAATATCCTCCGATAACAAAGAGAAAGAAGCTTTTTGTGAAACTTCTTTGTGTTCTGTGAAATCAGCTCACAGAGTTACAGCTTTCCCCTCAAGAAGACTTTCGCTAAGACAGTTCTTGTGGAATTGGCAAAGTGATATTTGGAAGCCCATACAGGGCTATGGTGAAAAAGGAAATATCCTCAGATGAAATCTGGAAAGAAGCTTTCTGAGAAACTGCTGAATGTTCTGTTAATTCATCTCAAAGAGTTACGTCTCTATTTCATGGATCTCTTTGCTAGCCTTATTTCTGTGGAATCTGAGAACAGATATTTCGGATCCCTTTGAAGACTATAGGGCCGAAGGAAATATCCTCCTATAACAAAGAGCAAGAAGATTTCTGAGAAACTTCTTTGTGTTCTGTGAAATCATCTCACAGAGTTACAGCTTTCCCCTCAAGAAGCCTTTCCCTAAGACAGTTCTTGTGGAATTGGTAAAGTGATATTTGGAAGCCCATAGAAGGCTATGGTGAGAAAGGAAATATCCTCAGATGAAATCTGGAAAGAAGCTTTCTGAGAAACTGCCCTGTGATGTGTGACTTCCACTCACAGAGTTACATCTGTATTTAGTGGATCTCTTTGCTAGCCTTATTTCTGTGGAATCTGAGAACAGATATTTCGGATCCCTTTGAAGACTGTAGGGCCAAAGGAAATATCCTCCGATAACAAAGAGAAAGAAGCTTTCTGAAAAACTTATTTGTGTTCTGTGAAATCATCTCACAGAGTTACAGCTTTCCCCTCAAGAAGCCTTTCGCTAAGACAGTTCTTGCGGAATTGGAAAAGTGATATTTGGAAGCCCATTGAGGGCTATGGTAAAAAAGGAAATATCCTGAGATGAAATCTGGAAAGAAGCTTTCTGAGAAACTGCTCCGAGATGTGTGACTTCCACTCACAGAGTTACATCTGTATTTCGTGGATCTCTTTTCTAGCCTTGTTTCTGTGGAATCTGAGAACAGATTTTTCGGATCCCGTTGAAGACTATAGGGCCAAAGGAAGTATCCTCCGATAACAAAGAGAAAGAAGCTTTCTGAGAAACTTCTTTGTGTTCTGTGAAATCATCTCAAAGAGTTACAGCTTTCCACTCAAGAAGCCTTTCGCTAAGACAGTTCTTGTGGAACTGGCAAAGTGATATTTGGAAGCCCAAAGAGGGCTATGTTTAAAAAGGAAATATCCTCAGACGAAATCTGGAAAGAAGCTTTCTGAGAAACTGCTGAGTGTTCTATTCATTCATCTCACAGAGTTACATCTGTATTTCGTGGTTCTCTTTGCTAGCCTTATTTCTGTGGAAACTGAGAACAGATATTTCGGATCCCTTCGAAGACTATAGGGCCAAATGAAATATCCTCCGATAACAAAGAGAAAGACGCTTTCTGAGAACTTTTGTGTGCTCTCTGAAATCATCCCACTGAGTTACAGCTTTCCCCTCAAGAAGCCTTTCGCTAAGACAGTTCTTGTGGAATTGGCAACGTGATATTTGGAAGCCCATAGAAGGCTATGGTGAGAAAGGAAATATCCTCAGATGAAATCTGGAAAGAAGCTTTCTGAGAAACTGCGGAATATTCTGTTAATTCATCTCACAGAGTTATATCTGTATTTCGTGGATCGCTTTGCTAGCCTTATTTCTGGGGAATCTGAGAACAGATATTTCGGATGCCTTTGAAGACTATAGTGCCAAAGGAAATATCATCCGATAACAAAGAGAAAGAAGCTTTCTGAGAAACTTCTTTGTGTTATGTGAAATCACCTTACAGAGTTACAGCTTTCCCCTCAGGAAGCCTTTCGCTAAGACCGTTCTTGTGGAATTGGCAAAGTGATATTTGGAAGTCCATAGAGGGCTATGGTGAAAAAGGAAATATCCTCAGATGAAATCTGGAAAGAAGCTTTCTGAGAAACTGCTCCGTGATGTTTTACTTCCACTCACAGAGTTACATCTGTATTTCGTGGATCTCTATGCTAGCCTTAATTCTTGGAATCTGAGAACAGATATTTCGGATCCCTTTGAAGACTATAGGGCCAAAGGAAATATCCTCCGATAACAAAGAGAAAGATGCTTTCTGAGAACCTTCTTTGTGTTCTGTGAAATCAGCTCACAGAGTTACAGCTTTCCCCTCAAGGAGTCTTTCGCTAAGACAGTTCTTGTGGAATGGACAAAGTGATATTTGGAAGCCCATAAAGGTCTAAGGTGTAAAAGGAAATATCCTCAGATGAAATCTGGAAAGAAGATTTCTGAGAAACTGCTGAGTGTTCTGTTACTTCATCTGACAGAGTTACATCTGTATTTCGTGGATCTCATTGCTAGCCTTATTTCTGTGGAATCTGAGAACAGATATTTCGGATCCCTTTGAGGACTATAGGGCCAAAGGAAATATCCTCCGATAACAAAGACAAAGAAGCTTTCTGAGAAACTTCTTTGTGTTCTGTGAAATCATCTCACAGAGTTACAGCTTTCCCCTCAAGAAGCCTTTCGCTAAGACAGTTCTTGTGGAATGGGCAAAGTGATATTTGGAAGCCCATAGAGGGCTATGGTGAAAAAGGAAATATCCTCAGATGAAATCTGGAAAGAAGCTTTATGAGAAATTGCTGAGTGTTCTGTTAATTCACCTCACAGAGTTACATCTGTCTTTCGTGGATCTCTTTGCTAGCCTTATTTCTGTGGAATCTGAGAACAGATATTTCGGATCCCTTTGAAGACTATAGGGCCAAAGGAAATATCCTCCGATAACAAAGAGAAAGAAGCTTTTTTTGAAACTTCTTTGTGTTCTGTGAAATCAGCTCACAGAGTTACAGCCTTCCCCTCAAGAAGCCTTTCGCTAAAACTGTTCTTGTGGAATTGGCAAAGTGATATTTGGAAGCCCATAGAGGGCTATGGTGAAAAAGGAAATATCCTCAGATGAAATCTGGAAAGAAGCTTTCTGAGAAACTGCTGAATGTTCTGTTAATTCATCTCACAGAGTTACGTCTCTATTTCATGGATCTCTTTGCTAGCCTTATTTCTGTGGAATCTGAGAACAGATATTTCGGATCCCTTTGAAGACTATAGGGCCAAAGGAAATATCCTGTGATAACAAACAGAAAGAAGCTTTCTGAGAAACTTCTTTGTGTTCTGTGAAATCATCTCACAGAGTTACAGCTTTCCCCTCAAGAAGCCTTTCCCTAAGACAGTTCTTGTGGAATTGGTAAAGTGATATTTGGAAGCCCTTAGAAGGCTATGGTGAAAAAGGAAATATCCTCAGATGAAATCTGGAAAGAAGCTTTCTGAGAAACTGCTCTGTGATGTGTGACTTCCACTCACAGAGTTACATCTGTATTTCGTGTATCTCTTTGTTAGCCTTATTTCTGTAGAGTCTGAGAACCGATATTTCGGATCCCTTTGAAGACTATAGGGCCAAAGGAAATATCCTCCGATAAGAAGGAGAAAGAAGCTTTCTGAGAAACTTCTTTGTGTTCTGTGAAATCATCTCACAGAGATACAGCTTTCCCCTCAAGAAGCCTTTCGCTAACACAGTTTTTGTGGAATTGGCAAAGTGATATTTAGAAGCCCATAGAGCGCTATGGTGAAAAAGGAAATATCCTCAGATGAAATCTGGAAAGAACCTTTCTGAGAAAGTGCTGAGAGTCCTGTTAATTCATCTCACAGAGTAACATCTGTATTTCGTGGATCTCTTTGCTAGCCTTATTTCTGTGGAATCTGAGAACAGATATTTCGGATCCCTTTGAATACTATAGGGCAAAGGAAATATCCTCCGATAACAAAGACAAAGAAGCTTTCTGAGAAACTTCTTTGTGTTCTGTGAAATCAGCTCACAGAGTTACAGCTTTCCCCTCAAGAAGCCTTTCGCTAAGACAGTTCTTGTGGATAGGGCAAAGTGATATTTGGAAGCCCGTAGAGGGCTATGGTGAAAAAGGAAATATCCTCAGATGAAATCTGGAAAAAAGCTTAATGAGAAATTGCTGAGTGTTCTTTTAATTCATCTCACAGAGTTACATCTGTCTTTCGTGACTCTCTTTGCTAGCGTTATTTCTGTGGAATCTGAGAACAGATATTTCGGATCACTTTGAAGACTATAGGACCAAAGGAAATATCCTCCGATACAAAGAGAAAGAACCTTTCTGAGAAACTTCTTTGTGTTCTGTGAAATCATCTCACAGAGTTACAGCTTTCCCCTCAAGAAGCCTTTCGCTAAGACAGTTCTTGTGGAATTGGCAAAGTGATATTTGGAAGCCCATAGAAGGCTATGGTGAAAAACGAAATATCCTCAGATGAAATCTGGAAAGAAGCTTTCTGAGAATCTTCTCCGTGATGTGTGACTTCCACTCACAGAGTTACATCTGTATTTAGTGGATCTCTTTGCTAGCCTTATTTCTGTGGAATCTGAGAACAGATATTTCGGATCCCTTTGAAGACTGTAGGGCCAAAGGAAATATCCTCCGATAACAAAGAGAAAGAAGCTTTCTGAAAAACTTCTTTGTGTTCTGTGAAATCATCTCACAGAGTTACAGCTTTCCCCTCAAGAAGCCTTTCGCTAAGACAGTTCTTGCGGAATTGGAAAAGTGATATTTGGAAGCCCATTGAGGGCTATGGTGAAAAAGGAAATATCCTGAGATGAAATCTGGAAAGAAGCTTTCTGAGAAACTGCTCCGAGATGTGTGACTTCCACTCACAGAGTTACATCTGTATTTCGTGGATCTCTTTCTAGCCTTATTTCTGTGGAATCTGAGAACAGATTTTTCGGATCCCGTTGAAGACTATAGGGCCAAAGGAAGTATCCTCCGATAACAAAGAGAAAGAAGCTTTCTGAGAAACTTCTTTGTGTTCTGTGAAATCATCTCACAGAGTTACAGCTTTCCACTCAAGAAGCCTTTCGCTAAGACAGTTCTTGTGGAACTGGCAAAGTGATATTTGGAAGCCCAAAGAGGGCTATGTTTAAAAAGGAAATATCCTCAGACGAAATCTGGAAAGAAGCTTTCTGAGAAACTGCTGAGTGTTCTGTTCATTCATCTCACAGAGTTACATCTGTATTTCGTGGTTCTCTTTGCTAGCCTTATTTCTGTGGAATCTGAGAACAGATATTTCGGATCCCTTTGAAGACTATAGGGCCAAAGCATATATCCTCTGATAACAAAGAAAAAGAAGCTTTCTGAGAAACTTCTTTGGTTCTGTGAGATCATCTCACAGAGTTACAGCTTTCCCCGCAAGAAGCCTTTCGCTTAGACAGTTCTTGTGGAATTGGCAAAGTGATATTTGGAAGCCCATTGAGGGCTATGGTGAAAAAGGAAATATCCTCAGATGGAATCTGGAAAGAAGCTTTCTGAGAAACTCCACCGTGATGTGTGACTTCCATTAACAGAGTTACATCTGTATTTCGTGGATCTCTTTGCCAACCTTATTTCTGTGGAAACTGAGAACAGATATTTCGGATCCCTTCGAAGACTATAGGGCCAAATGAAATATCCTCCGATAACAAAGAGAAAGACGCTTTCTGAGAACTTTTGTGTGCTCTCTGAAGTCATCCCACTGAGTTACAGCTTTCCCCTCAAGAAGCCTTTCGCTAAGACAGTTCTTGTGGAATTGGCAACGTGATATTTGGAAGCCCATAGAAGGCTATGGTGAGAAAGGAAATATCCTCAGATGAAATCTGGAAAGAAGCTTTCTGAGAAACTGCTGAATGTTCTGTTAATTCATCTCACAGAGTTACATGTGTATTTCGTGGATCGCTTTGCTAGCCTTATTTCTGTGGAATCTGAGAACAGGTATTTCGGATGCCTTTGAAGACTATAGTGCCAAAGGAAATACCATCCGATAACAAAGAGAAAGAAGCTTTCTGAGAAACTTCTTTGTGTTATGTGAAATCACCTTACAGAGTTACAGCTTTCCCCTCAGGAAGCCTTTCGCTAAGACCGTTCTTGTGGAATTGGCAAAGTGATATTTGGAAGACCATAGAGGGCTATGGTGAAAAAGGAAATATCCTCAGATGAAATCTGGAAAGAAGCTTTCTGAGAAACTGCTCCGTGATGTTTTACTTCCACTCACAGAGTTACATCTGTATTTCGTGGGTCTCTATGCTAGCCTTATTTCTTGGAATCTGAGAACAGATATTTCGGATCCCTTTGAAGACTATAGGGCCAAAGGAAATATCCTCCGATAACAAAGAGAAAGATGCTTTCTGAGAACCTTCTTTGTGTTCTGTGAAATCAGCTCAGAGAGTTACAGCTTTCCCCTCAAGGAGCCTTTCGCTAAGACAGTTCTTGTGGAATGGACAAAGTGATATTTGGAAGCCCATAAAGGGCTAAGGTGTAAAAGGAAATATCCTCAGATGAAATCTGGAAAGAAGCTTTCTGAGAAACTGCTGAGTGTTCTGTTACTTCATCTCACAGAGTTACATCTGTATTTCGTGGATCTCCTTGCTAGCCTTATTTCTGTGGAATCTGAGAACAGATATTTCGGATCCCTTTGAAGACTATAGGGCCAAAGGAAATATCCTCCGATAACAAAGACAAAGAAGCTTTCTGAGAAACTTCTTTGTGTTCTGTGAAATCATATCACAGAGTTACAGCTTTCCCCTCAAGAGGCCTTTCGCTAAAACAGTTCTTGTGGAATGGGCAAAGTGATATTTGGAAGCCCATAGAGGGCTATGGTGAAAAAGGAAATATCCTCAGATGAAATCTGGAAAGAAGCTTTATGAGAAATTGCTGAGTGTTCTGTTAATTCACCTCACAGAGTTACATCTGTCTTTCGTGGATCTCTTTGCTAGCCTTATTTCTGTGGAATCTGAGAACAGATATTTCGGATCCCTTGGAAGACTATAGGGCCAAAGGAAATATCCTCCGATAACAAAGAGAAAGAAGCTTTTTGTGAAACTTCTTTGTGTTCTGTGAAATCAGCTCACAGAGTTACAGGTTTCCCCTCAAGAAGAGTTTCGCTAAGACAGTTCTTGTGGAATTGGCAAAGTGATATTTGGAAGCCCATAGAGGGCTATGGTGAAAAAGGAAATATCCTCAGATGAAATCTGGAAAGAAGCTTTCTGAGAAACTACTGAATGTTCTGTTAATTCATCTCAGAGAGTTACGTCTCTATTTCATGGATCTCTTTGCTAGCCTTATTTCTGTGGAATCTGAGAACAGATATTTCGGATCCCTTTGAAGACTATAGGGCCAAAGGAAATATCCTCTGATAACAAACAGAAAGAAGCTTTCTGAGAAACTTCTTTGTGTTCTGTGAAATCATCTCACAGAGTTACAGCTTTCCCCTCAAGAAGCCTTTCGCTAAGACAGTTCTTGTGGAATTGGCAAAGTGATATTTGGAAGCCCATAGAAGGCTATGGTGAAAAAGGAAATATCCTCAGATGAAATCTGGAAAGAAGCTTTCTGAGAAACTGCTCTGTGATGTGTGATTTCCACTCACAGAGTTACATCTGTATTTCGTGTATCTCTTTGCTAGTCTTATTTCTGTGGAGTCTGAGAACCGATATTTCGGATCCCTTTGAAGAGTATAGGGCCAAAGGAAATATTCTCCGATAACAAGGAGAAAGAAGCTTTCTGAGAAACTTCTTTGTGTTCGGTGAAATCATCTCACAGAGATACAGCTTTCCTATCAAGAAGCCTTTCGCTAAGACAGTTTTTGTGGAATTGGCAAAGTGATATTTAGAAGCCCATAGAGCGCTATGGTGAAAAAGGAAATATCCTCAGATGAAATCTGGAAAGAAGCTTTCTGAAAAAGTTCTGAGAGTCCTGTTAATTCATCTCACAGAGTTACATCTGTATTTCGTGGATCTCTTTGCTAGCCTTATTTCTGTGGAATCTGAGAACAAATATTTCGAATCCCTTTGAAGACTATAGGGCAAAGGAAATATCCTCCGATACAAAGAGAAAGAACCTTTCTGAGAAACTTCTTTGTGTTCTGTGAAATCATCTCACAGAATTACATCTTTCCCCTCAAGAAGCCTTTCGCTAAGACAGTTCTTGTGGAATTGGCAAAGTGATATTTGGAAGCCCATAGACGGCTATGGTGAAAAACGAAGTATCCTCAGATGAAATCTGGAAAGAAGCTTTCTGAGAATCTGCTCTGTGATGTGTGACTTCCACTCACAGAGTTACATCTGTATTTCGTGTATCTGTTTGCTAGCCTTATTTCTGTGGAATCTGAGAACAGATATTTCGGATCCCTTTGAAGACTATAGGGCCAAAGGAAATATCCTCCGATAACAAAGACAAAGAAGCTTTCTGAGAAACTTCTTTGTGTTCCTTGAAATCATCTCACAGAGATACAGCTTTCCTATCAAGAAGCCTTTCGCTAAGACAGTTCTTGTGGAATTGGCAAAGTGATATTTGGAAGCACATAGAGCGCTACGGTGAAAAAAGAAATATCCTCCGATAAAATCTGGAAAGAAGCTTTCTGAGAAACTGCTGATTGTTCTGTTACTTCATCTCACATAGTTACATCTGTATTTCGTGGATCTCTTTGCTAGCCTTATTTCTGTGTAATCTGAGAACAGATATTTCCGATCCCTTTGAAGACTATGGGGCTAAAGGAAATATCCTCCGATAACAAAGAGAAAGACGCTTTCTGAGAAACTTCTTTGTGTTCTGTGAAATCATCTCACAGAGTTACAGCTTACCCCTCAAAAAGCCTTTCGCTAAGACAGTTCTTGCGGAATTGGAAAAGTGATATTTGGAAGCCCATTGAGGGCTATGGTGAAAAAGGAAATATCCTCAGATGAAATCTGGAAAGAAGCTTTCTGAGAAACTGCTGGGTGTTCTGTTAATTCATCTCACAGAGTTACATCTGTATTTCGTGGATCTCTTTGCTAGCCTTATTTCTGTGGAATCTGAGAACAGATATTTCTGATCCCTTTGAAGAATATAGGGCCAAAGGAAATATCCTCAAATAAAAAAGGGAAAGAAGCTTTCTGAGAAACTTCTTTGTGTTCTGTGAAATCATATCACAGAGTTAGAGCTTTCCCCTCAAGAAGCCTTTCGCTAAGACAGTTCTTGTGGATTTGGCAAAGTGATATTTGGAAGCCCATAGAGGGCTATGTTGAAAAAGGAAATATCCTCAGATGAAATCTGGAAAGAAGCTTTATGAGAAACTGCTGAGTGTTCTGTTAATTCATCCCACAGAGTTACGTCTGTATTTCGTGGATCTCTTTGCTAGCCTTATTTCTGTGGAATCTGAGAACAGATATTTCGGATCCCTTTGAAGACTATAGGGCCAAAGGAAATATCCTTTGATAACAAAGAGAAAGAAGATTTCTGAGAAACTTCTTTGTGTTCTGTGAAATCATCTCACAGAGATACAGGTTTCCCCTCAAGAAGCCTTTAGCTAAGACAGTTCTTGTGGAATGGGCAAAGTGATATTTGGAAGCCCATAGAGGGCTATGGTGAAAAAGTAAATATCCTGAGATGAAATCTGGAAAGAAGCTTTCTGAGAAAATGCTCCGTGATGTGTGACTTCCACTCACAGAGTTACATCTGTATTTCGTGGATCTCTTTGCTAGCCTTATTTCCGTGGAATCTGAGAACAGATATTTCGGATCCCTTTGAAGACTATAGGGCCAAAGGAAATATCCTCCGATAACAAAGAGAAAGAAGCTTTCTTAGACACTTCTTTGTGTTCTGTGAAATCATCTCACAGAGTTACAGCTTTCCCCTCAAGAAGCCTTTCGCTAAGACAGTTCTTGTGGAATGGGCCAAGTGATATTTGGAAGCCCATAGAGGGCTATGGTGAAAAAGGAAATATCCTCAGATGAAATCTGGAAAGAAGCTTTCTGAGAAACTGCTCTGTGATGTTTGACTTCCACTCACAGAGTTACATCTGTATTTCGTGGATTTTTTTGCTAGCCTTATTTCTGTGGAATCTGAGAACAGATATTTCGGATCCCTTGAAAGACTATAGGTCCAAAGGAAATATCCTCCGATAACAAAGAGAAAGAAGTTTTCTGAGAATCTTCTTTGTATTCTGTGTAATCAGCTCACAGAGTTACAGCTTTCCCCTCAAGAAGCCTTTCGCTAAGACATTTCTTGTGGAATGGGCCAAGTGATATTTGGAAGCCCATGGAGGGCTATGGTGAAAAAGGAAATATCCTCAGATGAAATCTGGAAAGAAGCTTTATGAGAAACTGCTGAGTGTTCTGTTAATTCATCTCACAGAGTTACATCTGTATTTCGTGGATCTCTTTGCTAGCCGTATTTCTGTGGAATCTGAGAACAGATATTTCGGATCCCTTTGAAGACAATAGGGCCGAAGGAAATATCCTCCGATAACAGAGAGAAAGAAGCTTTCTGAGAAACTTCTTTGTGTACTGTGAAATCATCTCACAGAGTTACAGCTTTCCCTTCAAGAAGCCTTTCGCTAAGACAGTTCTTGTGGAATTGGCAAAGTGATATTTGGAAGCCCATAAAGGGCTATGGTGAAAAACGAAATATCCTCAGATGAAATCTGGAAAAAAGCTTTCTGAGAAACTGCTCTGTGATGTGTGATTTCCACTCACAGAGTTACATCTGTATTTCGTGTATCTCTTTGCTAGTCTTATTTCTGTGGAGTCTGAGAACCGATATTTCGGATCCCTTTGAAGAGTATAGGGCCAAAGGAAATATTCTCCGATAACAAGGAGAAAGAAGCTTTCTGAGAAACTTCTTTGTGTTCGGTGAAATCATCTCACAGAGATACAGCTTTCCTATCAAGAAGCCTTTCGCTAAGACAGTTTTTGTGGAATTGGCAAAGTGATATTTAGAAGCCCATAGAGCGCTATGGTGAAAAAGGAAATATCCTCAGATGAAATCTGGAAAGAAGCTTTCTGAAAAAGTTCTGAGAGTCCTGTTAATTCATCTCACAGAGTTACATCTGTATTTCGTGGATCTCTTTGCTAGCCTTATTTCTGTGGAATCTGAGAACAAATATTTCGAATCCCTTTGAAGACTATAGGGCAAAGGAAATATCCTCCGATACAAAGAGAAAGAACCTTTCTGAGAAACTTCTTTGTGTTCTGTGAAATCATCTCACAGAATTACATCTTTCCCCTCAAGAAGCCTTTCGCTAAGACAGTTCTTGTGGAATTGGCAAAGTGATATTTGGAAGCCCATAGACGGCTATGGTGAAAAACGAAGTATCCTCAGATGAAATCTGGAAAGAAGCTTTCTGAGAATCTGCTCTGTGATGTGTGACTTCCACTCACAGAGTTACATCTGTATTTCGTGTATCTGTTTGCTAGCCTTATTTCTGTGGAATCTGAGAACAGATATTTCGGATCCCTTTGAAGACTATAGGGCCAAAGGAAATATCCTCCGATAACAAAGACAAAGAAGCTTTCTGAGAAACTTCTTTGTGTTCCTTGAAATCATCTCACAGAGATACAGCTTTCCTATCAAGAAGCCTTTCGCTAAGACAGTTCTTGTGGAATTGGCAAAGTGATATTTGGAAGCACATAGAGCGCTACGGTGAAAAAAGAAATATCCTCCGATAAAATCTGGAAAGAAGCTTTCTGAGAAACTGCTGATTGTTCTGTTACTTCATCTCACATAGTTACATCTGTATTTCGTGGATCTCTTTGCTAGCCTTATTTCTGTGTAATCTGAGAACAGATATTTCCGATCCCTTTGAAGACTATGGGGCTAAAGGAAATATCCTCCGATAACAAAGAGAAAGACGCTTTCTGAGAAACTTCTTTGTGTTCTGTGAAATCATCTCACAGAGTTACAGCTTACCCCTCAAAAAGCCTTTCGCTAAGACAGTTCTTGCGGAATTGGAAAAGTGATATTTGGAAGCCCATTGAGGGCTATGGTGAAAAAGGAAATATCCTCAGATGAAATCTGGAAAGAAGCTTTCTGAGAAACTGCTGGGTGTTCTGTTAATTCATCTCACAGAGTTACATCTGTATTTCGTGGATCTCTTTGCTAGCCTTATTTCTGTGGAATCTGAGAACAGATATTTCTGATCTCTTTGAAGAATATAGGGCCAAAGGAAATATCCTCAAATAAAAAAGGGAAAGAAGCTTTCTGAGAAACTTCTTTGTGTTCTGTGAAATCATATCACAGAGTTAGAGCTTTCCCCTCAAGAAGCCTTTCGCTAAGACAGTTCTTGTGGATTTGGCAAAGTGATATTTGGAAGCCCATAGAGGGCTATGTTGAAAAAGGAAATATCCTCAGATGAAATCTGGAAAGAAGCTTTATGAGAAACTGCTGAGTGTTCTGTTAATTCATCCCACAGAGTTACGTCTGTATTTCGTGGATCTCTTTGCTAGCCTTATTTCTGTGGAATCTGAGAACAGATATTTCGGATCCCTTTGAAGACTATAGGGCCAAAGGAAATATCCTTTGATAACAAAGAGAAAGAAGATTTCTGAGAAACTTCTTTGTGTTCTGTGAAATCATCTCACAGAGATACAGGTTTCCCCTCAAGAAGCCTTTAGCTAAGACAGTTCTTGTGGAATGGGCAAAGTGATATTTGGAAGCCCATAGAGGGCTATGGTGAAAAAGGAAATATCCTCAAATGAAATTTGGAAAGAAGCTTTCTGAGAAACTGCTCTGTGATGTGTGACTTCCACTCACTGAGTTACATCTGTATTTCGTGTATCTCTTTGCTAGCCTTATTTCTGTGGAATCTGAGAACAGATATTTCGGATCCCTTTGAAGACTATAAGGCCAAAGGAAATATCCTCCGATAACAAAGAGAAAGAAGCTTTCTGAGAAACTTCTTTGTGTTCTGTGAAATCATCTCTCAGAGATACAGGTTTCCTATCAAGAAGCCTTTCGCTAAGACAGTTCTTGTGGAATTGGCAAAGTGATATTTGGAAACCCATAGAGCGCTATGGTTAAAAAGGAAATATCCTCAGATGAAATCTGGAAAGAAGTTTTTGAGAAACTGCTGAGTGTTCTGTTAATTCATTTCACAGAGTTACATCTGTATTTCGTGGATCTCTTTGCTAGCCTTATTTCTGTGGAATCTGAGAACAGATATTTCGGATCCCTTTGAAGACTATGGGGCCAAAGCAAATATCCTCCGATAACAAAGAGAGAAGCTTTCTGAGAAACTTCTTTGTGTTCTGTGAAATCATCTCACAGAGTTACAGCTTTCCCCTCAAGAAGCCTTTCGCTAAGACAGTTCTTGTGGAATTGGCAAAGTGATATTTGGAAGCCCATAGAGGGCTATGGTGAAAAAGTAAATATCCTGAGATGAAATCTGGAAAGAAGCTTTCTGAGAAAATGCTCCGTGATGTGTGACTTCCACTCACAGAGTTACATCTGTATTTCGTGGATCTCTTTGCTAGCCTTATTTCCGTGGAATCTGAGAACAGATATTTCGGATCCCTTTGAAGACTATAGGGCCAAAGGAAATATCCTCCGATAACAAAGAGAAAGAAGCTTTCTTAGACACTTCTTTGTGTTCTGTGAAATCATCTCACAGAGTTACAGCTTTCCCCTCAAGAAGCCTTTCGCTAAGACAGTTCTTGTGGAATGGGCCAAGTGATATTTGGAAGCCCATAGAGGGCTATGGTGAAAAAGGAAATATCCTCAGATGAAATCTGGAAAGAAGCTTTCTGAGAAACTGCTCTGTGATGTTTGACTTCCACTCACAGAGTTACATCTGTATTTCGTGGATTTTTTTGCTAGCCTTATTTCTGTGGAATCTGAGAACAGATATTTCGGATCCCTTGAAAGACTATAGGTCCAAAGGAAATATCCTCCGATAACAAAGAGAAAGAAGTTTTCTGAGAATCTTCTTTGTATTCTGTGTAATCAGCTCACAGAGTTACAGCTTTCCCCTCAAGAAGCCTTTCGCTAAGACATTTCTTGTGGAATGGGCCAAGTGATATTTGGAAGCCCATAGAGGGCTATGGTGAAAAAGGAAATATCCTCAGATGAAATCTGGAAAGAAGCTTTATGAGAAACTGCTGAGTGTTCTGTTAATTCATCTCACAGAGTTACATCTGTATTTCGTGGATCTCTTTGCTAGCCGTATTTCTGTGGAATCTGAGAACAGATATTTCGGATCCCTTTGAAGACAATAGGGCCGAAGGAAATATCCTCCGATAACAGAGAGAAAGAAGCTTTCTGAGAAACTTCTTTGTGTACTGTGAAATCATCTCACAGAGTTACAGCTTTCCCTTCAAGAAGCCTTTCGCTAAGACAGTTCTTGTGGAATTGGCAAAGTGATATTTGGAAGCCCATAAAGGGCTATGGTGAAAAACGAAATATCCTCAGATGAAATCTGGAAAAAAGCTTTCTGAGAAACTGCTCTTTTATGTGTGACTTCCACTCACTGAGTTACATCTGTATTTCGTGTATCTCTTTGCTAGCCTTATTTCTGTGGAATCTGAGAACAGATATTTTGGATCCCTTTGAAGACTATAGGGCCAAAGGAAATATCCCTCGGTAACAAAGAGAAAAAAGCTTTCTGAGAAACTTCTTTGTGTTCTGTGAAATCATCTCACAGAGTTACAGCTTTCCACTCAAGAAGCCTTTCGCTAAGACAGTTCTTGAGGATTTGGCAAAGTGATATTTGGAAGCCCATAGAGTTCTATGGTAAAAAAGGGAATATCCTCAGATGAAATCTGGAAATAAGCTCTCTGAGAAACTGCTCCGTGATGTGTGACTTCCACTCACAGAGTTACATCTGTATTTCGTGGATCTCTTTGCTAGCCTTATTTCTGTGGAATCTGAGAGCAGATATTTCGGATCCCTTTTAAGACTGTGGTGCCAAAGGAAATATCATCCGATAACAAAGAGAAAGAAGCTTTCTGAGAAACTTCTTTGTGTTCTGTGATATCATCTCACAGAGTTACAGCTTTCCCTTCAAGAGCCTTTCGCTAAGACAGTTCTTGCGGAATTGGCAAAGTGATATTTGGAAGCCCATAAAGGGCTAAGGTGAAAAACGAAATATCCTCAGATGAAATCTGGAAAAAAGCTTTCTGAGAAACTGCTCTTTGATGTGTGACTTCCACTCACTGAGTTACATCTGTATTTCGTGTATCTCTTTGCTAGCCTTATTTCTGTGGAATCTGAGAACAGATATTTTGGATCCCTTTGAAGACTATAAGGCCAATGGAAATATCCTCCGATAACAAAGAGAAAGAAGCTTTCTGAGAAACTTCTTTGTGTTCTGTGAAATCATCTCACACAGTTACAGCTTTCCTATCAAGAAGCCTTTCGCTAAGACAGTTCTTGTGGAATTGGCAAAGTGATATTTGGAAACCCATAGAGAGCTAAGGTTAAAAAGGAAATATCCTCAGATGAAATCTGGAAAGAAGCTTTCTGAGAAACTGCTTAGTGTTCTGTTAATTCATCTCAC
Source organism: Macaca nemestrina (assembly GCF_043159975.1). NCBI lineage: Eukaryota > Metazoa > Chordata > Mammalia > Primates > Cercopithecidae > Macaca > Macaca nemestrina. Next base: position 34,156,358 of record NC_092144.1, read on the forward strand.
AGAGTTACATCTGTATTTCGTGGATCTCTTTGCTATCCTTATTTCTGTGGATTCTGAGAACACATATTTCGGATCCCTTTGAAGACTACGGGGCCAAAGCAAATATCCTCCGATAACAAAGAGAAAGATGCTTTCTGAGAAACTTCTTTGTGTTCTGTGAAATCATCTCACAGAGTTACAGCTTTTCCCTCAAGAAGCCTTTCGCTAAGACAGTTCTTGTGGAATTGGTAAAGTGATATTTGGAAGCCCACAGAGGGCTATGGTTAAAAAGGAAATATCCTCAGATGAAATCTGGATAGAAACTTTGTGAGAAACTGCTCCGTGATGTGTGACTTCCACTCCCAGAGTTACATCTGTGTTTCGTGCATCTCTTTTCTAGTCTAATTTCAGTGGAATCTGAGAACAGATATTTCGGATCCCTTTGAAGTCTATAGGGCCAAAGGAAATATCCTCCGATAACAAAGAGAAAGAAGCTTTCTGTGAAACTTCTTTGTGTTCTGTGAAATCATCTCACAGAGTTACAGCTGTCCCCTCAAGAAGCCTTTCGCTAAGACAGTTCTTTTGGAGTTGGTAGAGTGATATTTGGAAGCCCATAATGGGCTATGGTGAAAAAGGAAATATCCTCAGATGAAAACTGGAAAGAAGTTGTCTGAGTAACTGCTCCGTGATGTGTGACTTCCACTCACAGAGTTACATCTGTATTTCGTGGATCTCTTTTCTAGCCTTATTTCTGTGGAATCTCAGAACAGATATTTCGGATCCCTTTGAAGAGTATAGGGCCAAAGGAAATATCCTCCGATAACAAAGAGAAAGAAGCTTTCTGAAAAACTTCTTTGTGTTCTGTGAAATCATCTCACAGAGTTACAGCTTTCCCCTCAAGAAGCCTTTTGCTACGACAGTTCTTGTGGAATTGGCAAAGTATTATTTGGAAGCCCATAGGGTTCTATGGTGAAAAAGGGAATATCCTCAGATGAAATCTGAAAAGAAGCTTTCTGAGAAACTGGAGAATGTTCTGTTAGTTCATCTCACAGAGTTACCTCTGTATTTCGTGGATCTCTTTGCTAGCCTTATTTCTGTGGAATCTGAGAACAGATATTTCGGATCCCTTTGAAGACTATAGGGCCAAAGGAAATATCCGCCGATAACAAAGAGAAAGAAGCTTTCTGAGAAACTTCTTTGTGTTCTGTGAAATCATCTCACAGAGTTACAGGTTTCCCCTCAAGAAAGCTTTCGCTAAGACAGTTCCTGTGGAATTGGCAAAGTGATATTTGGAAGCTCACTGAGGGCTATGGTGAAAAAGGAAATATCCTCAGATGAAATCTGGAAAGAATCTTTCTGAGAAACTGCTGGGTGTTCTGTTAATTCATCTCACAGAATTACATCTGTATTTCGTGGATCTCTTTGCTAGCCTTCTTTCTGTGGAATCTGAGAACAGATATTTCGGATCCCTTTGAAGACTATAGGGCCAAAGGAAATATCCCTCGGTAACAAAGAGAAAAAAGCTTTCTGAGAAACTTCTTTGTGTTCTGTGAAATCATCTCACAGAGTTACAGCTTTCCACTCAAGAAGCCTTTCGCTAAGACAGTTCTTGAGGATTTGGCAAAGTGATATTTGGAAGCCCATAGAGTTCTATGGTAAAAAAGGGAATATCCTCAGATGAAATCTGGAAATAAGCTCTCTGAGAAACTGCTCCGTGATGTGTGACTTCCACTCACAGAGTTACATCTGTGTTTCGTGGATCTCTTTGCTAGCCTTATTTCTGTGGAATCTGAGAGCAGATATTTCGGATCCCTTTTAAGACTGTGGTGCCAAAGGAAATATCATCCGATAACAAAGAGAAAGAAGCTTTCTGAGAAACTTCTTTGTGTTCTGTGATATCATCTCACAGAGTTACAGCTTTCCCTTCAAGAGCCTTTCGCTAAGACAGTTCTTGCGGAATTGGCAAAGTGATATTTGGAAGCCCATAAAGGGCTAAGGTGAAAAACGAAATATCCTCAGATGAAATCTGGAAAAAAGCTTTCTGAGAAACTGCTCTTTGATGTGTGACTTCCACTCACTGAGTTACATCTGTATTTCGTGTATCTCTTTGCTAGCCTTATTTCTGTGGAATCTGAGAACAGATATTTTGGATCCCTTTGAAGACTATAAGGCCAATGGAAATATCCTCCGATAACAAAGAGAAAGAAGCTTTCTGAGAAACTTCTTTGTGTTCTGTGAAATCATCTCTCAGAGATACAGGTTTCCTATCAAGAAGCCTTTCGCTAAGACAGTTCTTGTGGAATTGGCAAAGTGATATTTGGAAACCCATAGAGAGCTAAGGTTAAAAAGGAAATATCCTCAGATGAAATCTGGAAAGAAGCTTTCTGAGAAACTGCTTAGTGTTCTGTTAATTCATCTCACAGAGTTACATCTGTATTTCGTGGATCTCTTTGCTATCCTTATTTCTGTGGATTCTGAGAACAGATATTTCGGATCCCTTTGAAGACTACGGGGCCAAAGCAAATATCCTCCTATAACAAAGAGAAAGACGCTTTCTGAGAAACTTCTTTGTGTTCTGTGAAATCATCTCACAGAGTTACAGCTTTTCCCTCAAGAAGCCTTTCGCTAAGACAGTTCTTGTGGAATTGGTAAAGTGATATTTGGAAGCCCACAGAGGGCTATGGTTAAAAAGGAAATATCCTCAGATGAAATCTGGATAGAAACTTTGTGAGAAACTGCTCCGTGATGTGTGACTTCCACTCCCAGAGTTACATCTGTGTTTCGTGCATCTCTTTTCTAGTCTAATTTCAGTGGAATCTGAGAACAGATATTTCGGATCCCTTTGAAGTCTATAGGGCCAAAGGAAATATCCTCCGATAACAAAGAGAAAGAAGCTTTCTGTGAAACTTCTTTGTGTTCTGTGAAATCATCTCACAGAGTTACAGCTGTCCCCTCAAGAAGCCTTTCGCTAAGACAGTTCTTTTGGAGTTGGTAGAGTGATATTTGGAAGCCCATAGTGGGCTATGGTGAAAAAGGAAATATCCTCAGATGAAAACTGGAAAGAAGTTGTCTGAGTAACTGCTCCGTGATGTGTGACTTCCACTCACAGAGTTACATCTGTATTTCGTGGATCTCTTTTCTAGCCTTATTTCTGTGGAATCTCAGAACAGATATTTCGGATCCCTTTGAAGAGTATAGGGCCAAAGGAAATATCCTCCGATAACAAAGAGAAAGAAGCTTTCTGAAAAACTTCTTTGTGTTCTGTGAAATCATCTCACAGAGTTACAGCTTTCCCCTCAAGAAGCCTTTTGCTACGACAGTTCTTGTGGAATTGGCAAAGTATTATTTGGAAGCCCATAGGGTTCTATGGTGAAAAAGGGAATATCCTCAGATGAAATCTGAAAAGAAGCTTTCTGAGAAACTGGAGAATGTTCTGTTAGTTCATCTCACAGAGTTACCTCTGTATTTCGTGGATCTCTTTGCTAGCCTTATTTCTGTGGAATCTGAGAACAGATATTTCGGATCCCTTTGAAGACTATAGGGCCAAAGGAAATATCCGCCGATAACAAAGAGAAAGAAGCTTTCTGAGAAACTTCTTTGTGTTCTGTGAAATCATCTCACAGAGTTACAGGTTTCCCCTCAAGAAAGCTTTCGCTAAGACAGTTCCTGTGGAATTGGCAAAGTGATATTTGGAAGCTCACTGAGGGCTATGGTGAAAAAGGAAATATCCTCAGATGAAATCTGGAAAGAATCTTTCTGAGAAACTGCTGGGTGTTCTGTTAATTCATCTCACAGAATTACATCTGTATTTCGTGGATCTCTTTGCTAGCCTTCTTTCTGTGGAATCTGAGAACAGATATTTCGGATCCCTTTGAAGACTATAGGGCCAAAGGAAATATCCCTCGGTAACAAAGAGAAAAAAGCTTTCTGAGAAACTTCTTTGTGTTCTGTGAAATCATCTCACAGAGTTACAGCTTTCCACTCAAGAAGCCTTTCGCTAAGACAGTTCTTGAGGATTTGGCAAAGTGATATTTGGAAGCCCATAGAGTTCTATGGTAAAAAAGGGAATATCCTCAGATGAAATCTGGAAATAAGCTCTCTGAGAAACTGCTCCGTGATGTGTGACTTCCACTCACAGAGTTACATCTGTATTTCGTGGATCTCTTTGCTAGCCTTATTTCTGTGGAATCTGAGAGCAGATATTTCGGATCCCTTTTAAGACTGTGGTGCCAAAGGAAATATCATCCGATAACAAAGAGAAAGAAGCTTTCTGAGAAACTTCTTTGTGTTCTGTGATATCATCTCACAGAGTTACAGCTTTCCCTTCAAGAGCCTTTCGCTAAGACAGTTCTTGCGGAATTGGCAAAGTGATATTTGGAAGCCCATAAAGGGCTAAGGTGAAAAACGAAATATCCTCAGATGAAATCTGGAAAAAAGCTTTCTGAGAAACTGCTCTTTGATGTGTGACTTCCACTCACTGAGTTACATCTGTATTTCGTGTATCTCTTTGCTAGCCTTATTTCTGTGGAATCTGAGAACAGATATTTTGGATCCCTTTGAAGACTATAAGGCCAATGGAAATATCCTCCGATAACAAAGAGAAAGAAGCTTTCTGAGAAACTTCTTTGTGTTCTGTGAAATCATCTCTCAGAGATACAGGTTTCCTATCAAGAAGCCTTTCGCTAAGACAGTTCTTGTGGAATTGGCAAAGTGATATTTGGAAACCCATAGAGAGCTAAGGTTAAAAAGGAAATATCCTCAGATGAAATCTGGAAAGAAGCTTTCTGAGAAACTGCTTAGTGTTCTGTTAATTCATCTCACAGAGTTACATCTGTATTTCGTGGATCTCTTTGCTATCCTTATTTCTGTGGATTCTGAGAACAGATATTTCGGATCCCTTTGAAGACTACGGGGCCAAAGCAAATATCCTCCGATAACAAAGAGAAAGATGCTTTCTGAGAAACTTCTTTGTGTTCTGTGAAATCATCTCACAGAGTTACAGCTTTTCCCTCAAGAAGCCTTTCGCTAAGACAGTTCTTGTGGAATTGGTAAAGTGATATTTGGAAGCCCACAGAGGGCTATGGTTAAAAAGGAAATATCCTCAGATGAAATCTGGATAGAAACTTTGTGAGAAACTGCTCCGTGATGTGTGACTTCCACTCCCAGAGTTACATCTGTGTTTCGTGCATCTCTTTTCTAGTCTAATTTCAGTGGAATCTGAGAACAGATATTTCGGATCCCTTTGAAGTCTATAGGGCCAAAGGAAATATCCTCCGATAACAAAGAGAAAGAAGCTTTCTGTGAAACTTCTTTGTGTTCTGTGAAATCATCTCACAGAGTTACAGCTGTCCCCTCAAGAAGCCTTTCGCTAAGACAGTTCTTTTGGAGTTGGTAGAGTGATATTTGGAAGCCCATAATGGGCTATGGTGAAAAAGGAAATATCCTCAGATGAAAACTGGAAAGAAGTTGTCTGAGTAACTGCTCCGTGATGTGTGACTTCCACTCACAGAGTTACATCTGTATTTCGTGGATCTCTTTTCTAGCCTTATTTCTGTGGAATCTCAGAACAGATATTTCGGAGCCCTTTGAAGACTATGGGGCAAAAGGAAATATCCTCTGATAACAAAGAGAAAGACCCTTTCTGAGAAACTTCTTTGTGTTCTGTGAAATCATCTCACAGAGTTACAGCTTTCCCCTCAAGAAGCCTTTCGCTAAGACAGTTCTTGTGGAATTGGCAAAGTGATATTTTTGAAGCCCTAGAGGGCTATGGTGAAAAAAGAAATATCCTCAGATGAAATCTGGAAAAAAGCTTTGTGAGTAACTGCTCCGTGATGTGTGACTTCCACTCACAGAGTAATATCTGTATTTCGTGGATCTCTTTTCTAGCCTTATTTCTGTGGAATCTGACAACAGATATTTCGGATCCCTTTGAAGACTATAGGGCTAAAGGAAATATACTCCGATAACAAAGACAAAGAAGCTTTCTGAGAAACTTCTTTGTGTTCTGTGAAATCATCTCACAGAGTTAGAGCTTTCCCCTCAAAAAGCCTTTCGCTAAGACAGTTTTTGTGGAATTGGCAAAGTGATATTTGCGAGCCCATAGATTTTGTGGTGAAAAAGGGAATATCCTCAGATGAAATCTGGAAGTATGTTTTCTGAGAAACTGCTCCGTGATGTGTGAATTCCACTCACAGAGTTACATCTGTATTTCGCGGATCTCTTTGCTAGCCTTATTTCTGTGGAATCTGAGAAGAGATATTTCGGATCCCTTTGAAGACTATAGGGCCAAAGGAAATATCCTCCGATAACAAAGAGAAAGAAGCTTTCTGAGAAACTTCTTTGTTTTCTGTGAAATCATCTCACAGAGTTACAGCTTTCCCCTCAAGAAGCCTTTCGCTAAGACAGTTCTTGTGGAATTGGCAAAGTATTATTTGGAAGCCCGTAGGGTTCTATGGTGAAAAAGGGAATATGCTCAGATGAAAACAGGAAATAAGCTTTCTGAGAAACTCCACCGTGATGTGTGACTTCCACTCACAGAGTTACATCTGTATTTCGTGGATCTCTTTGCCAACCTTACTTCTGTGGAATCTGAGAACAGATATTTCGGATCCCTTTGAAGACCACAGGGCCAAATGAAATATCCTCCGATAACAAACGGAAAGACGCTTTCTGAGAAACTTCTTTGTGTTCTGTGAAATCATCTCACAGAGTTACAGCTTTCCCCTCAAGGAGCCTTTCGCTAAGACAGTTCTTGTGGAATGGACAAAGTGATATTTGGAAGCCCATAAAGGGCTAAGGTGTAAAAGGAAATATCCTCAGATGAAATCTGGAAAGAAGCTTTCTGAGAAACTGCTCCGTGATGTTTGACTTCCACTCTCAGAGTTACATCTGTATTTCGTGGATCTCTTTGCTAGCCTTATTTCTTGGAATCTGAGAACAGATATTTCGGATCCCTTTGAAGACTATAGGGCCAAAGGAAATATCCTCCGATAACAAAGAGAAAGATGCTTTCTGAGAACCTTCTTTGTATTCTGTGAAATCAGCTCACAGAGTTACAGCTTTCCCCTCAAGGAGCCTTTCGCTAAGACAGTTCTTGTGGAATGGACAAAGTGATATTTGGAAGCCCATAAAGGGCTAAGGTGTAAAAGGAAATATCCTCAGATGAAATCTGGAAAGAAGCTTTCTGAGAAACTGCTGAGTGTTCTGTTACTTCATCTCACAGAGTTACATCTGTATTTCGTGGATCTCCTTGCTAACCTTATTTCTGTGGAATCTGAGAAAAGATATTTCGGATCCCTTTGAAGACTATAGTGCCAAAGGAAATATCATCCGATAACACAGAGAAAGAAGCTTTCTGAGAAACTTCTTTGTGTTATGTGAAATCACCTTACAGAGTTACAGCTTTCCCCTCAGGAAGCCTTTCGCTAAGACCGTTCTTGTGGAATTGGCAAAGTGATATTTGGAAGACCATAGAGGGCTATGGTGAAAAAGGAAATATCCTCAGATGAAATCTGGAAAGAAGCTTTCTGAGAAACTGCTCCGTGATGTTTTACTTCCACTCACAGAGTTACATCTGTATTTCGTGGATCTCTATGCTAGCCTTATTTCTTGGAATCTGAGAACAGATATTTCGGATCCCTTTGAAGACTATAGGGCCAAAGGAAATATCCTCCCATAACAAAGAGAAAGATGCTTTCTGAGAACCTTCTTGTGTTCTGTGAAATCAGCTGACAGAGTTACAGCTTTCCCCTCAAGGAGCCTTTCGCTAAGACAGTTCTTGTGGAATGGACAAAGTGATATTTGGAAGCCCATAAAGGGCTAAGGTGTAAAAGGAAATATCCTCAGATGAAATCTGGAAAGAAGATTTCTGAGAAACTGCTGAGTGTTCTGTCACTTCATCTCACAGAGTTACATCTGTATTTCGTGGATCTCCTTGCTAGCCTTATTTCTGTGGAATCTGAGAACAGATATTTCGGATCCCTTTGAAGACTATAGGGCCAAAGGAAATATCCTCCGATAACAAAGACAAAGAAGCTTTCTGAGAAACTTCTTTGTGTTCTGTGAAATCATCTCACAGAGTTACAGCTTTCCCCTCAAGAAGCCTTTCGCTAAGACAGTTCTTGTGGAATGGGCAAAGTGATATTTGGAAGCCCATAGAGGGCTACGGTGAAAAAGGAAATATCCTCAGATGAAATCTGAAAAGAAGCTTTATGAGAAACTGCTGAGTGTTCTGTTAATTCATCTCACAGAGTTACATTTGTATTTCCTCGATCACTTTGCTAGCCTTATTTCTGTGGAATCTGAGAACAGATATTTCGGATCCCTTTGAAGACTATAGGGCCAAAGGATATATACTCCGATAACAAAGATAAAGAAGCTTTCTGAGAAACTTCTTTGTGTTCTGTGGAATCATCTCACAGAGATACAGGTTTCCTATCAAGAAGCCTTTCGCTAAGACAGTTCTTGTGGAATTGGCAAAGTGATATTTGGAAGCCCCTAGACCCCTATGGTTAAAAAGGAAATATCCTCCGATGAAATATGGAAAGAAGCTTACTGAGAAACTGCTGAGTGTTCTGTTAATTCATCTGACAGAGTTACATCTGCATTTCGTGGATCTCTTTGCTAGCCTTATTTCTGTGGAATCTGAGAACAGATATTTCGGATCCCTTTGAAGACTATGGGGCAAAACGAAATATCCTCCGATAACAAAGAGAAAGACCCTTTCTGAGAAACTTCTTTGTGTTCCGTGAAATCATCTCACAGAATTACAGCTTTCCCCTCAAGAAGCCTTTCGCTAAGACAGTTCTTGTGGAATTGGCAAAGTGATATTTTTGAAGCCCTAGAGGGCTATGGTGAAAAGGAAATATCCTCAGATGAAATCTGGAAAAAATCTTTGTGAGTCTCTGCTCCGTGATGTGTGACTTCCATTCACAGAGTAATATCTGTATTTCGTTTATCTCTTTTCTAGCCTTATTTCTGTGGAATCTGAGAACAGATATTTCGGATCCCTTTGAAGACTATAGGGCTAAAGGAAATATACTCCGATAACAAAGACAAAGAAGCTTTCTGAGAAACTTCTTTGTGTTCTGTGAAATCATCTCACAGAGTTAGAGCTTTCCCCTCAAAAAGCCTTTCGCTAAGACAGTTTTTGTGGAATTGGCAAGGTGATATTTGCGAGCCCATAGATTTTGTGGTGAAAAAGGGAATATCCTCAGATGAAATCTGGAAGTATGTTTTCTGAGAAACTGCTCCGTGATGTGTGAATTCCACTCACAGAGTTACATCTGTATTTCGCGGATCTCTTTGCTAGCCTTATTTCTGTGGAATCTGAGAAGAGATATTTCGGATCCCTTTGAAGACTATAGGGCCAAAGGAAATATCCTCCGATAACAAAGAGAAAGAAGCTTTCTGAGAAACTTCTTTGTTTTCTGTGAAATCATCTCACAGAGTTACAGCTTTCCCCTCAAGAAGCCTTTCGCTAAGACAGTTCTTGTGGAATTGGCAAAGTATTATTTGGAAGCCCGTAGGGTTCTATGGTGAAAAAGGGAATATCCTCAGATGAAATCAGGAAATAAGCTTTCTGAGAAACTGCTCCGTGATGTGTGACTTCGACTCACAGTGTAACATCTGTATTTTGTGGATCTCTTTTCTCGCCTTATTTCTGTGGAATCTGAGAACAGACTTTTCGGATCCCGTTGAAGACTATAGGGTCAAAGGAAGTATCCTCCGATAACAAAGAGAAAGAAGCTTTCTGACAAACTTCTTTGTGTTCTGTGAAATCATCTCACAGAGTTACAGCTTTCCCCTCAAGAAGCCTTTCGCTAAGACAGTTCTTGTGGAATTGGCAAAGTGATATTTGGAACCCCAAAGAGGGCTATGGTGAAAAAGGAAATATCCTCAGATGAAATCTGGAAAGAAGCTTTCTGAGAAACTGCTGAGTGTTCTGTTCATTCATCTCACAGAGTTACATCTGTATTTCGTGGATCTCTTTGCTAGCCTTATTTCTGTGGAATCTGAGAACAGGTATTTCGGATACCTTTGAAGACTATAGGGCCAAAGGAAATATCCTCCGATAACAAAGAAAAAGAAGCTTTCTGAGAAACTTCTTTGGTTCTGTGAAATCATCTCACAGAGTTACATCTTTCCCCTCAAGAAGCCTTTCGATTAGACAGTTCTTGTGGAATTGGCAAAGTGATATTTGGCAGCCCATAGAGGGCTTTGGTGAAAAAGGAAATATCCTCAGATGGAATCTGGAAAGAAGCTTTATGAGAAACTCCACCGTGATGTGTGACTTCCACTCACAGAGTTACATCTGTATTTCGTGGATCTCTTTGCCAACCTTATTTCTGTGGAATCTGAGAACAGATATTTCGGATCCCTTTGAAGACTACAGGGCCAAATGAAATATCCTCCGATAACAAACAGAAAGACGCTTTCTGAGAAACTTCTTTGTGTTCTGTGAAATCATCTCACAGAGTTACAGCTTTCCCCTCAAGAAGCCTTTCGCTAAGACAGTTCTTGTGGAATGGGCAAAGTGATATTTGGAAGCCCATAGAAGGCTATGGTGAGAAAGGGAATATCCTCTGATGAAATCTGGAAAGAAGCTTTCTGAGAAACTGCTGAATGTTCTGTTAATTCATCTCACAGAGTTACATCTGTATTTCGTAAATCGCTTTGCTAGCCTTATTTCTGTGGAATCTGAGAACAGATATTTCGGATGCCTTTGATGACTATAGTGCCAAAGGAAATATCATCCGATAACAAAGAGAAAGAAGCTTTCGGAGAAACTTCTTTGTGTTATGTGAAATCACCTTACAGAGTTACAGCTTTCCCCTCAGGAAGCCTTTCGCTAAGACCGTTCTTGCGGAATTGGCAAAGTGATATTTGGAAGACCATAGAGGGCTATGGTGAAAAAGGAAATATCCTCAGATGAAATCTGAAAAGAAGCTTTATGAGAAACTGCTGAGTGTTCTGTTAATTCATCTCACAGAGTTACATTTGTATTTCCTCGATCACTTTGCTAGCCTTATTTCTGTGGAATCTGAGAACAGATATTTCGGATCCCTTTGAAGACTATAGGGCCAAAGGATATATACTCCGATAACAAAGATAAAGAAGCTTTCTGAGAAACTTCTTTGTGTTCTGTGGAATCATCTCACAGAGATACAGGTTTCCTATCAAGAAGCCTTTCGCTAAGACAGTTCTTGTGGAATTGGCAAAGTGATATTTGGAAGCCCCTAGAGCCCTATGGTTAAAAAGGAAATATCCTCCGATGAAATATGCAAAGAAGCTTACTGAGAAACTGCTGAGTGTTCTGTTAATTCATCTGACAGAGTTACATCTGCATTTCGTGGATCTCTTTGCTAGCCTTATTTCTGTGGATCTGAGAACAGATATTTCGGATCCCTTTGAAGACTATGGGGCAAAAGGAAATATCCTCCGATAACAAAGAGAAAGACCCTTTCTGAGAAACTTCTTTGTGTTCTGTGAAATCATCTCACAGAATTACAGCTTTCCCCTCAAGAAGCCTTTCGCTAAGACAGTTCTTCTGGAATTGGCAAAGTGATATTTTTGAAGCCCTAGAGGGCTATGGTGAAAAGGAAATATCCTCAGATGAAATCTGGAAAAAAGCTTTGTGAGTCTCTGCTCCGTGATGTGTGACTTCCATTCACAGAGTAATATCTGTATTTCGTGGATCTCTTTTCTAGCCTTATTTCTGTGGAATCTGAGAACAGATATTTCGGATCCCTTTGAAGACTATAGGGCTAAAGGAAATATTCTCCGATAACAAAGACAAAGAAGCTTTCTGAGAAACTTCTTTGTGTTCTGTGAAATCATCTCACAGAATTACAGCTTTCCCCTCAAGAAGCCTTTCGCTAAGACAGTTCTTCTGGAATTGGCAAAGTGATATTTTTGAAGCCCTAGAGGGCTATGGTGAAAAGGAAATATCCTCAGATGAAATCTGGAAAAAAGCTTTGTGAGTCTCTGCTCCGTGATGTGTGAATTCCACTCACAGAGTTACATCTGTATTTCGCGGATCTCTTTGCTAGCCTTATTTCTGTGGAATCTGAGAAGAGATATTTCGGATCCCTTTGAAGACTATAGGGCCAAAGGAAATATCCTCCGATAACAAAGAGAAAGAAGCTTTCTGAGAAACTTCTTTGTGCTCTGTGAAATCATCTCACAGAGTTACAGCTTTCCCCTCAAGAAGCCTTTCGCTAAGACAGTTCTTGTGGAATTGGCAAAGTATTATTTGGAAGCCCGTAGGGTTCTATGGTGAAAAAGGGAATATCCTCAGATGAAATCTGGAAATAAGCTTTCTGAGAAACTGCTCCGTGATGTGTGACTTCGACTCACAGTGTAACATCTGTATTTTGTGGATCTCTTTTCTCGCCTTATTTCTGTGGAATCTGAGAACAGACTTTTCGGATCCCGTTGAAGACTATAGGGTCAAAGGAAGTATCCTCCGATAACAAAGAGAAAGAAGCTTTCTGCCAAACTTCTTTGTGTTCTGTGAAATCATCTCACAGAGTTACAGCTTTCCACTCAAGAAGCCTTTCGCTAAGACAGTTCTTGTGGAATTGGCAAAGTGATATTTGGAAGCCCAAAGAGGGCTATGGTGAAAAAGGAAATATCCTCAGATGAAATCTGGAAAGAAGCTTTCTGAGAAACTGCTGAGTGTTCTGTTCATTCATCTCACAGAGTTACATCTGTATTTCGTGGATCTCTTTGCTAGCCTTATTTCTGTGGAATCTGAGAACAGATATTTCGGATACCTTTGAAGACTATAGGGCCAAAGGAAATATCCTCCGATAACAAAGAAAAAGAAGCTTTCTGAGAAACTTCTTTGGTTCTGTGAAATCATCTCACAGAGTTACATCTTTCCCCTCAAGAAGCCTTTCGATTAGACAGTTCTTGTGGAATTGGCAAAGTGATATTTGGAAGCCCATAGAGGGCTTTGGTGAAAAAGGAAATATCCTCAGATGGAATCTGGAAAGAAGCTTGATGAGAAACTCCACCGTGATGTGTGACTTCCACTCACAGAGTTACATCTGTATTTCGTGGATCTCTTTGCCAACCTTATTTCTGTGGAATCTGAGAACAGATATTTCGGATCCCTTTGAAGACTACAGGGCCAAATGAAATATCCTCCGATAACAAACAGAAAGACGCTTTCTGAGAAACATCGTTGTGTTCTGTGAAATCATCTCACAGAGTTACAGCTTTCCCCTCAAGAAGCCTTTCGCTAAGACAGTTCTTGTGGAATGGGCAAAGTGATATTTGGAAGCCCATAGAAGGCTATGGTGAGAAAGGAAATATCCTCTGATGAAATCTGGAAAGAAGCTTTCTGAGAAACTGCTGAATGTTCTGTTAATTCATCTCACAGAGTTACATCTGTATTTCGTAAATCGCTTTGCTAGCCTTATTTCTGCGGAATCTGAGAACAGATATTTCGGATGCCTTTGATGACTATAGTGCCAAAGGAAATATCATCCGATAACAAAGAGAAAGAAGCTTTCGGAGAAACTTCTTTGTGTTATGTGAAATCACCTTACAGAGTTACAGCTTTCCCCTCAGGAAGCCTTTCGCTAAGACCGTTCTTACGGAATTGGCAAAGTGATATTTGGAAGACCATAGAGGTCTATGGTGAAAAAGGAAATATCCTCAGATGAAATCTGGAAAGAAGCTTTCTGAGAAACTGCTCCGTGATGTTTTACTTCCACTCACAGAGTTACATCTGTATTTCGTGGATCTCTTTGCTAGCCTTATTTCTTGGAATCTGAGAACAGATATTTCGGATCCTTTGGAAGACTATAGGGCCAAAGGAAATATCCTCCGATAACAAAGACAAAGAAGCTTTCTGAGAAACTTCTTTGTGTTCTGTGAAATCATCTCACAGAGTTACAGCTTTCCCCTCAAGAAGCCTTGCGCTAAGACAGTTCTTGTGGAATGGGCAAAGTGATATTTGGAAGCCCATAGAGGGCTATGGTGAAAAAGGAAATATCCTCAGATGAAATCTGGAAAGAAGCTTTATGAGAGACTGCTGAGTGTTCTGTTAATTCACCTCACAGAGTTACATCTGTCTTTCGTGGATCTCTTTGCTAGCCTTATTTCTGTGGAATCTGAGAACAGATATTTCGGATCCCTTTGAAGACTATAGGGCCAAAGGAAATATCCTCCGATAACAAAGAGAAAGAAGCTTTTTGTGAAACTTCTTTGTGTTCTGTGAAATCAGCTCACAGAGTTACAGCTTTCCCCTCAAGAAGACTTTCGCTAAGACAGTTCTTGTGGAATTGGCAAAGTGATATTTGGAAGCCCATACAGGGCTATGGTGAAAAAGGAAATATCCTCAGATGAAATCTGGAAAGAAGCTTTCTGAGAAACTGCTGAATGTTCTGTTAATTCATCTCACAGAGTTACGTCTCTATTTCATGGATCTCTTTGCTAGCCTTATTTCTGTGGAATCTGAGAACAGATATTTCGGATCCCTTTGAAGACTATAGGGCCGAAGGAAATATCCTCCTATAACAAAGAGCAAGAAGATTTCTGAGAAACCTCTTTGTGTTCTGTGAAATCATCTCACAGAGTTACAGCTTTCCCCTCAAGAAGCCTTTCCCTAAGACAGTTCTTGTGGAATTGGTAAAGTGATATTTGGAAGCCCATAGAAGGCTATGGTGAAAAAGGAAATATCCTCAGATGAAATCTGGAAAGAAGCTTTCTGAGAAACTGCTCTGTGATGTGTGACTTCCACTCACAGAGTTACATCTGTATTTCGTGTATCTCTTTGCTAGCCTTATTTCTGTAGAGTCTGAGAACCGATATTTCGGATCCCTATGAAGACTATAGGGCCAAAGGAAATATCCTCCGATAACAAGGAGAAAGAAGCTTTCTGAGAAACTTCTTTGTGTTCTGTGAAATCATCTCACAGAGATACAGCTTTCCCCTCAAGAAGCCTTTCGCTAAACAGTTTTTTTGGAATTGGCAAAGTGATATTTAGAAGGCCATAGAGCGCTATGGTGAAAAAGGAAATATCCTCAGATGAAATCTGGAAAGAACCTTTCTGAGAAAGTGCTGAGAGTCCTGTTAATTCATCTCACAGCGTAACATCTGTATTTCGTGGATCTCTTTGCTAGCCTTATTTCTGTGGAATCTGAGAACAGATATTTCGGATCCCTTTGAATACTATAGGGCAAAGGAAATATCCTCCGATAAGAAAGACAAAGAAGCTTTCTGAGAAACTTCTTTGTGTTCTGTGAAATCTGCTCACAGAGTTACAGCTTTCCCCTCAAGAAGCCTTTCGCTAAGACAGTTCTTGTGGAATGGGCAAAGTGATATTTGGAAGCCCATAGAGGGCTATGGTGAAAAAGGAAATATCCTCAGATGAAATCTGGAAAGAAGCTTTATGAGAAACTGCTGAGTGTTCTGTTAATTCATCTCACAGAGTTACATCTGTATTTCCTCGATCACTTTGCTAGCCTTATTTCTGTGGAATCTGAGAACAGATATTTCGGATCCCTTTGAAGACTATAGGGCCAAAGGATATATACTCCGATAACAAAGAGAAAGAAGCTTTCTGAGAAACTTCTTTGTGTTCTGTGGAATCATCTCACAGCGATACAGGTTTCCTATCAAGAAGCCTTTCGCTAAGACAGTTCGTGTGTAATTGGCAAAGTTATTATTGGAAGCCCCTAGAGCGCTATGGTTAAAAAGGAAATATCCTCCGATGAAATATGGAAAAAAGCTTTCTGAGAAACTGCTGAGTGTTCTGTTAATTCATCTGACAGAGTTACATCTGCATTTCGTGGATCTCTTTGCTAGCCTTATTTCTGTGGAATCTGAGAACAGATATTTCGGAGCCCTTTGAAGACTATGGGGCAAAAGGAAATATCCTCCGATAACAAAGAGAAAGACCCTTTCTGAGAAACTTCTTTGTGTTCTGTGAAATCATCTCACAGAGTTACAGCTTTCCCCTCAAGAAGCCTTTCGCTAAGACAGTTCTTGTGGAATTGGCAAAGTGATATTTTTGAAGCCCTAGAGGGCTATGGTGAAAAAGGAAATATCCTCAGATGAAATCTGGAAAAAAGCTTTGTGAGTAACTGCTCCGTGATGTGTGACTTCCACTCACAGTGTAATATCTGTATTTCGTGGATCTCTTTTCTAGCCTTATTTCTGTGGAATCTGACAACAGATATTTCGGATCCCTTTGAAGACTATAGGGCTAAAGGAAATATCCTCCGATAACAAAGACAAAGAAGCTTTCTGAGCAACTTCTTTGTGTTCTGTGAAATCATCTCACAGAGTTAGAGCTTTCCCCTCAAAAAGCCTTTCGCTAAGACAGTTTTTGTGGAATTGGCAAAGTGATATTTGCGAGCCCATAGATTTTGTGGTGAAAAAGGGAATATCCTCAGATGAAATCTGGAAGTATGTTTTCTGAGAAACTGCTCCGTGATGTGTGAATTCCACTCACAGTGTTACATCTGTATTTCGCGGATCTCTTTGCTCGCCTTATTTCTGTGGAATCTGAGAAGAGATATTTCGGATCCCTTTGAAGACTATAGGGCCAAAGGAAATATCCTCCGATAACAAAGAGATAGAAGCTTTCTGAGAAACTTCTTTGTGCTCTGTGAAATCATCTCACAGAGTTACAGCTTTCCCCTCAAGAAGCCTTTCGCTTTGACAGTTCTTGTGGAATTGGCAAAGTATTATTTGGAAGCCCGTAGGGTTCTATGGTGAAAAAGGGAATATGCTCAGATGAAATCTGGAAATAAGCTTTCTGAGAAACTCCACCGTGATGTGTGACTTCCACTCACAGAGTTACATATGTATTTCGTGGATCTGTTTGCTAGCCTTATTTCTGTGGAATCTGAGAACAGATATTTCGGATCCCTTTGAAGACCACAGGACCAAATGAAATATCCTCCGATAACAAAGGGAAAGACGCTTTCTGAGAAACTTCTTTGTGTTCTGTGAAATCATCTCACAGAGTTACAGCTTTCCCCTCAAGGAGCCTTTCGCTAAGACAGTTCTTGTGGAATTGGCAAAGTGATATTTTTGAAGCCCTAGAGGGCTATGGTGAAAAGGAAATATCCTCAGATGAAATCTGGAAAAAAGCTTTGTGAGTCTCTGCTCCGTGAAGTGTGACTTCCATTCACAGAGTAATATCTGTATTTCGTGGATCTCTATTCTAGCCTTATTTCTGTGGAATCTGAGAACAGATATTTCGGATCCCTTTGAGGAATATAAGGCTAAAGGAAATATTCTCCGATAACAAAGACAAAGAAGCTTTCTGAGAAACTTCTTTGTGTTCTGTGAAATCATCTCACAGAATTACAGCTTTCCCCTCAAGAAGCCTTTCGCTAAGACAGTTCTTCTGGAATTGGCAAAGTGATATTTTTGAAGCCCTAGAGGACTATGGTGAAAAGGAAATATCCTCAGATGAAATCTGGAAAAAAGCTTTGTGAGTCTCTGCTCCGTGATGTGTGAATTCCACTCACAGAGTTACATCTGTATTTCGCGGATCTCTTTGCTAGCCTTATTTCTGTGGAATCTGAGAAGAGATATTTCGGATCCCTTTGAAGACTATAGGGCCAAAGGAAATATCCTCCGATAACAAAGAGAAAGAAGCTTTCTGAGAAACTTCTTTGTGCTCTGTGAAATCATCTCACAGAGTTACATCTTTCCCCTCAAGAAGCCTTTCGCTAAGACAGTTCTTGTGGAATTGGCAAAGTATTATTTGGAAGCCCGTAGGGTTCTATGGTGAAAAAGGAAATATCCTCAGATGAAATCTGGAAAGAAGCTTTCTGAGAAACTGCTGAGTGTTCTGTTCATTCATCTCACAGAGTTACATCTGTATTTCGTGGATCTCTTTGCTAGCCTTATTTCTGTGGAATCTGAGAACAGATATTTCGGATACCTTTGAAGACTATAGGGCCAAAGGAAATATCCTCGGATAACAAAGAAAAAGAAGCTTTCTGAGAAACTTCTTTGGTTCTGTGAAATCATCTCACAGAGTTACATCTTTCCCCTCAAGAAGCCTTTCGATTAGACAGTTCTTGTGGGATTGGCAAAGTGATATTTGGAAGCCCATAGAGGGCTTTGGTGAAAAAGGAAATATCCTCAGATGGAATCTGGAAAGAAGCTTGATGAGAAACTCCACCGTGATGTGTGACTTCCACTCACAGAGTTACATCTGTATTTCGTGGATCTCTTTGCCAACCTTATTTCTGTGGAATCTGAGAACAGATATTTCGGATCCCTTTGAAGACTACAGGGCCAAATGAAATATCCTCCGATAACAAACAGAAAGACGCTTTCTGAGAAACATCGTTGTGTTCTGTGAAATCATCTCACAGAGTTACAGCTTTCCCCTCAAGAAGCCTTTCGCTAAGACAGTTCTTGTGGAATGGGCAAAGTGATATTTGGAAGCCCATAGAAGGCTATGGTGAGAAAGGAAATATCCTCTGATGAAATCTGGAAAGAAGCTTTCTGAGAAACTGCTGAATGTTCTGTTAATTCATCTCACAGAGTTACATCTGTATTTCGTAAATCGCTTTGCTAGCCTTATTTCTGCGGAATCTGAGAACAGATATTTCGGATGCCTTTGATGACTATAGTGCCAAAGGAAATATCATCCGATAACAAAGAGAAAGAAGCTTTCGGAGAAACTTCTTTGTGTTATGTGAAATCACCTTACAGAGTTACAGCTTTCCCCTCAGGAAGCCTTTCGCTAAGACCGTTCTTACGGAATTGGCAAAGTGATATTTGGAAGACCATAGAGGGCTATGGTGAAAAAGGAAATATCCTCAGATGAAATCTGGAAAGAAGCTTTCTGAGAAACTGCTCCGTGACGTTTTACTTCCACTCACAGAGTTACATCTGTATTTCGTGGATCTCTTTGCTAGCCTTATTTCTTGGAATCTGAGAACAGATATTTCGGATCCTTTGGAAGACTATAGGGCCAAAGGAAATATCCTCCGATAACAAAGAGAAAGATGCTTTCTGAGAACCTTCTTTGTGTTCTGTGAAATCAGCTCACAGAGTTACAGCTTTCGCCTCAAGGAGCCTTTCGCTAAGACAGTTCTTGTGGAATGGACAAAGTGATATTTGGAAGCCCATAAAGGGCTAAGGTGTAAAAGGAAATATCCTCAGATGAAATCTGGAAAGAAGCCTTCTGAGAAATTGCTGAGTGTTCTGTTACTTCATCTCACAGAGTTACATCTGTATTTCGTGGATCTCCTTGCTAGCCTTATTTCTGTGGAATCTAAGAACAGATATTTCGGAACCCTTTGAAGACTATAGGGCCAAAGGAAATATCCTCCGATAACAAAGAGAAAGAAGCTTTCTGAGAAACTTCTTTGTGTTCTGTGAAATCATCTCACAGAGTTACAGCTTTCCCCTCAAGAAGCCTTTCACTAAGACAGTTCTTGTGGAATGGGCAAAGTGATATTTGGAAGCCCATAGAGGGCTATGGTGAAAAAGGAAATATCCTCAGATGAAATCTGGAAAGAAGCTTTATGAGAAACTGCTGAGTGTTCTGTTAATTCACCTCACAGAGTTACATCTGTCTTTCGTGGATCTCTTTGCTAGCCTTATTTCTGTGGAATCTGAGAATAGATATTTCGGATCCCTTTGAAGACTATAGGGCCAAAGGAAATATCCTCCGATAACAAAGAGAAAGAAGCTTTTTGTGAAACTTCTTTGTGTTCTGTGAAATCAGCTCACAGAGTTACAGCTTTCCCCTCAAGAAGACTTTCGCTAAGACAGTTCTTGTGGAATTGGCAAAGTGATATTTGGAAGCCCATACAGGGCTATGGTGAAAAAGGAAATATCCTCAGATGAAATCTGGAAAGAAGCTTTCTGAGAAACTGCTGAATGTTCTGTTAATTCATCTCAAAGAGTTACGTCTCTATTTCATGGATCTCTTTGCTAGCCTTATTTCTGTGGAATCTGAGAACAGATATTTCGGATCCCTTTGAAGACTATAGGGCCGAAGGAAATATCCTCCTATAACAAAGAGCAAGAAGATTTCTGAGAAACTTCTTTGTGTTCTGTGAAATCATCTCACAGAGTTACAGCTTTCCCCTCAAGAAGCCTTTCCCTAAGACAGTTCTTGTGGAATTGGTAAAGTGATATTTGGAAGCCCATAGAAGGCTATGGTGAAAAAGGAAATATCCTCAGATGAAATCTGGAAAGAAGCTTTCTGAGAAACTGCCCTGTGATGTGTGACTTCCACTCACAGAGTTACATCTGTATTTAGTGGATCTCTTTGCTAGCCTTATTTCTGTGGAATCTGAGAACAGATATTTCGGATCCCTTTGAAGACTGTAGGGCCAAAGGAAATATCCTCCGATAACAAAGAGAAAGAAGCTTTCTGAAAAACTTATTTGTGTTCTGTGAAATCATCTCACAGAGTTACAGCTTTCCCCTCAAGAAGCCTTTCGCTAAGACAGTTCTTGCGGAATTGGAAAAGTGATATTTGGAAGCCCATTGAGGGCTATGGTAAAAAAGGAAATATCCTGAGATGAAATCTGGAAAGAAGCTTTCTGAGAAACTGCTCCGAGATGTGTGACTTCCACTCACAGAGTTACATCTGTATTTCGTGGATCTCTTTTCTAGCCTTGTTTCTGTGGAATCTGAGAACAGATTTTTCGGATCCCGTTGAAGACTATAGGGCCAAAGGAAGTATCCTCCGATAACAAAGAGAAAGAAGCTTTCTGAGAAACTTCTTTGTGTTCTGTGAAATCATCTCAAAGAGTTACAGCTTTCCACTCAAGAAGCCTTTCGCTAAGACAGTTCTTGTGGAACTGGCAAAGTGATATTTGGAAGCCCAAAGAGGGCTATGTTTAAAAAGGAAATATCCTCAGACGAAATCTGGAAAGAAGCTTTCTGAGAAACTGCTGAGTGTTCTATTCATTCATCTCACAGAGTTACATCTGTATTTCGTGGTTCTCTTTGCTAGCCTTATTTCTGTGGAAACTGAGAACAGATATTTCGGATCCCTTCGAAGACTATAGGGCCAAATGAAATATCCTCCGATAACAAAGAGAAAGACGCTTTCTGAGAACTTTTGTGTGCTCTCTGAAATCATCCCACTGAGTTACAGCTTTCCCCTCAAGAAGCCTTTCGCTAAGACAGTTCTTGTGGAATTGGCAACGTGATATTTGGAAGCCCATAGAAGGCTATGGTGAGAAAGGAAATATCCTCAGATGAAATCTGGAAAGAAGCTTTCTGAGAAACTGCGGAATATTCTGTTAATTCATCTCACAGAGTTATATCTGTATTTCGTGGATCGCTTTGCTAGCCTTATTTCTGGGGAATCTGAGAACAGATATTTCGGATGCCTTTGAAGACTATAGTGCCAAAGGAAATATCATCCGATAACAAAGAGAAAGAAGCTTTCTGAGAAACTTCTTTGTGTTATGTGAAATCACCTTACAGAGTTACAGCTTTCCCCTCAGGAAGCCTTTCGCTAAGACCGTTCTTGTGGAATTGGCAAAGTGATATTTGGAAGTCCATAGAGGGCTATGGTGAAAAAGGAAATATCCTCAGATGAAATCTGGAAAGAAGCTTTCTGAGAAACTGCTCCGTGATGTTTTACTTCCACTCACAGAGTTACATCTGTATTTCGTGGATCTCTATGCTAGCCTTAATTCTTGGAATCTGAGAACAGATATTTCGGATCCCTTTGAAGACTATAGGGCCAAAGGAAATATCCTCCGATAACAAAGAGAAAGATGCTTTCTGAGAACCTTCTTTGTGTTCTGTGAAATCAGCTCACAGAGTTACAGCTTTCCCCTCAAGGAGTCTTTCGCTAAGACAGTTCTTGTGGAATGGACAAAGTGATATTTGGAAGCCCATAAAGGTCTAAGGTGTAAAAGGAAATATCCTCAGATGAAATCTGGAAAGAAGATTTCTGAGAAACTGCTGAGTGTTCTGTTACTTCATCTGACAGAGTTACATCTGTATTTCGTGGATCTCATTGCTAGCCTTATTTCTGTGGAATCTGAGAACAGATATTTCGGATCCCTTTGAGGACTATAGGGCCAAAGGAAATATCCTCCGATAACAAAGACAAAGAAGCTTTCTGAGAAACTTCTTTGTGTTCTGTGAAATCATCTCACAGAGTTACAGCTTTCCCCTCAAGAAGCCTTTCGCTAAGACAGTTCTTGTGGAATGGGCAAAGTGATATTTGGAAGCCCATAGAGGGCTATGGTGAAAAAGGAAATATCCTCAGATGAAATCTGGAAAGAAGCTTTATGAGAAATTGCTGAGTGTTCTGTTAATTCACCTCACAGAGTTACATCTGTCTTTCGTGGATCTCTTTGCTAGCCTTATTTCTGTGGAATCTGAGAACAGATATTTCGGATCCCTTTGAAGACTATAGGGCCAAAGGAAATATCCTCCGATAACAAAGAGAAAGAAGCTTTTTGTGAAACTTCTTTGTGTTCTGTGAAATCAGCTCACAGAGTTACAGCCTTCCCCTCAAGAAGCCTTTCGCTAAAACTGTTCTTGTGGAATTGGCAAAGTGATATTTGGAAGCCCATAGAGGGCTATGGTGAAAAAGGAAATATCCTCAGATGAAATCTGGAAAGAAGCTTTCTGAGAAACTGCTGAATGTTCTGTTAATTCATCTCACAGAGTTACGTCTCTATTTCATGGATCTCTTTGCTAGCCTTATTTCTGTGGAATCTGAGAACAGATATTTCGGATCCCTTTGAAGACTATAGGGCCAAAGGAAATATCCTGTGATAACAAACAGAAAGAAGCTTTCTGAGAAACTTCTTTGTGTTCTGTGAAATCATCTCACAGAGTTACAGCTTTCCCCTCAAGAAGCCTTTCCCTAAGACAGTTCTTGTGGAATTGGTAAAGTGATATTTGGAAGCCCTTAGAAGGCTATGGTGAAAAAGGAAATATCCTCAGATGAAATCTGGAAAGAAGCTTTCTGAGAAACTGCTCTGTGATGTGTGACTTCCACTCACAGAGTTACATCTGTATTTCGTGTATCTCTTTGTTAGCCTTATTTCTGTAGAGTCTGAGAACCGATATTTCGGATCCCTTTGAAGACTATAGGGCCAAAGGAAATATCCTCCGATAAGAAGGAGAAAGAAGCTTTCTGAGAAACTTCTTTGTGTTCTGTGAAATCATCTCACAGAGATACAGCTTTCCCCTCAAGAAGCCTTTCGCTAACACAGTTTTTGTGGAATTGGCAAAGTGATATTTAGAAGCCCATAGAGCGCTATGGTGAAAAAGGAAATATCCTCAGATGAAATCTGGAAAGAACCTTTCTGAGAAAGTGCTGAGAGTCCTGTTAATTCATCTCACAGAGTAATATCTGTATTTCGTGGATCTCTTTGCTAGCCTTATTTCTGTGGAATCTGAGAACAGATATTTCGGATCCCTTTGAATACTATAGGGCAAAGGAAATATCCTCCGATAACAAAGACAAAGAAGCTTTCTGAGAAACTTCTTTGTGTTCTGTGAAATCAGCTCACAGAGTTACAGCTTTCCCCTCAAGAAGCCTTTCGCTAAGACAGTTCTTGTGGATAGGGCAAAGTGATATTTGGAAGCCCGTAGAGGGCTATGGTGAAAAAGGAAATATCCTCAGATGAAATCTGGAAAAAAGCTTAATGAGAAATTGCTGAGTGTTCTTTTAATTCATCTCACAGAGTTACATCTGTCTTTCGTGACTCTCTTTGCTAGCGTTATTTCTGTGGAATCTGAGAACAGATATTTCGGATCACTTTGAAGACTATAGGACCAAAGGAAATATCCTCCGATACAAAGAGAAAGAACCTTTCTGAGAAACTTCTTTGTGTTCTGTGAAATCATCTCACAGAGTTACAGCTTTCCCCTCAAGAAGCCTTTCGCTAAGACAGTTCTTGTGGAATTGGCAAAGTGATATTTGGAAGCCCATAGAAGGCTATGGTGAAAAACGAAATATCCTCAGATGAAATCTGGAAAGAAGCTTTCTGAGAATCTTCTCCGTGATGTGTGACTTCCACTCACAGAGTTACATCTGTATTTAGTGGATCTCTTTGCTAGCCTTATTTCTGTGGAATCTGAGAACAGATATTTCGGATCCCTTTGAAGACTGTAGGGCCAAAGGAAATATCCTCCGATAACAAAGAGAAAGAAGCTTTCTGAAAAACTTCTTTGTGTTCTGTGAAATCATCTCACAGAGTTACAGCTTTCCCCTCAAGAAGCCTTTCGCTAAGACAGTTCTTGCGGAATTGGAAAAGTGATATTTGGAAGCCCATTGAGGGCTATGGTGAAAAAGGAAATATCCTGAGATGAAATCTGGAAAGAAGCTTTCTGAGAAACTGCTCCGAGATGTGTGACTTCCACTCACAGAGTTACATCTGTATTTCGTGGATCTCTTTCTAGCCTTATTTCTGTGGAATCTGAGAACAGATTTTTCGGATCCCGTTGAAGACTATAGGGCCAAAGGAAGTATCCTCCGATAACAAAGAGAAAGAAGCTTTCTGAGAAACTTCTTTGTGTTCTGTGAAATCATCTCACAGAGTTACAGCTTTCCACTCAAGAAGCCTTTCGCTAAGACAGTTCTTGTGGAACTGGCAAAGTGATATTTGGAAGCCCAAAGAGGGCTATGTTTAAAAAGGAAATATCCTCAGACGAAATCTGGAAAGAAGCTTTCTGAGAAACTGCTGAGTGTTCTGTTCATTCATCTCACAGAGTTACATCTGTATTTCGTGGTTCTCTTTGCTAGCCTTATTTCTGTGGAATCTGAGAACAGATATTTCGGATCCCTTTGAAGACTATAGGGCCAAAGCATATATCCTCTGATAATAAAGAAAAAGAAGCTTTCTGAGAAACTTCTTTGGTTCTGTGAGATCATCTCACAGAGTTACAGCTTTCCCCGCAAGAAGCCTTTCGCTTAGACAGTTCTTGTGGAATTGGCAAAGTGATATTTGGAAGCCCATTGAGGGCTATGGTGAAAAAGGAAATATCCTCAGATGGAATCTGGAAAGAAGCTTTCTGAGAAACTCCACCGTGATGTGTGACTTCCATTAACAGAGTTACATCTGTATTTCGTGGATCTCTTTGCCAACCTTATTTCTGTGGAAACTGAGAACAGATATTTCGGATCCCTTCGAAGACTATAGGGCCAAATGAAATATCCTCCGATAACAAAGAGAAAGACGCTTTCTGAGAACTTTTGTGTGCTCTCTGAAGTCATCCCACTGAGTTACAGCTTTCCCCTCAAGAAGCCTTTCGCTAAGACAGTTCTTGTGGAATTGGCAACGTGATATTTGGAAGCCCATAGAAGGCTATGGTGAGAAAGGAAATATCCTCAGATGAAATCTGGAAAGAAGCTTTCTGAGAAACTGCTGAATGTTCTGTTAATTCATCTCACAGAGTTACATGTGTATTTCGTGGATCGCTTTGCTAGCCTTATTTCTGTGGAATCTGAGAACAGGTATTTCGGATGCCTTTGAAGACTATAGTGCCAAAGGAAATACCATCCGATAACAAAGAGAAAGAAGCTTTCTGAGAAACTTCTTTGTGTTATGTGAAATCACCTTACAGAGTTACAGCTTTCCCCTCAGGAAGCCTTTCGCTAAGACCGTTCTTGTGGAATTGGCAAAGTGATATTTGGAAGACCATAGAGGGCTATGGTGAAAAAGGAAATATCCTCAGATGAAATCTGGAAAGAAGCTTTCTGAGAAACTGCTCCGTGATGTTTTACTTCCACTCACAGAGTTACATCTGTATTTCGTGGGTCTCTATGCTAGCCTTATTTCTTGGAATCTGAGAACAGATATTTCGGATCCCTTTGAAGACTATAGGGCCAAAGGAAATATCCTCCGATAACAAAGAGAAAGATGCTTTCTGAGAACCTTCTTTGTGTTCTGTGAAATCAGCTCAGAGAGTTACAGCTTTCCCCTCAAGGAGCCTTTCGCTAAGACAGTTCTTGTGGAATGGACAAAGTGATATTTGGAAGCCCATAAAGGGCTAAGGTGTAAAAGGAAATATCCTCAGATGAAATCTGGAAAGAAGCTTTCTGAGAAACTGCTGAGTGTTCTGTTACTTCATCGCACAGAGTTACATCTGTATTTCGTGGATCTCCTTGCTAGCCTTATTTCTGTGGAATCTGAGAACAGATATTTCGGATCCCTTTGAAGACTATAGGGCCAAAGGAAATATCCTCCGATAACAAAGACAAAGAAGCTTTCTGAGAAACTTCTTTGTGTTCTGTGAAATCATATCACAGAGTTACAGCTTTCCCCTCAAGAGGCCTTTCGCTAAAACAGTTCTTGTGGAATGGGCAAAGTGATATTTGGAAGCCCATAGAGGGCTATGGTGAAAAAGGAAATATCCTCAGATGAAATCTGGAAAGAAGCTTTATGAGAAATTGCTGAGTGTTCTGTTAATTCACCTCACAGAGTTACATCTGTCTTTCGTGGATCTCTTTGCTAGCCTTATTTCTGTGGAATCTGAGAACAGATATTTCGGATCCCTTGGAAGACTATAGGGCCAAAGGAAATATCCTCCGATAACAAAGAGAAAGAAGCTTTTTGTGAAACTTCTTTGTGTTCTGTGAAATCAGCTCACAGAGTTACAGGTTTCCCCTCAAGAAGAGTTTCGCTAAGACAGTTCTTGTGGAATTGGCAAAGTGATATTTGGAAGCCCATAGAGGGCTATGGTGAAAAAGGAAATATCCTCAGATGAAATCTGGAAAGAAGCTTTCTGAGAAACTACTGAATGTTCTGTTAATTCATCTCAGAGAGTTACGTCTCTATTTCATGGATCTCTTTGCTAGCCTTATTTCTGTGGAATCTGAGAACAGATATTTCGGATCCCTTTGAAGACTATAGGGCCAAAGGAAATATCCTCTGATAACAAACAGAAAGAAGCTTTCTGAGAAACTTCTTTGTGTTCTGTGAAATCATCTCACAGAGTTACAGCTTTCCCCTCAAGAAGCCTTTCGCTAAGACAGTTCTTGTGGAATTGGCAAAGTGATATTTGGAAGCCCATAGAAGGCTATGGTGAAAAAGGAAATATCCTCAGATGAAATCTGGAAAGAAGCTTTCTGAGAAACTGCTCTGTGATGTGTGATTTCCACTCACAGAGTTACATCTGTATTTCGTGTATCTCTTTGCTAGTCTTATTTCTGTGGAGTCTGAGAACCGATATTTCGGATCCCTTTGAAGAGTATAGGGCCAAAGGAAATATTCTCCGATAACAAGGAGAAAGAAGCTTTCTGAGAAACTTCTTTGTGTTCGGTGAAATCATCTCACAGAGATACAGCTTTCCTATCAAGAAGCCTTTCGCTAAGACAGTTTTTGTGGAATTGGCAAAGTGATATTTAGAAGCCCATAGAGCGCTATGGTGAAAAAGGAAATATCCTCAGATGAAATCTGGAAAGAAGCTTTCTGAAAAAGTTCTGAGAGTCCTGTTAATTCATCTCACAGAGTTACATCTGTATTTCGTGGATCTCTTTGCTAGCCTTATTTCTGTGGAATCTGAGAACAAATATTTCGAATCCCTTTGAAGACTATAGGGCAAAGGAAATATCCTCCGATACAAAGAGAAAGAACCTTTCTGAGAAACTTCTTTGTGTTCTGTGAAATCATCTCACAGAATTACATCTTTCCCCTCAAGAAGCCTTTCGCTAAGACAGTTCTTGTGGAATTGGCAAAGTGATATTTGGAAGCCCATAGACGGCTATGGTGAAAAACGAAGTATCCTCAGATGAAATCTGGAAAGAAGCTTTCTGAGAATCTGCTCTGTGATGTGTGACTTCCACTCACAGAGTTACATCTGTATTTCGTGTATCTGTTTGCTAGCCTTATTTCTGTGGAATCTGAGAACAGATATTTCGAATCCCTTTGAAGACTATAGGGCCAAAGGAAATATCCTCCGATAACAAAGACAAAGAAGCTTTCTGAGAAACTTCTTTGTGTTCCTTGAAATCATCTCACAGAGATACAGCTTTCCTATCAAGAAGCCTTTCGCTAAGACAGTTCTTGTGGAATTGGCAAAGTGATATTTGGAAGCACATAGAGCGCTACGGTGAAAAAAGAAATATCCTCCGATAAAATCTGGAAAGAAGCTTTCTGAGAAACTGCTGATTGTTCTGTTACTTCATCTCACATAGTTACATCTGTATTTCGTGGATCTCTTTGCTAGCCTTATTTCTGTGTAATCTGAGAACAGATATTTCCGATCCCTTTGAAGACTATGGGGCTAAAGGAAATATCCTCCGATAACAAAGAGAAAGACGCTTTCTGAGAAACTTCTTTGTGTTCTGTGAAATCATCTCACAGAGTTACAGCTTACCCCTCAAAAAGCCTTTCGCTAAGACAGTTCTTGCGGAATTGGAAAAGTGATATTTGGAAGCCCATTGAGGGCTATGGTGAAAAAGGAAATATCCTCAGATGAAATCTGGAAAGAAGCTTTCTGAGAAACTGCTGGGTGTTCTGTTAATTCATCTCACAGAGTTACATCTGTATTTCGTGGATCTCTTTGCTAGCCTTATTTCTGTGGAATCTGAGAACAGATATTTCTGATCCCTTTGAAGAATATAGGGCCAAAGGAAATATCCTCAAATAAAAAAGGGAAAGAAGCTTTCTGAGAAACTTCTTTGTGTTCTGTGAAATCATATCACAGAGTTAGAGCTTTCCCCTCAAGAAGCCTTTCGCTAAGACAGTTCTTGTGGATTTGGCAAAGTGATATTTGGAAGCCCATAGAGGGCTATGTTGAAAAAGGAAATATCCTCAGATGAAATCTGGAAAGAAGCTTTATGAGAAACTGCTGAGTGTTCTGTTAATTCATCCCACAGAGTTACGTCTGTATTTCGTGGATCTCTTTGCTAGCCTTATTTCTGTGGAATCTGAGAACAGATATTTCGGATCCCTTTGAAGACTATAGGGCCAAAGGAAATATCCTTTGATAACAAAGAGAAAGAAGATTTCTGAGAAACTTCTTTGTGTTCTGTGAAATCATCTCACAGAGATACAGGTTTCCCCTCAAGAAGCCTTTAGCTAAGACAGTTCTTGTGGAATGGGCAAAGTGATATTTGGAAGCCCATAGAGGGCTATGGTGAAAAAGGAAATATCCTCAAATGAAATTTGGAAAGAAGCTTTCTGAGAAACTGCTCTGTGATGTGTGACTTCCACTCACTGAGTTACATCTGTATTTCGTGTATCTCTTTGCTAGCCTTATTTCTGTGGAATCTGAGAACAGATATTTCGGATCCCTTTGAAGACTATAAGGCCAAAGGAAATATCCTCCGATAACAAAGAGAAAGAAGCTTTCTGAGAAACTTCTTTGTGTTCTGTGAAATCATCTCTCAGAGATACAGGTTTCCTATCAAGAAGCCTTTCGCTAAGACAGTTCTTGTGGAATTGGCAAAGTGATATTTGGAAACCCATAGAGCGCTATGGTTAAAAAGGAAATATCCTCAGATGAAATCTGGAAAGAAGTTTTTGAGAAACTGCTGAGTGTTCTGTTAATTCATTTCACAGAGTTACATCTGTATTTCGTGGATCTCTTTGCTAGCCTTATTTCTGTGGAATCTGAGAACAGATATTTCGGATCCCTTTGAAGACTATGGGGCCAAAGCAAATATCCTCCGATAACAAAGAGAGAAGCTTTCTGAGAAACTTCTTTGTGTTCTGTGAAATCATCTCACAGAGTTACAGCTTTCCCCTCAAGAAGCCTTTCGCTAAGACAGTTCTTGTGGAATTGGCAAAGTGATATTTGGAAGCCCATAGAGGGCTATGGTGAAAAAGTAAATATCCTGAGATGAAATCTGGAAAGAAGCTTTCTGAGAAAATGCTCCGTGATGTGTGACTTCCACTCACAGAGTTACATCTGTATTTCGTGGATCTCTTTGCTAGCCTTATTTCCGTGGAATCTGAGAACAGATATTTCGGATCCCTTTGAAGACTATAGGGCCAAAGGAAATATCCTCCGATAACAAAGAGAAAGAAGCTTTCTTAGACACTTCTTTGTGTTCTGTGAAATCATCTCACAGAGTTACAGCTTTCCCCTCAAGAAGCCTTTCGCTAAGACAGTTCTTGTGGAATGGGCCAAGTGATATTTGGAAGCCCATAGAGGGCTATGGTGAAAAAGGAAATATCCTCAGATGAAATCTGGAAAGAAGCTTTCTGAGAAACTGCTCTGTGATGTTTGACTTCCACTCACAGAGTTACATCTGTATTTCGTGGATTTTTTTGCTAGCCTTATTTCTGTGGAATCTGAGAACAGATATTTCGGATCCCTTGAAAGACTATAGGTCCAAAGGAAATATCCTCCGATAACAAAGAGAAAGAAGTTTTCTGAGAATCTTCTTTGTATTCTGTGTAATCAGCTCACAGAGTTACAGCTTTCCCCTCAAGAAGCCTTTCGCTAAGACATTTCTTGTGGAATGGGCCAAGTGATATTTGGAAGCCCATAGAGGGCTATGGTGAAAAAGGAAATATCCTCAGATGAAATCTGGAAAGAAGCTTTATGAGAAACTGCTGAGTGTTCTGTTAATTCATCTCACAGAGTTACATCTGTATTTCGTGGATCTCTTTGCTAGCCGTATTTCTGTGGAATCTGAGAACAGATATTTCGGATCCCTTTGAAGACAATAGGGCCGAAGGAAATATCCTCCGATAACAGAGAGAAAGAAGCTTTCTGAGAAACTTCTTTGTGTACTGTGAAATCATCTCACAGAGTTACAGCTTTCCCTTCAAGAAGCCTTTCGCTAAGACAGTTCTTGTGGAATTGGCAAAGTGATATTTGGAAGCCCATAAAGGGCTATGGTGAAAAACGAAATATCCTCAGATGAAATCTGGAAAAAAGCTTTCTGAGAAACTGCTCTTTTATGTGTGACTTCCACTCACTGAGTTACATCTGTATTTCGTGTATCTCTTTGCTAGCCTTATTTCTGTGGAATCTGAGAACAGATATTTTGGATCCCTTTGAAGACTATAAGGCCAATGGAAATATTCTCCGATAACAAAGAGAAAGAAGCTTTCTGAGAAACTTCTTTGTGTTCTGTGAAATCATCTCTCAGAAATACAGGTTTCCTATCAAGAAGCCTTTCGCTAAGACAGTTCTTGTGGAATTGGCAAAGTGATATTTGGAAACCCATAGAGCGCTAAGGTTAAAAATGAAATATCCTCAGATCAAATCTGGAAAGAAGCTTTCTGAGAAACTACTGAGTGTCCTGTTAATTCATCTCACAGAGTTACATCTGTATTTCGTGGATCTCTTTGCTATCCTTATTTCTGTGGATTCTGAAAACAGATATTTCGGATCCCTTTGAAGACTATGGGGCCAAAGCAAATATTCTCCGATAACAAAGAGAAAGACGCTTTCTGAGAAACTTCTTTGTGTTCTGTGAAATCATCTCACAGAGTTACAGCTTTCCCCTCAAGAAGCCTTTCGCTAAGACAGTTCTTGTGGAATTGGTAAAGTGATATTTGGAAGCCCATAGAGGGCTATGGTTAAAAAGGAAATATCCTCAGATGAAATCTGGATAGAAACTTTGTGAGAAACTGCTCCATGATGTGTGACTTCCACTCACAGAGTTACATCTGTGTTTCGTGCATCTCTTTTCTAGTCTAATTTCTGTGGAATCTGAGAACAGATATTTCGGATCCCTTTGAAGACTATAGGGCCAAAGGAAATATCCTCCGATAACAAAGAGAAAGAAGCTTTCTGAGAAACTTCTTTGTGTTCTGTGAAATCATCTCACAGAGTTACAGCTGTCCCCTCAAGAAGCCTTTCGCTAAGACAGTTCTTTTGGAGTTGGTAGAGTGATATTTGGAAGCCCATAGTGGGCTATGGTGAAAAAGGAAATATCCTCAGATGAAATCTGGAAAGAAGATGTCTGAGTAACTGCTCCGTGATGTGTGACTTCCACTCACAGAGTTACATCTGTATTTCGTGGATCTCTTTTCTAGCCTTATTTCTGTGGAATCTCAGAACAGATATTTCGGATCCCTTTGAAGAGTATAGGGCCAAAGGAAATATCCTCCGATAACAAAGAGAAAGAAGCTTTCTGAAAAACTTCTTTGTGTTCTGTGAAATCATCTCACAGAGTTACAGCTTTCCCCTCAAGAAGCCTTTTGCTACGACAGTTCTTGTGGAATTGGCAAAGTATTATTTGGAAGCCCATAGGGTTCTATGGTGAAAAAGGGAATATCCTCAGATGAAATCTGAAAAGAAGCTTTCTGAGAAACTGGAGAATGTTCTGTTAGTTCATCTCACAGAGTTACCTCTGTATTTCGTGGATCTCTTTGCTAGCCTTATTTCTGTGGAATCTGAGAACAGATATTTCGGATCCCTTTGAAGACTATAGGGCCAAAGGAAATATCCGCCGATAACAAAGAGAAAGAAGCTTTCTGAGAAACTTCTTTGTGTTCTGTGAAATCATCTCACAGAGTTACAGGTTTCCCCTCAAGAAAGCTTTCGCTAAGACAGTTCCTGTGGAATTGGCAAAGTGATATTTGGAAGCTCACTGAGGGCTATGGTGAAAAAGGAAATATCCTCAGATGAAATCTGGAAAGAATCTTTCTGAGAAACTGCTGGGTGTTCTGTTAATTCATCTCACAGAATTACATCTGTATTTCGTGGATCTCTTTGCTAGCCTTCTTTCTGTGGAATCTGAGAACAGATATTTCGGATCCCTTTGAAGACTATAGGGCCAAAGGAAATATCCCTCGGTAACAAAGAGAAAAAAGCTTTCTGAGAAACTTCTTTGTGTTCTGTGAAATCATCTCACAGAGTTACAGCTTTCCACTCAAGAAGCCTTTCGCTAAGACAGTTCTTGAGGATTTGGCAAAGTGATATTTGGAAGCCCATAGAGTTCTATGGTAAAAAAGGGAATATCCTCAGATGAAATCTGGAAATAAGCTCTCTGAGAAACTGCTCCGTGATGTGTGACTTCCACTCACAGAGTTACATCTGTATTTCGTGGATCTCTTTGCTAGCCTTATTTCTGTGGAATCTGAGAGCAGATATTTCGGATCCCTTTTAAGACTGTGGTGCCAAAGGAAATATCATCCGATAACAAAGAGAAAGAAGCTTTCTGAGAAACTTCTTTGTGTTCTGTGATATCATCTCACAGAGTTACAGCTTTCCCTTCAAGAGCCTTTCGCTAAGACAGTTCTTGCGGAATTGGCAAAGTGATATTTGGAAGCCCATAAAGGGCTAAGGTGAAAAACGAAATATCCTCAGATGAAATCTGGAAAAAAGCTTTCTGAGAAACTGCTCTTTGATGTGTGACTTCCACTCACTGAGTTACATCTGTATTTCGTGTATCTCTTTGCTAGCCTTATTTCTGTGGAATCTGAGAACAGATATTTTGGATCCCTTTGAAGACTATAAGGCCAATGGAAATATCCTCCGATAACAAAGAGAAAGAAGCTTTCTGAGAAACTTCTTTGTGTTCTGTGAAATCATCTCTCAGAGATACAGGTTTCCTATCAAGAAGCCTTTCGCTAAGACAGTTCTTGTGGAATTGGCAAAGTGATATTTGGAAACCCATAGAGAGGTAAGGTTAAAAAGGAAATATCCTCAGATGAAATCTGGAAAGAAGCTTTCTGAGAAACTGCTTAGTGTTCTGTTAATTCATCTCACAGAGTTACATCTGTATTTCGTGGATCTCTTTGCTATCCTTATTTCTGTGGATTCTGAGAACAGATATTTCGGATCCCTTTGAAGACTACGGGGCCAAAGCAAATATCCTCCGATAACAAAGAGAAAGATGCTTTCTGAGAAACTTCTCTGTGTTCTGTGAAATCATCTCACAGAGTTACAGCTTTTCCCTCAAGAAGCCTTTCGCTAAGACAGTTCTTGTGGAATTGGTAAAGTGATATTTGGAAGCCCACAGAGGGCTATGGTTAAAAAGGAAATATCCTCAGATGAAATCTGGATAGAAACTTTGTGAGAAACTGCTCCGTGATGTGTGACTTCCACTCCCAGAGTTACATCTGTGTTTCGTGCATCTCTTTTCTAGTCTAATTTCAGTGGAATCTGAACACAGATATTTCGGATCCCTTTGAAGTCTATAGGGCCAAAGGAAATATCCTCCGATAACAAAGAGAAAGAAGCTTTCTGTGAAACTTCTTTGTGTTCTGTGAAATCATCTCACAGAGTTACAGCTGTCCCCTCAAGAAGCCTTTCGCTAAGACAGTTCTTTTGGAGTTGGTAGAGTGATATTTGGAAGCCCATAATGGGCTATGGTGAAAAAGGAAATATCCTCAGATGAAAACTGGAAAGAAGTTGTCTGAGTAACTGCTCCGTGATGTGTGACTTCCACTCACAGAGTTACATCTGTATTTCGTGGATCTCTTTTCTAGCCTTATTTCTGTGGAATCTCAGAACAGATATTTCGGATCCCTTTGAAGAGTATAGGGCCAAAGGAAATATCCTCCGATAACAAAGAGAAAGAAGCTTTCTGAAAAACTTCTTTGTGTTCTGTGAAATCATCTCACAGAGTTACAGCTTTCCCCTCAAGAAGCCTTTTGCTACGACAGTTCTTGTGGAATTGGCAAAGTATTATTTGGAAGCCCATAGGGTTCTATGGTGAAAAAGGGAATATCCTCAGATGAAATCTGAAAAGAAGCTTTCTGAGAAACTGGAGAATGTTCTGTTAGTTCATCTCACAGAGTTACCTCTGTATTTCGTGGATCTCTTTGCTAGCCTTATTTCTGTGGAATCTGAGAACAGATATTTCGGATCCCTTTGAAGACTATAGGGCCAAAGGAAATATCCGCCGATAACAAAGAGAAAGAAGCTTTCTGAGAAACTTCTTTGTGTTCTGTGAAATCATCTCACAGAGTTACAGGTTTCCCCTCAAGAAAGCTTTCGCTAAGACAGTTCCTGTGGAATTGGCAAAGTGATATTTGGAAGCTCACTGAGGGCTATGGTGAAAAAGGAAATATCCTCAGATGAAATCTGGAAAGAATCTTTCTGAGAAACTGCTGGGTGTTCTGTTAATTCATCTCACAGAATTACATCTGTATTTCGTGGATCTCTTTGCTAGCCTTCTTTCTGTGGAATCTGAGAACAGATATTTCGGATCCCTTTGAAGACTATAGGGCCAAAGGAAATATCCCTCGGTAACAAAGAGAAAAAAGCTTTCTGAGAAACTTCTTTGTGTTCTGTGAAATCATCTCACAGAGTTACAGCTTTCCACTCAAGAAGCCTTTCGCTAAGACAGTTCTTGAGGATTTGGCAAAGTGATATTTGGAAGCCCATAGAGTTCTATGGTAAAAAAGGGAATATCCTCAGATGAAATCTGGAAATAAGCTCTCTGAGAAACTGCTCCGTGATGTGTGACTTCCACTCACAGAGTTACATCTGTGTTTCGTGGATCTCTTTGCTAGCCTTATTTCTGTGGAATCTGAGAGCAGATATTTCGGATCCCTTTTAAGACTGTGGTGCCAAAGGAAATATCATCCGATAACAAAGAGAAAGAAGCTTTCTGAGAAACTTCTTTGTGTTCTGTGATATCATCTCACAGAGTTACAGCTTTCCCTTCAAGAGCCTTTCGCTAAGACAGTTCTTGCGGAATTGGCAAAGTGATATTTGGAAGCCCATAAAGGGCTAAGGTGAAAAACGAAATATCCTCAGATGAAATCTGGAAAAAAGCTTTCTGAGAAACTGCTCTTTGATGTGTGACTTCCACTCACTGAGTTACATCTGTATTTCGTGTATCTCTTTGCTAGCCTTATTTCTGTGGAATCTGAGAACAGATATTTTGGATCCCTTTGAAGACTATAAGGCCAATGGAAATATCCTCCGATAACAAAGAGAAAGAAGCTTTCTGAGAAACTTCTTTGTGTTCTGTGAAATCATCTCTCAGAGATACAGGTTTCCTATCAAGAAGCCTTTCGCTAAGACAGTTCTTGTGGAATTGGCAAAGTGATATTTGGAAACCCATAGAGAGCTAAGGTTAAAAAGGAAATATCCTCAGATGAAATCTGGAAAGAAGCTTTCTGAGAAACTGCTTAGTGTTCTGTTAATTCATCTCACAGAGTTACATCTGTATTTCGTGGATCTCTTTGCTATCCTTATTTCTGTGGATTCTGAGAACAGATATTTCGGATCCCTTTGAAGACTACGGGGCCAAAGCAAATATCCTCCTATAACAAAGAGAAAGACGCTTTCTGAGAAACTTCTTTGTGTTCTGTGAAATCATCTCACAGAGTTACAGCTTTTCCCTCAAGAAGCCTTTCGCTAAGCCAGTTCTTGTGGAATTGGTAAAGTGATATTTGGAAGCCCACAGAGGGCTATGGTTAAAAAGGAAATATCCTCAGATGAAATCTGGATAGAAACTTTGTGAGAAACTGCTCCGTGATGTGTGACTTCCACTCCCAGAGTTACATCTGTGTTTCGTGCATCTCTTTTCTAGTCTAATTTCAGTGGAATCTGAGAACAGATATTTCGGATCCCTTTGAAGTCTATAGGGCCAAAGGAAATATCCTCCGATAACAAAGAGAAAGAAGCTTTCTGTGAAACTTCTTTGTGTTCTGTGAAATCATCTCACAGAGTTACAGCTGTCCCCTCAAGAAGCCTTTCGCTAAGACAGTTCTTTTGGAGTTGGTAGAGTGATATTTGGAAGCCCATAATGGGCTATGGTGAAAAAGGAAATATCCTCAGATGAAAACTGGAAAGAAGTTGTCTGAGTAACTGCTCCGTGATGTGTGACTTCCACTCACAGAGTTACATCTGTATTTCGTGGATCTCTTTTCTAGCCTTATTTCTGTGGAATCTCAGAACAGATATTTCGGATCCCTTTGAAGAGTATAGGGCCAAAGGAAATATCCTCCGATAACAAAGAGAAAGAAGCTTTCTGAAAAACTTCTTTGTGTTCTGTGAAATCATCTCACAGAGTTACAGCTTTCCCCTCAAGAAGCCTTTTGCTACGACAGTTCTTGTGGAATTGGCAAAGTATTATTTGGAAGCCCATAGGGTTCTATGGTGAAAAAGGGAATATCCTCAGATGAAATCTGAAAAGAAGCTTTCTGAGAAACTGGAGAATGTTCTGTTAGTTCATCTCACAGAGTTACCTCTGTATTTCGTGGATCTCTTTGCTAGCCTTATTTCTGTGGAATCTGAGAACAGATATTTCGGATCCCTTTGAAGACTATAGGGCCAAAGGAAATATCCGCCGATAACAAAGAGAAAGAAGCTTTCTGAGAAACTTCTTTGTGTTCTGTGAAATCATCTCACAGAGTTACAGGTTTCCCCTCAAGAAAGCTTTCGCTAAGACAGTTCCTGTGGAATTGGCAAAGTGATATTTGGAAGCTCACTGAGGGCTATGGTGAAAAAGGAAATATCCTCAGATGAAATCTGGAAAGAATCTTTCTGAGAAACTGCTGGGTGTTCTGTTAATTCATCTCACAGAATTACATCTGTATTTCGTGGATCTCTTTGCTAGCCTTCTTTCTGTGGAATCTGAGAACAGATATTTCGGATCCCTTTGAAGACTATAGGGCCAAAGGAAATATCCCTCGGTAACAAAGAGAAAAAAGCTTTCTGAGAAACTTCTTTGTGTTCTGTGAAATCATCTCACAGAGTTACAGCTTTCCACTCAAGAAGCCTTTCGCTAAGACAGTTCTTGAGGATTTGGCAAAGTGATATTTGGAAGCCCATAGAGTTCTATGGTAAAAAAGGGAATATCCTCAGATGAAATCTGGAAATAAGCTCTCTGAGAAACTGCTCCGTGATGTGTGACTTCCACTCACAGAGTTACATCTGTATTTCGTGGATCTCTTTGCTAGCCTTATTTCTGTGGAATCTGAGAGCAGATATTTCGGATCCCTTTTAAGACTGTGGTGCCAAAGGAAATATCATCCGATAACAAAGAGAAAGAAGCTTTCTGAGAAACTTCTTTGTGTTCTGTGATATCATCTCACAGAGTTACAGCTTTCCCTTCAAGAGCCTTTCGCTAAGACAGTTCTTGCGGAATTGGCAAAGTGATATTTGGAAGCCCATAAAGGGCTAAGGTGAAAAACGAAATATCCTCACATGAAATCTGGAAAAAAGCTTTCTGAGAAACTGCTCTTTGATGTGTGACTTCCACTCACTGAGTTACATCTGTATTTCGTGTATCTCTTTGCTAGCCTTATTTCTGTGGAATCTGAGAACAGATATTTTGGATCCCTTTGAAGACTATAAGGCCAATGGAAATATCCTCCGATAACAAAGAGAAAGAAGCTTTCTGAGAAACTTCTTTGTGTTCTGTGAAATCATCTCTCAGAGATACAGGTTTCCTATCAAGAAGCCTTTCGCTAAGACAGTTCTTGTGGAATTGGCAAAGTGATATTTGGAAACCCATAGAGAGCTAAGGTTAAAAAGGAAATATCCTCAGATGAAATCTGGAAAGAAGCTTTCTGAGAAACTGCTTAGTGTTCTGTTAATTCATCTCACAGAGTTACATCTGTATTTCGTGGATCTCTTTGCTATCCTTATTTCTGTGGATTCTGAGAACAGATATTTCGGATCCCTTTGAAG
The DNA here is from genome assembly GCF_043159975.1 of Macaca nemestrina. Lineage (NCBI taxonomy): Eukaryota > Metazoa > Chordata > Mammalia > Primates > Cercopithecidae > Macaca > Macaca nemestrina. Next base: position 34,194,821 of record NC_092144.1, read on the forward strand.
ACTACGGGGCCAAAGCAAATATCCTCCGATAACAAAGAGAAAGATGCTTTCTGAGAAACTTCTTTGTGTTCTGTGAAATCATCTCACAGAGTTACAGCTTTTCCCTCAAGAAGCCTTTCGCTAAGACAGTTCTTGTGGAATTGGTAAAGTGATATTTGGAAGCCCACAGAGGGCTATGGTTAAAAAGGAAATATCCTCAGATGAAATCTGGATAGAAACTTTGTGAGAAACTGCTCCGTGATGTGTGACTTCCACTCCCAGAGTTACATCTGTGTTTCGTGCATCTCTTTTCTAGTCTAATTTCAGTGGAATCTGAGAACAGATATTTCGGATCCCTTTGAAGTCTATAGGGCCAAAGGAAATATCCTCCGATAACAAAGAGAAAGAAGCTTTCTGTGAAACTTCTTTGTGTTCTGTGAAATCATCTCACAGAGTTACAGCTGTCCCCTCAAGAAGCCTTTCGCTAAGACAGTTCTTTTGGAGTTGGTAGAGTGATATTTGGAAGCCCATAATGGGCTATGGTGAAAAAGGAAATATCCTCAGATGAAAACTGGAAAGAAGTTGTCTGAGTAACTGCTCCGTGATGTGTGACTTCCACTCACAGAGTTACATCTGTATTTCGTGGATCTCTTTTCTAGCCTTATTTCTGTGGAATCTCAGAACAGATATTTCGGATCCCTTTGAAGAGTATAGGGCCAAAGGAAATATCCTCCGATAACAAAGAGAAAGAAGCTTTCTGAAAAACTTCTTTGTGTTCTGTGAAATCATCTCACAGAGTTACAGCTTTCCCCTCAAGAAGCCTTTTGCTACGACAGTTCTTGTGGAATTGGCAAAGTATTATTTGGAAGCCCATAGGGTTCTATGGTGAAAAAGGGAATATCCTCAGATGAAATCTGAAAAGAAGCTTTCTGAGAAACTGGAGAATGTTCTGTTAGTTCATCTCACAGAGTTACCTCTGTATTTCGTGGATCTCTTTGCTAGCCTTATTTCTGTGGAATCTGAGAACAGATATTTCGGATCCCTTTGAAGACTATAGGGCCAAAGGAAATATCCGCCGATAACAAAGAGAAAGAAGCTTTCTGAGAAACTTCTTTGTGTTCTGTGAAATCATCTCACAGAGTTACAGGTTTCCCCTCAAGAAAGCTTTCGCTAAGACAGTTCCTGTGGAATTGGCAAAGTGATATTTGGAAGCTCACTGAGGGCTATGGTGAAAAAGGAAATATCCTCAGATGAAATCTGGAAAGAATCTTTCTGAGAAACTGCTGGGTGTTCTGTTAATTCATCTCACAGAATTACATCTGTATTTCGTGGATCTCTTTGCTAGCCTTCTTTCTGTGGAATCTGAGAACAGATATTTCGGATCCCTTTGAAGACTATAGGGCCAAAGGAAATATCCCTCGGTAACAAAGAGAAAAAAGCTTTCTGAGAAACTTCTTTGTGTTCTGTGAAATCATCTCACAGAGTTACAGCTTTCCACTCAAGAAGCCTTTCGCTAAGACAGTTCTTGAGGATTTGGCAAAGTGATATTTGGAAGCCCATAGAGTTCTATGGTAAAAAAGGGAATATCCTCAGATGAAATCTGGAAATAAGCTCTCTGAGAAACTGCTCCGTGATGTGTGACTTCCACTCACAGAGTTACATCTGTGTTTCGTGGATCTCTTTGCTAGCCTTATTTCTGTGGAATCTGAGAGCAGATATTTCGGATCCCTTTTAAGACTGTGGTGCCAAAGGAAATATCATCCGATAACAAAGAGAAAGAAGCTTTCTGAGAAACTTCTTTGTGTTCTGTGATATCATCTCACAGAGTTACAGCTTTCCCTTCAAGAGCCTTTCGCTAAGACAGTTCTTGCGGAATTGGCAAAGTGATATTTGGAAGCCCATAAAGGGCTAAGGTGAAAAACGAAATATCCTCAGATGAAATCTGGAAAAAAGCTTTCTGAGAAACTGCTCTTTGATGTGTGACTTCCACTCACTGAGTTACATCTGTATTTCGTGTATCTCTTTGCTAGCCTTATTTCTGTGGAATCTGAGAACAGATATTTTGGATCCCTTTGAAGACTATAAGGCCAATGGAAATATCCTCCGATAACAAAGAGAAAGAAGCTTTCTGAGAAACTTCTTTGTGTTCTGTGAAATCATCTCTCAGAGATACAGGTTTCCTATCAAGAAGCCTTTCGCTAAGACAGTTCTTGTGGAATTGGCAAAGTGATATTTGGAAACCCATAGAGAGCTAAGGTTAAAAAGGAAATATCCTCAGATGAAATCTGGAAAGAAGCTTTCTGAGAAACTGCTTAGTGTTCTGTTAATTCATCTCACAGA